>NC_087064.1:57619856-57961046 GCF_963678635.1 Symsagittifera roscoffensis
GGTACGCATTTTTGGTCTATGGATGTCAAATTGGGGGAAGGTTGAAAAAAGTTACTGAAAAATTCAATTGATTTACTTGCACTTGAGAGCCGGCGTTTTTCCGTGCCATTTTTCCGAGCGAGTGATTTATAGATGCCCGTAAAAATTGGACTACTTAAATCACTCGCCCGTACATCAATTGAGTGCGAGTACATCTATTGAGTTTTTCAGCAAACGTTTTTTCCCCCAAGTTGACCTCTGCAGGCCAGAAATGCGTACCTTACCATTCCAATCCAGGACTGTATGAATGCTTCTGATATAATTTGCTCACTTAGATTTTTTTCACGCATGGTTTTCCCTGTGTATCCATAAACTTACCTTGGGCCTCCTTAAAATTACTTTATCGCAGCCCATTGAGGTTGATGGAGTGCAATAAAGAATAAGGATCCTCCATCGAATCCTTTAAGAATAGGGACTCATGAGTTGAATAGAGTGTTCAGTTAGGAGTTAAATATTTAATTAAAAAAAAGTTTGACATCTTGAATACTTTCCGGAGTTTTATGCAAACAAAAAAATCAGGGGCGACTCTAGTGGGTGACGCACTTCCCTCAGAGATTCGACCCACTCACCAACCATAGGGCGTACCCTTTGGTTTTATTTTACGACATCCCTTTTTGGACGACCAATCTCAAAATTTTTCAAAAAACCCTGTTTTTGACCTGTCTTTTTTTGAAAAGTTTGCCCGTGACCCAAAAAATTTGGTCAAAATAGTGCTTTTATAGTGTTCTTGGAATGCATGGAAAATCAATTTGGTTGACTTTAAAACAGATCGAAAAAATCGACAAAAATTGTTTCAATAATTTTTTTGAAAACCTGCCCTACCCTCGAGAAAATCCTAGATCCGCTGCTGAAACATGTCCAACTTTTTTTCAATTTGAATTTGAATTACTTTACCACAACGCCAAAAGCAATTTATTATGTTTGGAGGGAGATGCTAAAGAGCAGTACAGCTCATCGAGTATGATATCCTGGAGAGTAAAGAGAAGACAGCCAGCATCAACTCAACAAACAAATTAAATTAAGGGCTGAAGTTAAAAAACAGTTTATAGAGGTCCTGATCGTTTTTCAAGTAAATTTGAAAAAAAAACTGTTTATAGAATCTCAAACCGAATCTCAAATATCTCAAACTTGTGATATTTCATGTATAGTAACAGGTATGAATTCATTTTGCTTAAAATAACTAAAAGCCTGCAAAATTTTAACTGTAAGCGATCTCTGGTTAGCGATAGCAGAAAATTTTGTCACTTTAATTACACCTTTCGCTTTGCTCCTGGTACATGGGCCACTTTTTTTGGAGTCAATCTGAGACAACAAAAAAACCATTTATTTTGTCCGATCGCAATTCCGTGAACAAGTATTTGAACATCTCAGTGCAAGTGAAATCTAACTCGTGAAATTTAAAGTTTTGATATTTGCCTAAGAATAATTTGTAAGCACCTCCCAATAAATGCAACAGAGCTTCTAAATAAATATATGTAAAATTTTAAAAATCAAAATTACCTGAAATTTTTGTAAAATTGACTCTGACTTGATCTTTTTGTGCTACTTGCACGCTATCTGGCCGACTATTTTTTCATTTGCTAGCAATTTTGAATAATAACTATGAAAAAGTGATTGTTTTATATAATTAAATTTTTCAGAGATGTTTTTGTTTCAAATCTGAGCATTTTTAAATGCTTTTTTTTCGTTTTTGAACAAAATATTTACCAAAAATCCACTTTGATGTTTGGTGTGAGTCGCCGGATCTTGCGCTTTCATGCGACTGAAAGGGGCGTTGTACAAAGCCATGCCGTAAAAACCAATGGCGACACCAAACAGAACAAACGGAGGGGCTAGCATGACGTTTCCGGACTTAATTAGGGCTCCCAAGCGACACTCGGGTTCCGGGACCCCAAACGCGGCCTGGAGAATGATGCTTATGATGAAGTCGAAAGTTGATATGTAGAATATGATGCTAATGAGTTGCGTGTGTCGGATGTCTAGAGCTAGTTGACGGCCCTCAACTAAAATGAAAAAAAAATACTTTAAGAAGATAAACATTTGATAGTTGAATCTCTTTTGCTCTTTGGTCAAAAAGATAGATGACAATGTTCAACACAGCACTCAAGGCACTTACCATAGTGGTAAAGTGTTTAAATTGTGATGGTCAGATTGTGTAATCGATCCCCTGTTATGACAACGATAGTTCGTGAGGACAGGTCTTACTTAACCTCCATGTGAAAATTCTAGACGTAAAAAAACTACCTTCAGCCGCCAAAAAATAGCTTTGCGCAACGAAATTACTCAGTCTGGAAGATGGAGAAATAATATAAGCTGACTATGCTTAGAAAAGCTGGAGAGCCTATCATAGAAACTCTTCAAATAGCAGAAATTAATTAAACTAAAACAGTCAATTCAAAGTTAATCCGTATTTTTGAACCAGCATTAAGGAGTACTACTACTTTAAATATAGCATTGCATCAGAATATGAATAATCACTTCTATAGCAAAAATCTCGGGCAGGTTGACCAAAAAAAGATATACTCAAAAAATATATAATCACAGTTCAACCAGGATATGAAGGCGGAGATATTGTGAAACTTTTTTGCAGATATCTTCCCAACGTTTTGAAAGTCTTTGAGACTGCAGTGCTTAGATGATTGTTAAAAGAAAATCGAGGAGGTAAAAAGTGGTGATGCAAATACCGTACCTGCTATCTCGGCCCAGTTTGTAGAGAGGTACACGAAACAGGCCGACTGCAAAGTGTAGACGAACACAATGAACGAAGGGGAGCACGGAGGCTTCGAATCATTGTCTTTTTTCGAGGCCAGAGAGATATTTCCAAATATGAAAGCGAATGCACTCATGATATTTAGAACTGAAATTTGAAGTTAGTCGTTTCCAGGAACCCTATTGCTTGCAAATAAGCTATTTATGTTAAAATCAAACAAAAACGCTCTTTTTAAGCAGAGGAAACAAAAGCCAATTTGAGGGTTAGTAAAATATTACGCCTAATCTCAAACTCAATTGCCATCAAAAAGAAGAATTTTTCTATTCGAGTTTTTTTTAATTGAACTGGATTTCTGAATTGAGTGCGCAAAAGTGAGAGTATCAAAAAACACGTTCGACATCACATCAATTGCTATTGATACACCTTATTGTATTTTGCGACAGCGGAGATCTTTGAAGCTGGTTGTAAAAAAAAATTTTGAAAAAAGGAAAAAAAATCTCTCTAAGAAAAATTTCCCTATCTTGTAACATTCTTAGAACTAATTTTGTAAGAAATTTTAAGATTCTTATAAAAAAGTCTAAGGCAGCAACTTTTGGTCAACCCGGGCATGCAGTAGAACTTAGAGCTCACCTGGAAAAATTTTGAAAACATCAGCTGTCAAACTTATCAAGAAGTTTAGAAAAAACTTAATTAAAAAATTGTTCATCCAAATTATACAAAAAGTTATGTTAAAGTTCAGAATAGTTGGATTTTTTCTGAAAGTTCAAGTTATTCTGTATATAAGATCTTTTGTAAACTTTGTTGATGGACATTCTGTTCGCAACTTGCAAAAAAATATTGTTTTTTGCTTAGTTTTTAAATTGAAGCGAGCCGAGAGAATCTGGAAAAGATAGACGACTTGAGATTGGAACGTAGAAGTAGTCGAAGTCCTTGCCACTTCTGTTGCGAATATGACACCTCAATCGGATGAGATGCCAGCAGGAACGAATGATGGAAATCAAACCCGAAACTGGCGCTAAAATCATGGCAACCTGATACATCTGCGGGCGCTAAAATTATAATTAGGCTTGAAGAAAATCGAAGAATTGTAGAGAACTACAATTTCAGCAGCCAAATTCACTTTCAGCTACCGTCAGTGAAATCAAAAAGGCGACAAGGATTGCTCACAGGGATTGTGAATAACTTTTATTTGCAAGTCTGACTAATTTGTTAATATGACAATATAACAAATACCGCGACAGGATTGACAAAAAGTTGATAAATTAAGAAAAATAATAAGAATGATAATTTATGGTAAAAATAGTAATGGCTTCCTTTTCTCTTGTTTTCAACTACTTTTGTAATGGTTTTTTTTTTCTGTTCTAGATTTTTCAGCAGCCAATTAACTTCGCACTGAAAAAGAGGTTTCGCTTCATTAAAAAAGCTTCGCGAACTAATCAAAAAATACCGTAATTGAGAACGGTTTGGTTTTTATTCGATAAACACAACAATTTAACAAAAAAGCGGATATTTTTTTGTTAAGGGCTTTTGTGCTTGAGGATACTAAAAACGTAGGTGAACATAATAGAAAAACTATTTTAAAAAAATAAACCGATTGTGACCAGTGACAACAAGATTTGATATCAGTAATTTGTTAATCGCCCAACATTTTCAATAAACCTTTCACGGCAAAACAAATAAATACATTTATTTCGCTTTTCTGAAAAATAGTGAAGTGAGATAACAATATCATTCGAATTTAACTAGCTCATTTCTAAGTTCGCTCTGAAGACGTCCCATCTTCAACTCCCTCAAACCAGACGCTTTATGTGTGAAAAAGGTTCGAGCTCGAAGTTCAAGCTTCATGCAGTGACCAACTAATTGGATCTCAGTTTGAAGCATGATTCTCAATGATATATCCACAATTATTTCATACAAATTTTGAATAGGAAGCTTATTAAACCAAACGGCGATGAAAACAGTCACTGCACGTTTCAAAACAGAAATTCAGAAATTAAGATTTTTATTCCATTATTAAAACAAAGTAGCATTAAAATATAAACCTGGTTTTTTCTTCCAAAATTTCAAAATTCTGAAAACAAACAAGAACAAGACTGCCCGTATCAGGGCGAAACCCTGAAGGTTCCATCTGCCCTTTAAAGTCTATGCAGCATTAACAACATGAAAAAATAATGTAATAAAATACATCGAATTTTTTTTCAATTTGAGATTTTTTTTGTAAAAATCGTCCCCCCACACGCCATATAAAGTACAAAAGGATAGATTTTTAAGACAGATTAAATCTCCGCTTACGCGTTAGTAGCGCGAAATACATCGCGCGTTAATTGTCCCCAATTGGCCAAAATGGCATTATAAAACCCCCATAACTTTACAAAAACAATCACAAGCAAAATATCGTTTCAAATTCAAGCACAGGACAACAATATCTGTTGAATAAAATTTTAAAAAAAATCATCAAAACTGGCTAGTTAAAAAGCCGAAATATGTCCGAAAAAAAACACCCCGATCACAAATATTCCGTTACTTTCGTTACAAAAGTCGGAACAATAACTTCTCTCTAATCAAATTGGTCAACTTTTCTCGAAAAAGAAGAAAAAAATGCATTAGTTTAGACATCTGCTTTAGGGGGAAGGGAGGAAAAAGAAGAAAAAAATGCATTAGTTTAGATATCTGCTTTAGGGGGAAGTGACCCCCGCACGAATCAAAGGGTACCCCTTTTTGGCATCATTTTTTAACAAGTTTTTTTTGGTGACCAATATGTACGTAAATGAAAAAAGAAGAAAGTGTTTTGGTCAAGAAGTTTCCAAAAAGTTCCAAAACGCCTTTTTTGGCCTGTTTTTGTTTTATTTTTGACTGCGATGCAGAAACTTATCAAATAAAGTCCTGTATAGTGTTCTGGTAGCGCTCAGAAAATCAATTGTCTCGACCTGAAAAGGTCGGCAAAATGCTCAATTTGTTTTTTGAAAATTTTCCCCGGGATTCAACCACCAGCGGAGTTAGAGGGGTGGGGGTGGACGCCCCCTCCCATCAGGGATTCGACCCCTGCCGATTTAAAGGGTTGCCTTGGTACTATTTTGAGTTACCCATTTTCGGCTAACTGGCCCTAAAATTTTTCTAAAGGAAAACTTTCCAAAAACACTTTTTTTGGCCTGTTTTTTTTTCTAAAAAAAACCTGCCTAAGACGCAGAAACTGTTGAAAAAATAGGGTCTTTATAGTAATTTAGAAGAGCTCAGAAAAATAATTTGGTCAACCTACAAAAAAGGTTGACAAAAATTACGAAACTTTTTTGAAAATTTGCCCCCCACCCTCGAGAAAATCCAAGATCCGCCCCTGGATTCAGTCAAAACATAACGTTTTTTGCAAGCCTTTCTTATCATCCACCCAATGAGTTCCATCCTCTCATATTACGGAAATTTCTACTTGTTTATAGATTAGAAACAAGACTGCTCGTATCAGGGCGAAGCTCCGATTATTGCTCTGACTGCCTTTTAAGTTCTATGGAGCAATAGTAACATGAAAAGTTGAAAGTAATAAAATAAAACTAATTTTTTTTTAAATTGAGATTTTTTTGTGAAAATAATTCCCCCAGAGGCCATTTAAAGTTCAAAAAAATAGATTTTGCTCCTAGTAACAACTCAATTAGGCAAATAAGCTTTGTTCAACCAATTTGGAACGATTTCTAAGACAGATTAAATCTCCGCTTACGCGTTAGTAGCGCGAAATACATTGCGTGTTAATTGTCCCTAATTGGCCAAAATGCCATTTTTAAACCCCATAACTTTACAAAAACAATCACAAGCAAAATCTCGTTTCAAATTCAAGCACAAGACAAATATATCTGTTGAATAAAATTTTAAAAAAAATCATCAAAACTGGCTAGTTAAAAAACCGAAGTATGTCCGAAGAAAAAAACACCCCGATCACAAATATTCCGTTACTTTCGTTACAAAAGTCGGAACAATAACTTCTCTCTAATCAATTTGGTCAACTTTTTTCGAAAAAGATGAAAAAAATGCTTTAATTTAGACATCTGCTTTAGGGGGAAGGAAGGAGCAGACGCCCCCTCCTCAGGGATTCGATCCCCGCACGAATCAAATAGTACCCCTTTTTGGCATCATTCTATAACAAGTTTTTTTGGTGACCAATATGTACGTAAATATAAAAAGAAAAAAAAACGCGGTGTTTTGGTCAAGAAGTTTCCAAAAAGTTCCAAAAACGCCTTTTTTGGCCTGTTTTTGTTTTATTTTTGACTGCGACGCAGAAACTTATCAAATAAGGCCTGTATAGTGTTCTGGTAGCGCTCAGAAAATCAATTGTATCGACCTGAAAAGGTCGGCAAAATGCTCAATTTGTTTTTTGAAAATTTTCCCCGGGATTCAACCACCAGCGGAGTTAGAGGGGTGGGGGCGGACGCCCCCTCCCATCAGGGATTCGACCCCCTGCCGATTTAAAGGGTTGCCTTGGTACTATTTTGAGTTACCCATTTTCCGCTAACTGGCCCTAAATTTTTTCTAAAGGAAAAACTTCCAAAAACACTTTTTTTGGGCTAAGACGCAGAAACTGTTGAAAAAATAGGGTCTTTATAGTAATTTAGGAGAGCTCAGAAAAATAATTTGGTCAATCTACAAAAAAGGTTGACAAAAATTGCCAAACTTTTTCGAAAATATGCCCCCCACCCTGGACAAAATCCAAGATCCGCCCCTGGATTCAGTCAAAACATTAGGTTTTTTTGCAAACCTTGCTTATTATCCACCCAAGAAGTTCCATCCACTCACATTACGGAAATTTCTCCTTGTTTATAGATTAGAAACAAGACTGCTCGTATCAGGGCGAAGCTTCGATGTTTGTTCTGACTGCCTTTTATGTTCTATGTAGCAATAGTAACATGAAAAATTGAAAGTAATAAAATATAACTAATTTTTTTTAAACTTGAGATTTTTTTGTGAAAATAATTCCCCCACAGGCCATTTAAAGTTCAAAAAGATAGATTTTGCTTCTATTAACGAATCAATTATGGCAAATAAGCTTCCTTCAACATATTTTGACCAATTTCTTCAAAATTTCGCTTACGGTTAGTAGCGCGAAGTATATCGTCCGATAATTGTCCCAAATTAGCCAAAGGCAATCTTTAAACCCCCATAGTTTTACGAAAAATAAAGACAGGTGAAATATCTTTTCAAATTCAAACTCAAGAAAACAATACATTTTGAACGACATAAAAAATTCCATCAAGAATGGCTAGTTAAAAAGCCGAAATTTGTCTGAAGAAAAAAGCCATACCGAGCACAAATATTCCGATACTTTCGTTACGAAAGTTGGAACAACAATCTAGCTAAGAAAAGAAATGCTAATTCTGTCCTTGATTCAGATTATAATCTGAAAGAATTGCACGAAGTTCATGGTTTACTGAGAGCCATAAAAGTAACAGCGTTTCTTCTAGTTCAGTTAGAATACAAAAAAAATTAATGATATTTTTTTGTTTTTTTTTCCTATCAAGAAAAAATTTTGATGATATTTTTTTTCTTTTTTTTTCTACTAATTACGCCGTGACTCCCATTTTATCGTTCTATAACTTAATAAGTGTTTTATTCAAAACTGACTTCAGGAGATTCGTTAATAGGTGCAAATCTTTCAAATGCTTCACCGTTGACTTAGTGCAATAAAGGGGTTGCAATTCGTTTCTAGGTACCAAATGGGGGAAATAGTTAAAGAGATTCCACTGAACTGTCGTAAGGATTATTCTTTTGCCAAAATGAGGCGTTGCGATTTTTTCCGCCATCAGACTTTTCCTTTTTCTATAGTTTCAAATTCGATGAATCTGAAAATCGCAGCACACTTTTTTAAGTGGGTTTTCGAAATTTTTTGATTGAAATAAAATGAAAAGTACTTTTTACTACTGATGTTGGCTTATACTGATTTTGGCTTTAACATGACATCTGAAAGTACAATTAGATTTGATATGCATTTAGTTTATGTCCTTATAGGAAAGCAATAATCCTGGTGGTCTGGATAGAAACCAAGTTGGCGTTAGCCTACTTGAAAGGGCGACTATTTTTTTTGCGTTAGTGTCTTGAGCAAATCTAAGGTTTGCCCGCACTGACAGAAATGGTGTTGGTCGATTTAAATTGATTTTAAATCGATTTTAAATCGATCCAAATCGATTAACCATGTACATTTTACGAACTTAAATGGATTTTAAATCGATTTGAATCGATCTTTTTGAAAATTCTAAATTGATTTAAGTGTCTAAAAAATCGATTAAAATCGATTTCGATGGATTTTCCGACTCACTAAAATCCATCCGAATCTCACTTAAATCCATCAGAATCTCACTTAAATCCATTTTAAATCGATTTAAATCGATCTTTTTGAACATTTTAAATCGATTTAAGTGGCTAAAAAATCGATTTAAATCGATTTCGATGGATTTTCTGACACACTAAAATAGATTTTTTTTGCTAACAAGGAGAAAAAACATACCCTTTGAAAAATTGTTGGAAATTTTTATTCTCGATTTTTAAATGTAAACACTCGTGCCAGATGTTATAGAATTCAATAAAATTATCCGCATAAATCAGTTTCAAGCACGAAAATTGGCAATGAATTTATAGAAAATTGTTGTAAAACAGATTTTGCAAAATCCTATGTAACAAAGAAGAAAAAGGTCAGAATAAATTAAAATTTGATCTCGTTAATATGCAATTACATCATAGAAAGATATGATGATGAATCAGATTTTGGGCAAAACTTATAAAACGAATCAAGAAAAGGGTCAATATAGATCAATTTTTGAACTCAAATTATGCAAAAAAATCAAAGAACTCTATCGATATTTTCGTCTTTTTATTTGGTCTTTTTTATGCTACAATGCGCTATGAATGTAAAATGAAAAATGATAGGCAATGAATAAATGCAATCAAATTTCGAAACTGATAAATCTCAAATTAAAAACTTAATTTAAATCGATTTAATTCCGTTTTAATCCCCTTAAAATTAAAAACAAAATCAGACTGGAAAAAATGCATTTAAATTGATTTAAAATCGGCGATTCGGATCAATTATTTTTAGCTGGGATTTAAGATCAATTTAAATCGATTTTAAATCAATCCAAATCAATCTTCATCTTTTTTGTTTTATCTTCGTAATTTTTTCATACTAAAATTGATCGAAAATTAATCAACGTACTTTTTTCATACTAAAATAGATCTAAATTTAATGAACGTACTTTTTTCATACTAAAATCGATCCTAATCCATTTTTGTCAGTGCGGGCGGCAATTCTTCTTCACGACTCAGCAAAATGAAAACCAACATGCAAGAGTTATCAGTTCATAGCATAGTATGGGGTCAAAGTAAACCTGTAACGATAAATCCATTATAACTAAAAACTGCCTTTTTTTTCTAAATTTTACACTTTTCGTATTTTCATAATTTTACCCTTTTTTACTGTTTTTTAATTTCTTACTAATTTTATACTTTTCTTTCTATTTTCCTAATTTTTGCTGCCTTCTATTTGTTTTCCCCATTTACTTTCCTTCCCTCAATGTACTGCCTCTAACTAAAAACCATCACTAAAACAATCAAAATTTGCTGTAATTAGAATGTCTAAAATTAAAAAAAAAACAGTTTAAGCCAATAAATTGAAGCATGTACAAAGCAATTTAACATAAAACAAAGCAATTTAACCTAGAAGCAATTCTCAAGGTTAAAAACAGGCCAAAAGTGACCTTTTACGTTTTTTTTGAGCGAAAAAATGCAATTTTCATGTCGAGTCAAGATTCAGCATTTGCAATTTTTTGTTTAAATATTCTGAAAAATGCGTAATAACGTCATTGCTGGCCTAATGTTTTAATGTTGAAAAAGCTTTTGTCTTCAATTTTAATTGATTTTTTGTTAACTCATTTTATTGCTCTTAAAACTGTGTTGTAACTAAAATTCATCAGCATTTTTTTTTAATTTCTAGCAAAAAGTTAGTTTTTACTGATGATTTTTAGTTTATTCACGGTCCTAATGCTCCATTTTGTCTTTTTTGGCTCTCGGTGTCAGATAAAATATAAGGAAACATTTTTCATGCATTCATTGAATTATGTGTTCAAATAGATTTTATGGGGATTCGATGGAGACAAAAATAGTTTTTCTTGATGTTATACCACAAAAAACGATTATCTCGAAGATAATCAAGATATGCCACATCTGAAGAATTGCCATTTTGATGAAATTCTAATATAAAATAAACTATGTGAAAGTTTTCTAAGTTTTCGTTATTATATTAGAAAACGATGCCTAAACTGGTAACCTATTATCGATTATAATGGCAACGTTTTCGGCACCATTATTTCAATATAATCAAACTTTGCTGCGGAAAGGCATTCTTCACATTCGTAAAAAATGAGTTAAAATCTATTTTGAAACCATGTTGGCAAAAAATTGCTTGCAAAACAAATTACATAATGTCAGGGGCGGATCTAGGATTTTCTCGAAGGTGGCGGAGTTTCAAAAAACATCGAAACTTTTTTCGACCTTTTTTTTAGGTCAACCAAATTCATTTTCCGAGCTCCCCCTCAGTACTACAAGGACAAAGACCCTGTTTTAGCCAAACTTTCTAAGCCGCAGGCAAATTTTTAAAAACACAGGCCAAACAAAAGAGTTTTTAGGCACTTTTTGGAAATTTTTGACCAAAAAATTGCGTTTTTTTTTGGCGCGCTTTCCCCGTTCAAAATTAGTATATATTGGCGCCTAAAGCTCCTTTAGAAAAATTTTGGGGTCCGCCAGTCAAAAATGGATATCTCAAAATAGTTCAAAGGGTAGACCCCTTGGGTCGGCAGGGGGTAAAATCTCTGAGGAAGGGAGGAACGTCTGCCTACCCCCGCCCCCCTTAATCCGCCCCTACATATTGTAATTTTTTACATGAACCTCCAATGTTTTTTCTTCTTCAAGTGAAACTTGAATTTATACTCAAACGGAGGAAAAAAATTGAAACACATGATGCTTAACATTCTAGTAGAACCTGAAAAAATTGCCCGGATGGACTTGAAATGCGAGACCTGCAATTATCAAAAATTTTAGTACAAAGTTCACACATTTTAAGAATTACAATAGCAAACACTGCGATTAGCATTAGGAGTTATATGATTAACATTTTACTATGAACGGGAACCTGAATACATGATTTTTTCTGAATTGGTAGAAAAAAAATTGAGAGAACTAGTTGAGTCTGCAGGCAATTGTTCACAGCTCTAAAACTAATGCTGCAAAACTAAAATTTTTTGCATTTAAAAATTATATATAACTAGCAACATAAATTTTTTTGAGTCTGTCGAGCTATTATTGTTTTCCTGAATCATTGATAAGTTAATTCTCTTGAAATAAAACATCTGAAAAAATCACAAATTGAAAATATATTTTTTTGTGGAAAAAAATGATTTCGAAGAAAATTCTAGTCACACAAATTCCATATAAGATGACGCAAACTCATAATGCTTGTCAGACATTAAAAAAAAACAATTATTGAAATACCGGTAATTTTAGCTATTTCAAAATTTATCCAGTATCATTTTATGGACTAGAACAGAATAAGTTTTGAAGGAGCTCGAAGATTGGCAATCCTTTTTTCTACAATTAAATTAGCACTCCTTTGACAGCATCGATTAGCTTTCTCAATGCAGAGACGAATGCAGAAAATACTTTTTTAAACAAGCTTTGACCTATATTCCGGTACTCACGAACACGTGTGAACACATTTCCAGTCATATTCAGTCTGAACGAACTCGGTTCTTGATTTTTTGGGATGTCTTTATGATTAATTATACGATCAATAAAATTCATTGAAACTTTTTTTTTCATGATGAGAAAAGCTAATAATTTTAAAATAAGATATATAAGATTATCTAAATAATCTTGTCTGAGTTTTGAAGTAATCAATATATCTATCATAATTACCTAAAGATTATATCTAGATAAGATTTTTTACACCCTTGAGAACAAAACTTCTATTTAAACTGAAGCTCTGTCCGAATTTTTTAATAAAATTTAACAAAAAACAGAGTCTATTGCGCTCAAAATAAACTCTTTCCCTCTGTCAAAAGGCACTCAGGATGTGCAGTGTGTCTATCTTTACAAAAAGATAATGTCTAGATAAATTATTTTACACCCTTGAGAACAAAACTTCTATTTTAACTGAAGTTCTCTGTCCAAATTTTCTCATAAACTTTAATGAAACCAGGAAATGTTGAGCTCAGAATAAACTACTTCTCGACCCTCAAAAACCACTCAGAACATGCAGTACAAAAACATGATAACTGCAGTCTTGTTTCGAGCTTCGAGTGGTTTTTTTTTAAAGAAAATTGTTAGATTTGTTTGCGAGGAGTGACAAAAGTTCTATTTAAATTAAGTAGTTGTAAAAAAGAAGAACCAAATGTCAATAACTAATTAAACTGAAAAGAAAAAACTTCTTTTTCGTTTGAAGCTTTAAGTCCAAAGTTTTTTTTTAATTTAATCAAAACAGGGATTATTGAGCACAGAACAAACTATTTCCTCTCCTGTCAAAAGCTACTCAGAGATATCAAAAGATTAACATGATATCTGCAGTTTTGTTTCAAATGTTGTTTTAATTAAAACTGTAAGACTTATTTATGAGCAGTGACAAGTTATCATTTTACTTTGACAAAACAAAAAGTGACCACCAAGTCGTTCGTTAAAATTATCGTTCTAAATTTTTCAAAAAATCTTTTTGAATCAGTGAAATTTGAGCTAAGAATAAACAACTTGAGATTTTTTAATGGGCATTTGGTGAGCTCAGTAATTCGACCTAAAATTTGTAGTGTATTATTGATTGAATTTTTTTATATGTAGGTTTAGTAATGAGGAGTGAACAATAATTAATCTTGAATTTTCGCAAAAAGCGTTTCAAATCTGAAAGAAAAATTATGTTTGGCGTTTGAGCATGTGCCATTTGTGCGAAAACCCAATTCGAGAAAACTTACTTCCCCCTGGCTTGTAGAATAAAGTTCTGGCAGCTCTTGCAGAGCATAAAAAACTATGGATTAGGCTTCTTCGTTATTTTTAAACAAAAGAAAAGAAAATTTTGTGACCGCAAGTGGTGTATCGGTTTTTCTAGAAATTTTTCATATTCTCTCAAAACAAACCGCCATATCTAAAAACCGCCATTACTTGCAGCAAAAATTACGTCAAAATGATGTACATTACATCAGAATCATGTATAAATTGCATAAAAACGAAGACGACCTCCTTTTCTTTTGCATGACATTATTAATTATCAAATTGTTGGAATGGTAATTTCGTTTTTGGCTTTTGACCATTTGGTTTTTGGAAACAATATCACCGAAACAATATGTGTTACTTACTATTATGGTTAATATCTTATAAGTAGAATTGAAAAAAAATCTTATAAATAATAAATGCTGATAACAACAGGTTTAGATTGCTCAAAAAAAATTATCACCAAAATATTTCAAACTCTTTCTTCATCGAGAAAACTGCCATATTCTCTCGGGTGCCTCGAAGCCGGGTAAAAAAGTGGTATGATTAATTAACATTTTGTTTTCACAATATAATTTATTTCATCAAGCCGCTCTGCTGTCCTAATAGAATACCTAATTCAATCGATCATAAGTAAAAAAAAATATTTTCAAACATTCAAATTTTTAGAAAAAATTCTCACTTATTTTGAGTTTTTGTAAGCAAATTTGCTGTAGGAAAATTCTGTCCTACATGTACAACAGTTTTTGTGGTTTAGTTTTTGAAGCTGTAAAATTGGTTCACAAGATTAAGTAAATTGTTAAATTGTTTGGAGAAGGAGTTGTTAATCAATTTTATTCTGAATCTAATTTTTGTTGCTTAAGTAACCGTCATGTCTATCGGCAGTCTCAGAGCCTGATTAAAATTCTTGTAAGACTGATTGAAAAAAACTTTGCTCAAAAAACTAATTTTTTTTTAGCTCTTGTGGTCTCCCTATGGCATACCGCATGCAATCATTCCTCTACTAAACAGCAAAAAACTGGAAAATAGTTAGATATTGTTCACAAAATTTTTTTAAACAATTGTTTCGATTTTTTTCAAAAAAAAATATCGCAGCATGTAATAACTAAAATTAAAAATTTTTTCTAAGTTTTTAAATAATTATTATTCATTGCAAATTTTTTCAGTTAGGCGTTTGATTTTTAGTTTTCAGGTCCTGCAAAATTCAGATTTCTACCTGGCGTTTCATTGCTGATGTACAAAGTATTAGTACCTACTTTTCAATTCATCTTTGGTGTGAGCTTAATCACTCATATCATGGCAATTAAAACAAACAAACACACACTACGCAAACTCTGAAGATAGAAGTTTTTGATCAACTATAAAGAGTCCCGTCTAACTAATTTTGATTAACTATAAAGAGTCCCGTCTAACTAATTTTGATTAACTATAAAGAGTCCCGTCTAACCAAGTGAAAATTATCATAATGAAAAATTGGTCTTCTATGCCGCAAAGACTCAACCCCGTAATGACTATCTTGTGACCTTGTGTTGATGCTCTAGGAAAAATTTTCTGAAAATCCTGAACATGCTCCCAGTAAACTTTTGTGCAGCTTCGTCATAGCCATTATTTGGCTCATTTTTTGACTGAAGAAATAAGTTGATTCCAGAAATGGGGAAGCTGGTTAATACAGCCCCAAATTTGCAAACGACTCACATCTCTGAAAATTGGGCGTGAAATTCAGCTCGAAAAACTTTCAGTGATATGATCACTTAATGCAAAAATAGGGCACATTTTGCTTGAATTTAAGAAAGAATTACTTCTTAGCAGTTTTTGTTCAATTGACATTATTTTTACTGGATACGGGTATCCTGGTTTGTTGCTGAAGTCTAACATATCCTTGGTAGTTTTTATCAGAAGGAGCAATTTATATTTGTATCTTCCATACTTCCTATGACACAAAGGTTTGCAAATTGATTTTCCATGACGTCGATGATTTTGAATATGCTCTACGAATAACAGCAACAACATACTTAAGCCTTGCAATGTCGTTGATACAAAAACGTCACGCCAATTGTTAATCTGTGATATGTTTCTTGAAGGTTGTAGCGAGGGACAACTGAAAATTAGGTGTTCGAATGTTTCGCATTCTAAATTAAAAAAGAAACTTTCGGGAGCATTCTCAAGAAACAAAAACCACCGCTTTTCTCGATCTTTAAAAACAGCGTACGCGAGTTTATAAAGAAATTTTTTTCCCAGACATCAAGCATTGAATTTTTCCAAACTTTGCCTGTAAATTTAATCAATTCTTCTTCTGAACAGAGATAATGGTTTGCAATGAAAATTACAGTTTTGTAAGCAGAATAATAAACATCTCGAGATTTTGTCTGCTGTGTTACGATTTCAGCACAGGCTCTTTTTTGAATAAAATGAATGATTTTAATTGAAATTTTCTATTAAGCTCCCCCTATAAGCAAGGTGACTGAAAATAATTGAAGCATGGATTATTGGCGCTTCCTCTCATTAGTCGCAGTTTTTTCAATTTATCTTTAGTTTATCTAGCCTTTACATGCATTTTTCTTTAATTTTCAATTGACGCTCTGTTCAAAATTATTTCAAAAAAAAATGCAACAGTGTATGTTTTCATTGTCCGATTAAAGACGTGTGAGCTTAATTATGAAACTAACATTGAAAAGTAATTCGGTTTTTATGAGAAGGTGCTGGGTCACAAATGACCAAGCAGCTAGTTGCAATTAATCGACCCATATAATCAGACAAAAGTTTTACATATCAGGTATAATTAACTCAAAAACCAGAAACTTGCAGTTTTTTTCCTTAACTGAAATGAATTGAACACTAGATCTTCGTGCTCGTCGGCACATGGACTTCGACCGCAAGTAAACGTAATGAAATTTCCTCCCCTTTGCTTCACTGTATTGTCCATACGCAGAACAAAACCAAGCTGATGCTGTCTCCAACCGCAGTGATGTAACTATAGTTTTTTGTGAATTCATGTGGAGGAAAGGTTAACCAATCTGACTTTACGAAATTTGCTGAAATCTTTGGCAAAGTTTGTGAAAAGAAAAAAACAGGCCGAAAATGCCGTATTTTGGCACCCAAAAAATGCGTTTTTCGGCGCACGCTTACCTCTCAAATTTTTTATTCACAGGCGCCCTCAACAAAATAATACGGGTTGGTCGGCCAAAACTGGATGTCTATAAAAGAAACAAAAGGGGACCCTTCGTTGGTGAAAAGATCGAATCTTTGGAAGGAGGGCGATCTTCTCCCTAAATCCGCCCCTTATATGTTCAAATCTGTTTTAATTAGGCGTCATATGGTTCATCTGACTCGACGAATTTTTCTGAGATTCAATGTAATTTTCCTTCGTTAAACTTCCAGTTCGGTTTTTTAGCGCCTTTGTGTTCAAAAATGTGTTCGACCTAAGGGCTGCATCGTCATTGAAAACTTGAAAGTTTGAGATTGAATTGTGTTGCAGTAGGTTCCCATATTTCAAATTTTGCATTATTTTATAAAGTCACTGACTTGATACTGTGTAATATTTGATATCTTTGAGTTTCTTGATATTGTGTAATATTTGATAGCTTTAAGTTTATTTGGAAAAAAACGCGGTAAAAAAATTATAAAGTTCTAAAATCCATTCATGAAGTTGATACCCACCCATATTTGCAGAGCTTGCAAAGAAAGTTAAAGATTAAATAGTAAGGATAGGGTAATGAATGAACTAAGAAAAAAGAATCAAGGTTTAAGGCAGCCAAAAACTGTTCTTTAAGGTCTTCTTCTATGATAGTTGCTGAGATCATACACTTGTTCATCTTGGTTGTGTTAATTTGTTGAAGTCTGACTTGCATGATAATCATTTTGGTTGATTGTTGATTGCTTACTTTGAAAGTGGGAGAACGCGACTCAACCTGACTACGGGTCGAACTCTGAATCCGTTATGCGTTTCAGTTTTGCTGTGCGGACGATTAAATCCTGTCCAGGAAGTTTTTCACCGACTTTGTTCAAGTCTGACCATCCGCGGTAATGGTCACAATCCGCGGATGGGGGAGGGGGCAAAGTCTTCCAGCAAACAAACCATGTCGGTTGGTTTCAAGATTGAAGTTGAAATTGTCCACTTTGTTCGTTTCTGCTGACCGGGTGTATGTTCCCTGAGGAAGCGATTCCAGAAGTTATTCGCGAACAGCCGTGAAGTTTTCCAAGACTTCGAAAGAGATGCTTTTTTGTCCTTGAAGACACAAAGTTGTAGATTTGGAGTTACTCGAGCAAGTAAGAAGTGATTTGGAGTGAGCGGCAGGTCATCTTTAGTGTCGTCGGATACTTTGTGAGAGGTCTGGTATTCCTTGTTGCCTCAGTATCTGTGGTGAGAGATATGAGTGTTGAGTAGGTGAGTGTTCTGGAGCCGATAATTTTGTGCAATACTTGTTTGAAAGTCTGCACTAATCTTTACCAAAAATCATCGAAATGGGGCTGCTGGAGAGTTGAATTTCTCTTCGATTGTTACGTCCAACAAATTCATGCTTTCCAAAAACTCTTTCTTATTCTGTAAGTTTTCAAGGCATTTCTTCAGCTCAATATTATAACCGACAATTTTTGTTCCAGAATCAGAGACCGTTCTCAATGGTTTTCCTCGGCGGGCAATAAAGCGTCTGATGCAGAATAGATTGTTGTCATTTGAGAGACTTGAAGAAATTTTTAGGTGAACAGCTCTGATGACAAGACAGGTGAAGAGTATAATGTACGCAGGATACTGTTTACCTTGTAGAACAATCAGAAAGGGTCCAATGCAATCTAATCTAG
This sequence comes from Symsagittifera roscoffensis, assembly GCF_963678635.1. Taxonomy (NCBI): domain Eukaryota; kingdom Metazoa; phylum Xenacoelomorpha; order Acoela; family Convolutidae; genus Symsagittifera; species Symsagittifera roscoffensis. Next base: position 57,638,401 of record NC_087064.1, read on the forward strand.
AAGTTGCAAAGGGATATTGATTTTTAGATGGTAGTTCAATGGGAAGATCTGACATTTCCCCTCAGAATCCAGAAGTGTTCGTTTGCCAGGGCCATTGATGGTTCTTTTCCGCAGAGAAAATTCAGAATGTGTATCTTTCGTCGTAACAGTCGAGTGATTGAGTTTTCTCCAGCCAGAATAATTGGCCATCTAACAGATAGTAGCAATGGTGCTCGGGTTAGCCGCCCTCTTGAAAAAGTGCGCTGAGGTACCATTTGTAGAACTTTCCGAATGCGAATTTTCAATGGGGCTACTATAAACAAGGGGTGACTTAGTGATGCAATGGAATTCAGCAGTTTTCGATGAGTGGCGAGTCCTAAATGAAGAACTATGATGAAGTTTTTGTATCCGATGAAGAACCAATTTTTGTTGCTATCCAAAATAACACCAAGAATTTTTCGAAGATGAGGTGTAGCATCACTCTGCGTTACAATAATGGTTGGAGCAGTCAAAATCGGAAAAATTGCTGCTGGAGTTCTTCCACTTGTTCAAATTGAACCCACCTCGAGACAGGCAACCTCAAGTTACACTCCATCTGTTCAATAGCTTAGTTTACAGTAGCTGAAGAAACGTATAAGTCTTCCTTATAAATCTTCCGATTAATAGTTTTGGATGCAGGCGGAAAATCTCTTTGACTGTCTGTCGCACACTTGCAAACGGCATAACATGCTACACAGGGTGAGTCTGTAGCGCCAACTACACGTCTGGTATGGTCATGAGTCTCTATTTGGCTGTTTTTTTTTTACAAAGGTACCAAAGATAGGGCCTGTATTTAGGGTTTACAAAAACTTACATTAACAGAGCATCTATGCAGAAATAGCTGTTTTGTTCTTTCGGAAGCGAAGAATAAGACCAGTCAAAGTGTATAAAAATCTGGGCCTTTGAGTAGGTTCCAGTTGAGGGATTTTCCTGGAAAAATGCTGGAAGCATTTGAGACCCTTCTTACTTTCTCAGGTTTTTTGACATTGGTCATCAGATGATGCGGTAAAAACCATGAGTTTATGGATGTAACGTTGTGAACATCTATTTCATGACTCAGCCGTAATTCTGCCAAAATTCAAGTTTTTTTAAAGCCGAATATCTAAATCGTTTCAGCTAGCCTGCGGTTGTTTGGATTTTCTGCGTATTTTTTTTCAAAATAAATTGACTTGATAGTTACCGTTTACCAATATGCAGGAATTGTAATGGCACTTTTCTCTGATTTCGAATGATAGGGTTTTGATGACGCTGTTACCGATTATGATTGATTTTTTGTAGTCGATGAAGTTGGGGAAATTAAAATGTTTCAAGTGTAGATACCACCTACATATCGCAATGAGTTGAGTAACATCCACTCGAAAAAATCAGAATTGAGGACTATTAAGATATCTTCTAGTAGTAATGTGTTTCGAGTAGCATTATAAGTTCTTATGTGACCCTCCACTGAAGCAATTTGGACCATTTTGTCTTGTGACATCCAGAAATTGGAAATTTGTGTTTTTTGTTGGTGTCCAAACCAAGTTCTGTAGCAATTGTTTTTAGTAACAAAGTGAGGGAGCTACCGTTGTCGATAGAAACATTAGAATATATGGTTCTGCCACTGTATGACAGATCATTTGGTAAGTAGGGTGCTTGACCTGCCCTCTGACAACCAATGGCAGGTCTTTTTGAATTTTTGACTGTATCAGCAGATGGATTGTGAAGAAGCCTGTGGTGCTTTTTGCCACAATTGTTGGATCGACAAAGCACATTCGATTTGCAGTCAAAAAAATTGTGGTTTCCTTAACAGTTGAAACATGAATGAATTTTTCGTGCATGCTCTCTCCGTTGCTTTGAATTTAAGGCTTTGAAGTGCACACTTTTTGTAGAGAGGACTGCAAGTGTCTCCACTTGGAAAGGATTATGTAATATTTGAGTGCGCGCTGAAATTGTTTCTTAGTTAAACTTTTGATCCTCTCCATGATGATCGTCTCTTTAACTATAGTTTTGTCTGCTGTTTCCAGTGAAACCACCAAAGTTGGAGTTATTTAGAATTTTGAAGTTGCCTGAAAAACTCAAAGATTGATTGCTGGTGTTACGAAAACCAGTTGTAGGCATATCACGACAAGCTCGTGCAAATCGTTGAAAACCTTGAGCTAAATCTCTCAAAGAAGGCTGATTGCAACCCAGTGTCGATTGCATTCCAGTTTGACAGGATTCGGAAGTTTTCCAATGCGGTGTTCAAGTTCGTTGTTGAGCAAATTTCATGATTGAAGCATAGTTGATGGAATTCCTCGACTAAAGTGAGTTGAAAAGCAGAATAATGTGTGTGTGCCTCTGCTTGAGCCACAGTAGGAGGTTTGAAACTTAAAGGTTTTGCAAAAATGATTTCTATTTCAATTATCAAATTTTTATTGCAGACTTTGAAGAGCAAGTTCATATAAATTGCAAGTTTTGCAACCGCAAGTTTTTTTAGCAGTGAAAATTTTTTTATCGCAATTTTTTTAAGCAAGTTTCTTTAGCAAGTTTCATTAGCAAGTTTTTTAGCAAGTTTTTTTTAGCAAGTTTCAAGTTTTTCAAACGACTTTCGATGATAATTGAAATCCAGCAATGAGCTTGATAGAACTCGGGAGAAAACTATGAACACGCACTGGTTCGAAGCAAAGCGATGATCTAGATAAAGCTCAGGAAAGCCCAACAACTCCGAGAGGCTCGAAGCAAAGAATAAGCTAGATGAAGCTCGGAGACGCTAAGAACCCTGAGCAGCTTGAAGCAAAGCGATGAAAAAAGATAAAGCTCGAGATAAACTAAGAACCAATTGAGGCTCGAAGCAAAGCGATGAGCTCGATAAAGCTCAGAAAAACCCAAAAAATCAGAGAGGCTCGAAGCAAAGCGATGAGCAAGACAAAGCTAGTTAAGTTTTCCTGTAAAATCTCTCGCTTCGATTATCAATAATTAAAAAATGATGGACGAATAACACCTTTGTGAATCAAAACTGACGCAATTCACAGTTTCAACTGTTCGAAGATTTTGCGGGCTGATAAAAAAAGTCACAATTCAGCGGTTTTTCAATTGAAAAAAAATAACATGAACAAAGAATGTTCATTAAAAATAGTGGTCAATGTAAAGGTTTCTTTAATACAGGGAAAAGCAAAATATCTCCTAATTCAGAACTACACTTCTCTGAACTTTTTCATAAGACATATAAACTGTTAAGTTCACTAGTTGCTCTAATTACGAAGGCAAAGATGTATTTGAGGGTAAACTGTAGTATAAATTATTGTTATAACGGTTTATATGCGGGTAAAACGTTGTATAGAAACGTTGTAAAATAATACCAGAGTTGATTTATGCGCTACCAACTAAAACAATTTTTAGGGCGCGAGTATAAGCGCTGAACCTTTTCAGTCCATTATTAGAAGAGTTCAGTCAAAGTATTCCATAAATTTGTAAGGTCTATCATTATTGGAAACTTGAAAATTTGAAATTTATTTGTGTAGCACTAAGTTCCCATATTTGAAATTTTGCATCATTTTCTAAAATCATTGACTTGATTTTGTGTAATAATTGATTCTTTTAGGCTTCATTGTATGAAGTTGCTGTAAAAAAAAGTAATTAAGTTATTAAATCAATTCGTGGAACTGACATCAATAAAGTGTTCGACCGAAGGACTGTTTCGAGATTTAGGGTCCGATGTTGCCCGTGTTTTTGAAAATTATCGAGGTCGGTAGTTTAATACGTTCGCCAAATGGTTCAATAGTATGGCCAAGGATTCTCTAAATCAGTCATAATCAATTTTTGAGATTATATGCAAACACTTTGTCAAAAAATGAAAAATTACTTTTACAAAAAAAGACTGAAAAAAATCAATCTCAACTTTTGCCGCACCGCAAAAAAAAAATGGATGTTGAAAACGCGAAGTAGTATGAAATGTTGAAAACGCAAGAATGGGTGGTACCAGAGAAGCAAAAAAGGACGAGAGCACTGATTGGAAATTTTTGAGTCGCTGAGAGAGATATATTCAATCGAGAGTCGGTTAAGAAAATCGAGTCAAGGGAGCCAAAATCTGCAGAATGATACTGCTGGGCACAAATAGCCAAAGAGCAGTGCCATAAACTTGACAACTGAAAAGGAGGTTTTCGACCTGCTTAACGGGACGGAGTGACAATTGGTTTGACATCAGAAAAAGAAAAAAAACTGACTCGCAGCTGAAAAAAGATGAGATAGAAATGGTATCGAAGAATTAAGAAACCATATTTCCAAATTTTAAGTTTCAGCACGAAATAGAACACTTGAAACTGCGGATTATCATAAACTATTATCAAAAGTCGGTAAAAAAGTCATTTAGGCAGTTTCTGCAACTTTTCGTGCGACAGAGGGGTTAAAAAAGATAATTATGTATGATTTTTTAAATACTTATTAGTTGGAATTTGCTTTCTGGGGACTGTTGTTAATGCTGCACAGGCCCGATTTGGCGCCCGGGCCAAATTTCTGCGTTGACAAAAGATTGTTTTTGTATCATTACGAGGCCAAACTGTGCACTGGATATGCGCACAATTTTGTATCTGTATGTTGCTGGATTCCAAAGACCAGTCTTTAAACTTGTTTTAATTTTGTCGGAACGATTAAATAAAATGAAAGAACAAAAGAAGAACAAAGGAAGCTTCCTTGTTGAGGAATCCGATGACAACTGTAAGTAGTATTGTATCGTGTCCCGGATCCTAAGGGGGGGGTCCTTCCTAAGGGGGGGGTCCTCACGTAAAGCAAAATCCTAGGAAAGGGGTCCTTAATTTTTTGGAGGACCCCTATCCTAGGATTTTGTAAATGATCGCAAGTTCCCACCCCTAAAGTAAAAGACCCCCTCCTTAGGATCTTGTTAAGCTGAGCTCAACAACCGGGACGCGATACAATAATTCCTTCTAATTCCTTTGAAAGCGGTCCCTTTTCCCGCGATATTTAAAATTAATCGTCCTAATTCCTGAACTTTTCTTTTTTCGTCCTAGTTTCATGTGGATATAATTTCCTGGCTTTCTTTCTTTCTTTTCGTCAAAGATTTGTCATGCTATTAAAGTTTGTTATTCAAAACAAGCCTAAGGATTTCACACATTTGTTTGAATTAACACTTGGTTTGCGTCTACTAGTTTATTTGCCTGAAGCTATTTATGTTAAAACAGTGATTGAGCTCAATACGAGTATTTTATTAGTTGTAAATTGGTAAAAACCAAAACATATACAAGTCGAAGTATAAAAAGGACGAACAGTAAAAATCATCTGAAAATATATGTTTCAGACTTTAATGTTTATTGTTTTGGTTTTCTTTGCGCTGTTTTTTAGATGGTCGTTCCTCTGAAGCTTCAGATAAAATAAATGGGTTTTTTATAGGGGGACGTTCACGGACTCGGCTACTAGAAGCTTCTTCTTCTTCTTGTAGCTCTGCTTCTGAGTAGGGCCGCTGTAAAAATCCCCAATCCGGAAGTGTAAAATCGGGAGAACTGTTATCAGTTTCATTGTATGAGTTGGCCCACTCGGTGTCTATGTAAATGTCTTCTAGAAAAGCATTTTCTTCAGCGGCTTTATGGCCAAAGGGCACTGTCGAAATTCCGTCGAAAAGTAGAAAACGTTTTGAGTCGAATGGTGATAATGCAAGTTTGTTTTGTTTCACTGTCATATTGGTGTGACCTTTCGAAACTATATTATAGTTGTACACTCTCATTGTTTTTCCAGTGAATAATGTGTCCCTGAAGGTTTGGTGGACCAGTTCTCTCTGTGCACTCCGTTTAATTCCTTTGGCACTCAATTTTTGAGTGCCTTCTAAACAGAAGCAAAATTTTTATTCTTTTCTACAACGTTGGGGATAGCTTCATTTCACTTCAGCAACTCAATTTATACCGAACAAAATTTGATTCATTTTACCAAAAAAGAGCAGAAGACTCTAAATTATCATTAAAAAAGAGGAAAAAAGAGGGAATAAGTTGTCAGATAAATCAACGTTTAGGCAACATTGTATAATGTTGCCTAAATCAGCTAAATGCCCAGAGTTTAATGCAACAAATTAAGGGGTGTAGGTAGGTTGGTGGTGGTATTTTTGTTCTGTAAAAGGTAGGAATGGGGGGTGGAAGGGTGGCTTAAATTTTATTTACCATTAAGGACGACCGAATATAGTTTCGGTTTTAGGGCGATGAATTCTCTGATCGGCTTCCCACCAGTCTCGTCTTTGAACTTCAGCACAACTTTCTTGTTGGTATCCTCGAACAAGAAATGGTCCTTATCGTAATTTGAAAAGTCGAAATCAGCTTTTATTTTCTCCAAGTCTCGGTAAACGTCATCAGTTTTTATAGCGTAAATAAAACTATCCGTGTCGGAGTAAAGGAGTTCCAAGTTTAGATTTGGTTTCTTTTTTTGATAATGAAACTGAAACATGAAGCGCTTGGCGAGGTCTAGGATGGTTGCACCAACTATCATAGGTTTATCCCACAATATTTTTGTTACTGAAAAGCTAATTGTGGCTAATTGATCGTCAATGATTTGAAAGCTTTTCATTGTGCTCAGAGCTGTTTTTTGTAAAAGTTCTCTCTCATTCCTTACAATCTCCAGCTTCTTTCTTCCTAACTTAGACTCCATTGTCTTACCGAAAGCTGAATTAACAATTAGCTTGTAGAAGTTCTCCTGGAATTTATTTACCGCGGCTTTTCGTAGGCGGGTGTTGAGGTCGACAAAGGGTGCCATCCAGTGACTTTGGCGGAACTGAAGAACTTTTCCGAGGTGAGTTATTTTCATTCCCAGCTCATGGTACAATTTTAGGGTAAGGTAGTGCAAAACATAACCTTCTTTAGGATGCAAGGTCTGTAGAAGCTTTGGCACTTTTGGCAGTGTGGTGATTCCCAATTTTCCCAACATGTCGACTTGCTCGTTGCTCATTGCATCGATGTCCACTACTTCACGAGAGGGGGCAAGGGGGTAATCAGCAAAGAAGTCGTGAAGCTCTTCGGGTATGGTTAAATTGACTTCAACTATATAACCCCACTCTGAGGTTTCGCTGGTGAGCAGTATGTCTGCCAGACTTTTTTCAACTATTGAAAAATCGTTTAAGGGCAAAGGGCAGTGTTTCATTATCCCCCCGTACAAATTGTTTGCATCAATATTGAGGATGTAGCTTGATGGTTCTGAGGGCGAAAAATCGTCGAGGTATTTATTGTTTGCTTTGTAAAATCGGCGCGCGTAAACCGACGACATGCCTCCTCGTATCATTCGCTGCACAAGGTCTAGATGTTCACGGTCCGTTAAGAGTTTCAGTTCGGGCTTACAAACTTTTAGAAAGGCGTCCCCGGAAAGGTTACTTGCCGTGAAGTAACAGGCGCAATCCAGCCCGTATGTTTGATAGCAAACTTCACGAAAAGCTTCGAAAACGGAAGCAAGCAATAGCACATCTGTAGTCAAGTACAAGTCGTGGTAATCACCAAGTGAGCCACACTTCAGTTCGGTGAAAACTTTAAGGGCATGATTGTACTCGCTTCTTGAAACACTCACATCCCCTCCTGTTAGACTATTTTTCCACATTGATCGTGGGGGAAGGCGAGTTTCTCGGAATTTTTCGAATGAGTTGAAGTATGAGTAGGGGTAATGCCCTTTCTGTTTCAACAAACTGACTTTTTCACGTGAGTGGCCGAGTTTTTCAAAATAGTTCTCCAGCAGAAAAAACTTTTCGTTGGGCAAATTATCGACAAGTTTTGCCAACGATGCTAGCATGAACCTATACGAATCGATGAATCTCAGATTTTCGTAGAGTTTTTTGATTTTTCCGTTTTTGTCCGTGTACGTCTTTATGTAGACTGAGATTGTCAAGGATATATATTTTTCTTCAGATGCGGGTATTACGGAAAAAGTGTTTTCCGAATCGCTTTTTGCCAGCGCTTTGATTATAAAGTGTAAATCATAATTTGACAAATTATGAGCTACCACTGGAATGTAATTTGTTGTTTTTCTATTAACGTTACACTCATTGTGTGCCCAACCCAGAAACTTGTTGGTGTAATGGCAATGATCAAGTACCACTTGATCATTGTCGGAAAAATCATTCTCGCATATCCAACAAATTGTAGCATCTTCCCGTTCCTGGTCTGTTATACCAGTGAAAGTGTAATATTTCCTTTTTTCTACGTAAATTTGTCTCGCTAACGATTCAAGGGAGCTAATTAGCTCTTCCATCACATTCGGTCCTCTTTTAAGCTCAAACTTTAACAGGTCTTTTTTCCCAAATTCGATTACTGCTAACGCGTAGCCGCACGGTTGATGGATTTCAATTGTTTGCGTGCTAGATTTTCGCGGATCAGGTTGCGGTCCGTATACTGGTAAGAGCAGTGACTCCAAATCAAAGTAGATTACTCTGGGTACGTACCAACGAGCTGTTAAGTTTTTGAACTTGTGGTCATCTTTTCCCGGCTTGGGCATTGTTATGACGACATCTTCGTCTTGGTAGCACAGTTCTTGATGTCTTCTCAGAGTTTCGAATGAAGCGCATGTGTGGAAACATTTGCGACAAATCTCAGATTGAAATCGGTGCACTTTGTGCCGCACGTACTCGACCAGTTTCTGGAGATCACTTATCAACACATAGTGATATTTTGATCCATCTGTCAGCAGCAACAAGTCCACAATCAGGCTAGTAGTGAATCTGCTCGATACTCTTATGGGCAACAATTCGCCATCGTTGTACCTGAACAGAAAAAAAAATTTTATACCTAGGTTTGGAATGAAATAAAAAGGGTGTTTGAATAGGTGAAGAACATTATTGAAGGAATTTTAAAATTTTTAGAAGGCAATTAGAATTTGCTTACCGGAAGACGTTGATTTGACAATTGTTCAACTTTTCAAATCTGTCCATATCCATCAGACCCATTGGCATTTCGTATTCCCCATTGATTTTCACAATTCCTTCTTTGCCGAGATTGTAGGTTGAGACTTTGTTTTTCTCCAGCCACCGTCTAGATGTGGGGTAGAGGGCCGGCTCATTCACATTGTGATATGCGGCAACAAAGCAGTAGAGAAAGCAACGGTCATCATCTTTAGTGTTGATATTTGTGAGCAGAGTAGATGCTGCGCTGAGTGCATCAGGTAGCTCGAGGTAGGATCCTGCTCTTATTGGTGAGAAGGCCGCGAAACTGATTTGCAATTTTTCAATTCTGTCAATAATCCATCCGCTACCATGAGAAGAGAACGAATTGACTTGGTTGACCATATGTTCAATCAGTTCCAAGAATTGAACCCCAGCTATTCCCTCGAAGTACACTGTCAATGTCTTAGTGTTCAGAAACAGCATGGTCCTTTCGAAGTTTCCACTGTCCCCGTCTTGCACAGTGGGAATTTTAATCATTCCCACTTCCACGTGGAATTGCACCTTGTTCGGGCCCTCTTTGACCCTTTCCAGTATAAGAGCATCTATTTCCTCCTTGTTTTGCATCATGACTTGAAGCAAATCCATTTCTTTTTCACCAACTTTGAGATCGTATCGACGCAATTTGCCTCTGAACGCGCTTTCCGTTGGGGCAGCGGAAGACGTCGTCTCAATGCCGTCCCAAACTGGCAATGCGTGCTTCTTCAGCAAGTGTTGTCCATAGCTTTCCGCGGTGAGAAATATTGTATGGCAATAGATACAATGACTATTCGAAGTCATGTCATGTACCAGCTCGACGTGCTCTCGGGCTTCCGACAAACTCTCGAATGACTCGAGACACTCATCGCAAACAGTTTGAGGAGGAGGGGGAGGAAGGATCTTGTGAACTTTTTGCTCATGTCTTCTCAAGTTCCTTTTAGAGCTCAGTATTTTTCCGCACTGCTGGCAAGGAACAGGTGTCGCGATAGAAGTAGAGTTCGGCATTGTTTGTTGAAGTTACTGAAGTAATTCAGGAAAATTTCAAGAAAATTCAGTTCAGGAGAATTTCAAGTAGAACTGGTTATGAAAAAGCAAAAGCGAGAAGTGACTAGCACCAAAAAACTTTGCGGGTAAGGGCAAGTAGAAGCCATTAACGAGAGTTATACTTCGCCGTCTTGGCAATAAGTACTTTCCTTTCCAAAAACAGGGTTTATTCTAGCTTTAAGCTCTATATGTCTCATCACTCTGCTCAAGTGCAGGGGTTTTGTATACTAAAAACTGATTCATTTACAGCCTCAAACTTTTGCTGTTAATTTTAAGGGTTAGCGATAAAGTTTTGGCTTTTTTTAGGGGACTGGTTTAGACTTTCAATTAACATTTCAGCACTAAATTACAAAATTTAATGCTTAGAATGATTCAGATAGAGCCTAAAACTTTTTCTGACTAATTTTAACCGTGAAACAGTAATTTCCTAATGATTTCAAGCCCACTTCTTGGTTTGCGTAAATAGGTATAATAAAAAGTAGATTTATGAGATAAAAGTATTCAGAAAGTAAAGCCCTCAACTAACTAATTAAGTTGAAAAAAAAATAGTTAACTTAAAAAAATGAAAATTTTGCAAATTTGACACCTTGATAGTTACCGATGCATGATAAGCATAGATTGTCATTTGAATGTGTAAAAGATATCGGAATCAAAGTTTCCTTCATGTCATTCACTGTCCCGTGAAACATTTCATATCATGTCCTTCGAAATATTAAGGCATGGCCGTTTGGTTTAAGGGGCAATAGCTAACCCGGCGTTGCTCGTCGCTACGCTCCTCGGGAACGCCTCCCGTTCTGTAATTTCAAGTGAAATTTTTTTTTCAAAATAAAGGAAAACCTCAAACTTTTTATGTTGTGAAAAAAGGAAAAGTAATGTTTAAAAAAGTGTCTTTTAAATCTATCAACAAAAAAACCAGTAAGTTTTGTGGGACCTTGAGCACATAATTTTTTAACTTCTTTTTTCCTTCATTTTTAGCTTGAATTATTCGTTCTCGTTTTAAATTCAAGCGAATGTGGTTTGAAATTTTTAAGAGCTATCTGATACGTAATTAGGACAAGCGTAGAAATTAAAAAAAAAACAATTATAGCCCAATCAATGAGAGTAGACGCTTAAAAAGTTGTGATTTTTTGAGAAAATCTGATTTTTGTGAAAATATTGAAAAAAAAATTGGGAAAAAATTTTTTTATCTCCAAATCCATTGAAACTACCCTCAATCAATTTGCCATGAATTTATGAGCAGGGTTAAGGGTCATGTTCATTTTTCGAAAAAAAAACATAAATTTTCTTTTTTTCACATTTTTACCAAAAAATTGTCCGTTTTACACCCAAAACATGTATATGAATGTAATATAATGCAGATTTATGGCTTAAAACACTCTCTGTTACTTTGCGTAAGACCTGGCTAACCCCACCGGGCACAAAGTATGATGAGAGAGAGAGAGAACAGAGAGTGTTTGATAAAAAAAAGCCAAATAAATATGGTTGGACTACCAACAAGAAAATGTTGGACCCTTCCATATTTATCTTTCTTTTGAAAAGAAAGCAATATCCCGAAAAGGATATTCCAAATGGGGTTCACTACTGAGCAAGTGTATTTATCTCTCTCTCTCTCTCTCATTCTTTCTCAAACAACAATTTTAGCGTAAAATTATTCTCGATTTGTGATTTTTTCTAGTTTTTCTCTAACATTTTGCTGAAAACTTTACGGGGCAAACTTTAATTGATCTATTAAGCAAAATAAAAACTGAGACAAAAAATATACACACAGTAATGTTAAAACAGTTTAGAAGTCAAATCAAACAAAAATGAAAATATAAAACCTTGGAATAATATTTGAAACAAAGGAAAGTTTTTTGTTTAAGTTATTAGAAACCTCGAAACTGTAGTTTTCTCTTTTTTGGCGCATAGCAAGCTGCATTTGGAAGAGTGCCTTGAATGAGATCTGGGGTGACTAGATCAATTGTCTCCGCACTAGATGAAACCCGAGCATCCGAATAGGAAGTTGATTGTTCTGGAGTTGAAACTGCTCCCCTAACAAACGACTCGGGAGACATTGCTGTCGGAATATCCCAGTACGCTTCGCGCTCTGCATAGTCACGAATACATCCCTCCTGATTTTCATACAACGGCATTGACTCGCAGTCATACGCGAAGAGAATTTTTCTTGGAGACTGCTCGAGCGAGGTTGTGTCGTTTATCTCCGTCTTTTCTAATGCCGGATAGCTCTCGTGAATAGTGCAACTCTCGTACATTCGTTTTCGATTCTGTCTAAGTAGATCGATGTGATCAAGGAGGTAGTTCGGTAGCATGATATGACTTTTTGTAGTCCATTCCTCGTTTTGATTCTCGTCGTTTTTTCGGGGAGCCAAGTCATTGAACGGACTTGCTGTAGACGGAGAGACTCTCTCTTTCTGTTGATGGATGACTGCAATCCACTCTCTCGTATATGTTTGGTAGATAATTGTTCTTTCTCGATCAGACACTGAGATTATTTGTAAAGGACTAGTCATGACTTGAAGAGGTTTAAAGTTTTGTTAAAATGAAATGACTGAACTACCGAAATAAAATTGAGAGAATGAAAAGTATGAAAAGTTTATTAATGAGAATGAGATCAGGAAAGGGGTGGCATAGTTCAATTAGGTCAAAGCTAATAACTTTTTAGGCGAGGCTATCAAATTTTATTCATTCTTTTAAGCATGACGCCTGAGGTCATGTTAGGAATGAATGTGAAAACCCGATTTTTTAGATTTATGTGACAGCTTTATTATAGTGGCTACGGGCGAAAGCACTCAAAATCAAGTTTTCATGATAGTTTGCCAGACAATCATTGTTATGCTGTTAGAAATTCATTACCATGATTCATAACAGTCATTAAAATAACCGTCACAATAAATAACACTAGAAGATTTTTAGAGTATAGCCGGGGGAAAAAGTAACTAAATACCCATATAAAAAGAGGTTTACCGTTAAAGAAATTATATCCTTGGTGATTAAGTCTTATCAATATGGCTTAGGGCGCTCGTAAACTTTATCACCTAAATTTTTACTTTGGGAGCGCATGATCTGTCTCGTATACAGTGATCAGTCATTCTTCAACGTTCCACACTAAAAACCAGTTGGTTGTTATTCATTTATAATGTACGCTTCTCTTGACACGGATGTAGACTATTTCGATGATTTTAGGGATATATCTTCGAATGATAAACGTTTAGTTAGAGTCGGTGCAAAAACATTCGCACAGACCGGTACTTACATAACTATCAAATTGTACAAAAAAGACGAAGAAGGAACTTTCAAGTATCGACAAGGAATAACTTTGTCAACTGGTGAATTCGAGTCCTTGGCGGACAATTACACAAAAATTAAAAGGTTGACGAAAGCAAAAAACTTCGACGTGACTGAAAAACTTAGAAAAAAGCGAAACAAATCTAAAAAATCTTCATGCTCTGAAAAGGAATGCGAAAGTGAAAACGATGATAACTGTCGGGTTGTGTAACATTATCAACTCGTTATTCTATTGAAACTTCAAAACAATGGTTGAAGCAATGTATGAGCAATCCCCTGATTATTTCAAACAGTTCCGTAAAAATTACAAATTTTTCATCCTGAATCATGAACCCAACTTTTCGGGCTTCGCTTCAAAAGCAAATTTTGCAGTATCCTCCCATTCGAATAAATTAGATTTTTGCAACCATTCGATTGACAACGAAAAACATTATCATGTGCTGGTCGAATTTACGAAAGAGTCTACCGATTTACTTAACAAGATGACTTCAAAAGCCTTCGTTGTTCCTTGTCTTCTCTCTACATTCAAATATTTAATTTTGGGTTGCTCCAACTATGAATTGTCTGGCCCTCTGATGGAAAAACTGAAAATAGCTGTGAATTATAACTCCATCAACAAGTTAGATGTTAGTGGGGTTCCACTTCGCAGACGATTGCCTCAAGTTTGCTTCGGCTCGCAGACTAAATCTGTTCAAACTCAAACTGACCTGATTACTAATGTAACAATTGAACGCTTTACTAATATTTTGAATGGTGAAAACGCTGCTGAGTTTTCTAAAATTATTGACATAATTTTAAGTGGGTATGGTTGTATGGAAATTGATTCAAACACTTTGTTTGTGAAATTTATCATGGAGAAGAAATTCAAGTTTTAAATATTGGTTTTCTTTCGCTCTTGTTTATCAAAAAAAAATGTTACTACACAAGCGGGAGGCGTTCCCGAGGAGCGTAGCGACGAGCAACGCCGGGTTAGCTATTGCCCCTTAAACCAAACGGCCATGCCTTAATATTTCGAAGGACTTGATATGAAACTTTTCGCGGTTCACATAAACTTGCAGAAAAAATTTTTTGTTGTTAATAAGAATGAATTGAAAAAAAAAACTAATTTATAAATTTTACAAAAACATCAATAAATTAATTTAGAATAACATATGTTTGGCAAATCTTATCAAATCATGATCATTAAGTTTGAAACCTATTGGAAATTTGTTTGTAATTATAACATGAGCAACATAAATACAATAAAGTCCACATAACACTGAATCAGCTGATTGTATTGGTTTTTTCAACAGTAGTTGATTTCCCTCGTGAATTGTACGTCGCATATTCTTGTACACGAGGGGATAATCACATAATCGTTTACCTAGAGGATCTGCGAAGAATATCTGTCCTCCAGCTTGAGCAAAAAGCAATCAGTGGGTTCCAGGTTGATCCGATGGTGAGGCATTCATAATCATGAACGTATTATCGTTTTTCAGTACTGAAGAGCATGGCAGATCTGCCGGAAAAACACCTCTAAAGCGATGTTTCAAATGTTTACAACGGTTAATAACTTCTACTAGTTGAAGATTATCCATGTCTATCTTAGGTCATAAGAGTGTTTTTGGTAATTTTTCTATCTGAACGCACATAAACTGTTGATGCACGCTCTCCCATAAACAATAACTCGACGCTATTACCGAGACCTGTGTCAAACTTGAGTTCGAGCGAAATAGTGCAATTGGTCAATTCAGGATGAATAAAATCGTGTGAAGCCTCCTGAGTAGACGTGAGATCAAAAGCCATAATATAATGATTATCATAATTAGCGAGACTGATTCCATGACTAGTGTTTAAAACAAAATCAAGAGCCTCAAGCGTATTGTAATAAATTCTTTTATTGTCTGATGTTGAGATGGGAGTTCCGGCAATGGGTAGACCGTTTCTGTACACAATGATCTCATTCAACCCAAATTTCTGGTAATGAAAAGGGTTTGTTCTATTAGTACACAAATATGCTTCGTTTATGCTCATTGCTACTATCATTCTTCGAACAGGTTCTTTTGCAAAAACATCCTCTTGTCGCCAGCTTTGTACTCCTGCAGTTGCGAGAAACGTTTTTGGTACTACTTCGATGTAATTGTAAATTGCCGGGTTCTTCAACAAAGTTTTTTCTATTGATGAGAGAACATAGTCAGTCACAGTCATCTTTCTGACATAGAGGTTAGCTTCGATTATTTGGACCTTGTAGTGTTTAGCTGCATCTTCAGATATGACAACAAAATCATTAGGAGAACGTCTAAGAGACAATCTTATTGTCACACCGCTAAGTAGATGCTTGTCACACGACAAAAAGTCGCAAGCAATTTTACCAAACAGCTTCAGCTCGCTCGAGGCCGCAACGAGACCTTTACGCTCCGTAACATCATCAGCTCTCCTTCCAGCACCGTCAATGGCTGATGGATTTTCTTCATAATAATAACCTTGACAAGCCAACCATGTTTTCTTGGCATCATTACCGTATGAAAACTCGGTCTCAATAAAGCTTTTATGGGCAAAATTAGCATTGGTAGTTGATATTTTTTCACCATTCAGAGACAGTGTACACTCAGAAAATAATGAAGATAAAGGATTGTTAACAAAATACGGCGTATCTCTGTTTGCCGCCTCTGTAGCATGCGTTCGAAGAACGTTTCCATTGCTTCGAACAATTCGTGCAACTATTTCCAAACGAGTACGTTGAAGATCGATGAAATTATTTCTGTCGCCGAGTACTTCAAACTCGAGCATAGGACCATCAGGAGAGTAGGAAGGTCCAATTTTTTGGGTGAATGCATTTTCAAAAGTGACAAGTAAAGGCGGTTTCTCAAATAAGTCCAAGGAGCTGTGAGTTGCTTCACTCGGGATTAAATTAGAAATCATTTTTAACCCTTGTAAAGAAATCGGAGCGACTTCTCTGTGCAGTTCGTTTTCTGGGAATGACGCGTCTCGTTTTTCGTTTAAACGCCGTCGTTCTTTTCGGATGACTTTTCCGAGATCTACTTCCTCCTCCTACTTGCTTTTTGATTGTTTTTCTAACGGTGCTTTTGAGTGCCTGCTTAGGACTTTTTCTTTTTGTTGCAACTTCTATCAGTTCTGGAGCTGCCTGAAGAAGTAGTTCTTTTCCGATTTTTTTAGCCGCGGGTATCACAAATTTTCGAGCCAGTGGAAGTGCGACTCTTCCTATTCCCAAGGCTAATGCACCGAAGCCACTGCCTCGTTGTCTATAATGCCCCGAGAAATGTGGTAGGTTTGCTTGGTTGTGGTAATATGAATCCATTTTGATCAATTGCTAAACTTTTGAAATTTCAAAGTCAGAACAACTTTTCCCCCTCCAGCGAAGGGAACAAGTCCTCCAGTTTCTGTGCGCAAGTTCACAGAAATATTGGAAATATTATTGACCAAAAGTTTTTTAAAATCCAAATTACTAAACACTTTACGATGATTCGGTTCAATTGTACATGCGTAACCGTTTTTCACTCGACGATTTGTATCAATGACTCGTAAAAGGGGTGCTTTTGTGTCTCCGACTATTTGATAATGAATTATGTCCAGATAAATAAACATAAGCTGAGTACCAGCGCATACATCAACGGGATAGTCAGCAATAAGATCTTGGGTAGAGAATGTGCTATGTTTCGTGCTTCCTTGTTTGTAACCTATATGATAACCAGTTCCATCTCTGACGCCTTTGAATCCAAGTAGACTAGGAATTTGCGGGCTTGAAAAAGTTATACCTTCCCAATAATGCAGCCATAAGGAAAGATGTTTGGTTATTGGATCTATTACGTAATCCAATTTCTCTAATTCTGTCTTTCGACGAATCTCGTCCAGTATTTGATCAATGCTCGTATATTCTCCTTTTGTTATTTTTGCTGTTTCTCCAAGGTAAGGTCTGGAAATCTTGTCTTTCTCAACTTTCATGCTTGCTATAACCCGATCTTTTTTGTAGTACACAATGTTGTTGTCAGTTACGTTGTTTATCTGAGTAGGGAAGGTAATTTCTGTAACTGCTACTCTCCATTCACCTTGCAAATTTATTTCTTCACTCAGGAGATTTTTGAAGTTGGCCAGAGTGTTATCTTTAAAAACGTTCATTGATGCAGATAAAACTAGGGTAATTGTGAAGGAAGGGGGAACATTATGGGTGAAAAGGCTGTCGGAAGTGCCCTCAGTCATGATTGTCCTTCTCTAGAACGCGAATCAGTTCAGACTCGTAAAATTTTCCCTCAATCGGTTCTCTGTTAGAATCAATCAAATTGTATGTTGGGGGATTTCGTGTTGGTATGTCAAAAACTTCAAACACTTCATCGGTGAACGATTGTTTGTAACCCTTGCGAAAACGTATGTCTACTTTGGCAAGTCTAACATAATCACCAACATAAAGCTTTGGACGTCGAACTAACTTCAAAGACTGTTCTGCTCTTAATGAAATCAGGCGAGGAACATCTTTTTTAGTTACTTTATTTGGTGCAAGATTTGTGACACGATTTGTTCTCGAATTAATTGCATTGACAAAATCTTGCAATTTGTCAATGTATGAGTAAGTCCATTTATCCTCCAAGTACTTATAAATAAGATTTTTCAAGGAACGGATATTTCTCTCAGCGAATGCGGACTTTTTCTCGCTCTCTGTGCTATATGTGTTTATGCCTTTATTTTTACATAATGCTTCGAAGGACCCTTTAAACTCTGTGCCCTTGTCCACCCATACTTTTTCCGGTTGTTTTGTCGTTATCATTAGTTTGAACGCTTCTGCTGTTGTAGTAGCATACTTTGATTTCAAGGGTTGCACTCTGAGATAGCGGGACATGCAGTCAACTGCAACAAGCAGATACTTAACATCATGGTTGTACTGGGCAAGTTTATCAACAAAGGCCAGATCTAATGACCAGGTTTCGTCGATATCATAAACTATGACCTTGAGTCGCGGCGTTTTTCGGATCACAGTTCGATATTTCGTGTAAGCAGGTTCAGTATGAAGGAAATGTTTAACTTTCTTTCGCGACAAATTGCTTGCTTTTATCAAGTTGTTCACACTACCAAATAACGCGGGACCTTTGTCACTGTATTTAGTTTTCAACAATTTTTCTTCAATCTTGGTAATTTTCCCATTGTTTCGTTTGCGCCTTCGTCTTTTCTGACGTTGGAGAATCTGAATCGTTATGGGGCGTTCCGTATGAGTCAGAGCCTTCTTCTGACTCTTTTTCACGTTTTTGGTTTTGGGTTTTTCTATTACCGCTGAGACTTTTTCGTTTGTGTTTTTTACTTCTCTTAAGGTTTGCACTACTTTTTTCCTGCCAAGTGGGCGACGTTGAGCGGGTTCTTGAGAGTCCGGGTTCTCGTTTCTCTTGAGCGTTAATAGGCGCTGACTGAACCGCGTGTTTGGCATTTCGATTTATTACCAGGTTTTCATTCAAGTTGAGAGCAGTTAAAATGTTAATGAACGCCGGATTGTGTAATTTTTTCGTTGGTTGTTGTATGTCGTATAAAAATATTGTAGCTTTAAGTCCTGTTGGTACTTTATCTACATATATCACCTCATTGTCACGGTTTATGGTTACTCTTTCTGAATTTTCTATGATTTCAAGTACGGTTTTTGCTCTAACAAATTTTTTGTCTTCTAAAACTTGTAACTGTGCTAAAATGCTTTCGGTCTGTCTATTGTGTTTCTCTTCTAGTATTTCGTCTTTAACACGTTCGACCGGTACTTCTTCATCGTCCGTTAACAGTTTAAGCTGTTCTTGTTGGGGCTCAACATTATCCGTAAATGTTTCCTTCGTTGCAGTAGTCTTACTAGTTTGTGGAAGTAATTGGGGTCTAAGCCGGTTAAGATAGGACAGTTGAGCATTTTTATGTTTAATATTATTATCATGAAGAACACGTGCAGCATGTGGCTGCTCTTTAACATACAAGTGTTTCGGAATTAGAATGAATTCTTCAGCAGTCATCATTAAGTTGTGAGGTACTTGTAACAAAAATAAAGTATTTGTCGAACTAAATGGAAGCCTTCTTTACTTAAAATAATCGCACGTTTTTTGACAGCACTGGTTTTTGGAGTTATTAAGTATTTGTATGCTGTCTCGAATCGTTCGATGTTTGCGATTTTAACGGGTACGTTTCCATTGACTACATTGAGCAAACATTCACAAATAAGTGTTATGATCTCACGATTTGAAGTTTTTCTAATTAATCTTCTTAGCTGGTCAGGTTTCAGTTGTACCATATGCCGCAGAATATATAAGTTTTTCTTTTTCATTTGTGATTGGAGTAGTTTCTGCTTCAGATAAGGGTAAATAAAAAACTGTTGGCCCAGGTGGTGTGATATTTGAACAATATCTCAAACAATCTGATGTACGGGGGTCCAAGTCGATTAGAAGATGTCCAAAAGAGTCTCTGGTAGCTAATTCGTAACAGTTTCTCAAAAATTTTGATACATTCAATTGTCTTCCTAGTAGATCTAGTTGCTGAACGTCGCGAGGCGATTTGAACAGAATGATGTGTGAAGTGTTCAAATCAATCGTACGCGACCATCGACTTTGTTGAAACAAGTTATGCTTAACATATATTACATCTATCCCTCTATGTCTACCCGCTGTCGCTAACCTAACAAATTCCTTGTCATTATAGATGTCTTCACATGAATCATCGAAAACTAGAAGAACATTTTCTAATTTTCTCACAGATTCGAATCCGTCGAATTTCTTGAACTCCACATTCACTTCGCGAGAAGACACTTTTTCTGAGAATGCAGGTTGCATCTCTTTGTAAAGATATAGAACGGTTCCAAATTTAGGGTAAAAAGTATTTCCCATCAGAAGTTTCAAAATTAACTCAGTTTTCCCGGATCCTGAAGGTCCCACTATCGCCATAAAAATTCTTGTCGAAGTATCAATCACTTTATTCATATTCTTGGGTTTGGTAGTACGTAACCAACCAAGCCTGATAAAATTGAGAACCAAACTGACGTTTCTTCGCAACTTAATTTAGTGAAAGGAAGTTTGAGAATGCAGAAAGTTAGTAAAATTAGAATTACTACCATTTGCGCAACAAAAACTACTTCAGACCTTGGCAAAGTTACATTGTTACAAAACTTCCATGATTTTTTTTCACTGTTTGTCTCGTTATAAACAAACTCTGTTACTAATGTTGCGTCAGGTTCATCTACTGCTGTTGTTGCTTCTGACATTTGAGAAACTATTTGTTCTACAGACTGTGTTAGACTTTTTCTCTCTGTGAATGAAGCTTGTAAAAATTTAAATTACTTTTGAGAACAGTAAAAAATTTCATAACGTGTGAAATCTCTATCATTTATGTCATGCATTTCTAAAACAAAGTTTGCTGGGATATTTGCAGTTTTTTTGTAGTACATTATTTTCTTCACAGTATCCTCTTTCACAATCGTCTTAATCTCATCTGGCAATTCACTGCTGTTTAGATCCATCTGAACTCCTGGCTGACGTTTGGGTACTAAGACTAGTTCGGGAAGATATACTCCTCGCTTGCTGGCTAACATTTCTGATAAACTTGAATCTCTGGAAGTATACAAATTGATCAATAACTGGAAAAAACCTCTTCAACGTAGACAACTCTTCTTCGGAAATTATTATTTGCTCCTTCCTCTGAACAATTTGGCCACTACAATCAATACGCTCTATTCTCGTTAATGAAATTTTAATATCACCTCTGGAGTCATCCACGCACAAAGCATTGAATTTGGTGATAGGTATGTCTCCACTTTCGCTGATCTCTCGCTGTTGTTCATTTTTCAAGCAATCATAAAAAACCTTGGTTTTCTTCAGGGCACAATGATTCCTGGAGTTGTAATGTGGAATATGTTTATTGCAACTTGGATAATTTTTAAAATATAAGTTTTCAACCCGAGGACAGCCCAAATCATCTAGGTTTTCAATCTTTCGGTCCAAGTACTTGGCCAAAAATTCTGTCTTTTCTTTTCCTTTAGCGTAAAAAACGGCACCGGGATTTCTCAGCACAAAACTCTGAAGTATTTGATTCAAGTTTATGTAAAGATAATCACCGTTTTCCCAATGGAGACCGTGTAAATATTTTGTTAACCAGTTGTAAGCTTTTTGTTCAAGCTTTGGTAGTATATTGAAATTCACTGGAGGTAGGAAAATGAGTCGATCGCTGTAGTCTGAAGTTGTTATTGCTAATTCTTTAACCACAAAGGCGTTTTTTTTGTAACGAAAGCCTTCCACGTCAAGCACAACTGATCTCTCGCCTAGCATTCTAGTAAATGATAAACTTCTGGTTTTTTCAACTTAATGAAAAGGCAGAACGCTATTCCACTCAAATGTCCCAATAAGCTGTTGTTACAGTTCCAGGGCAACATGTAACAGTACGTGGGACCCTGTTGATAAAATTCGTGTATAAATCCGGCCGCATCGTGCAAAATAGCGTGCAATCGTAAAATTTTGGAATTTTTCAAGTATTTGTCCAAGGAAGAGTTATCAATACCAATCAAGCCACCATAAGGTCTCAACTTAATTAAAATGTCGTAGTTAAGGTTATCAGAACTAACAAAAAACAGAGAACATGCAGCTAGAAAATAGTTGCGTCGGTTAGAATTATCAGGATAAGTTTGTTTCAAAGACGTATAAATTTCGTGAATTATTTTCAAATCAATAGGAGTTACTCTGCTTTTTTGCAATTTCATTATTTATTTTTTCCAACACCTCTCCAACCTGCTGAATTTCAAGACAGTGGAAATAAAAGTGACCTTGCAAATACCATTTAGTCTCATTAAGATAACGGTGGTAAATAATTAAATAAACCACCGGAAGTTTTTTGTATTTTGATAGCTTGTTGAAACATAGACGGATTTTTCTCTCCAAGTCTTTATCAACCCTTTTTGAGGTAAAATCAAACGAATAGTCGAATACGTTTTCATAATCAGCAAAATTCAAATCGCTCACAGTACCATACTGTTGTTTTGTAGAAATGCACCAAGAGATTTGTTGAAGCTCACTCAAATAAAATTGTTCTTTGAATATTAACTCGTATTCTTTCTTTGAAATTTCCTTTGCCCTTTCGAGGAAGACGACGTAGCGTTCATTACTAAATTTGAAAAATGAGTTTTTTTCTGCGGTTGAAAACACTCTTAATTGTAAATGTTCATTATCAATATCTTCAGTACACCAAGTTCCCTCTAATTTCATTTTTCTTATTTCAAAACTTGTCAAATTTATCATTTGGTATATTTTGCCCAGAAACGGCCGCCGCCTTTTGAGAGTAATTTCAATTTACTGCCTTTTCACCATAAAATTTAGGTCAAGTTAAGGAATTAGTTTACTGCTGCCAACAGTTAAGCTACGCTGCCAAATTGGCCGGCGCATTTTTATTATATACCATAAAAGTCAATTCCCCGTTCACTAACAAATTTCAACTAGGTCGAAAGTTCATTTGCCCGAAACAAATATAACAATTAATATGATTCATATAATTAACCAGGACCAATAATTAGGACCCCAAAAATTGGAATTAGAAAGAATTTTGTATCGTGTCCCTTGTTGTTAAGTTAAACTTAGCAAGATCCTAAGTAGGGGGTCTTCTGCTTTTTGGGTGGAAAATTTCTTTCGTTTACAAAATCCTAGGATGAGGGTCCTCCAAAAAATTAAGGACCCCTTTCCTAGGATTTTGCTTTACGTGAGGACCCCCCCCCCTTAGGAAGGACCCCCCCTTAGGATCCGGGACACGATACAATACTACTACTGTATGTTCCTGGATTCCAGGGACAAGTTAAGCTTACAAGCTTTACGTGGACTCCTCGTACATATACTTGTAACGTACATTTTGTCGGCACATATAACTTGTTGAAGATTCCGGGACAAGCAAAAATAGCTAGTTGTTCTAGATTCGGCGACTGTAAGTGGATTTCGCAAAATGTAAGCGGAATCCGTAAACTGTATAAGGAGTCAGAAATTTGTTTATTACTGAATTAGCATATGCACTTGCGGAATTTAAAAGCAACAACTTAGCGGAATCCACGAAAACATTTTATAACATTGGTTAACTAAATCAATGGATGTCACACTTTAGTATTTGCAAGCAGTTTTTGGGATCATAGTTTTGGAAACACAACACCGCATAAAATCATTAGATTAATTCGGTAAGTGGGCTAATTCATTATTGGATTGAATTATCGCCAAAATAGGTCAGTATTTTTGATTCAGTATCTGAGATTGAGTATTTGGGATTATGTATTTGAGATTCAGTATTTGGGAGCGTGAATTCAAATCATGAAGATAGTATTTGGGATGAGATGACAGAGTCTTGAAGAGATATCGCCGAAATTGGTCAGTATTTGAGATTAAGTATTTGAGTTTCAGTATTTGGCATTCAGTATTTGAGATTCAGTATTTGGGAGCTTGAATTCAATTTTGAAGATAGTATATAGGTTGAGTTGATAAAACGAAATCATGAGTTAGCTATTCAAATATTTCTCAATAGCTAACTCACAATTAATAAACAAATTTAGAGCTCTGAATGTCGTATTTTCAAGGACTTGTCCCGACTCAAAAAACGTTGAATCTTGCTCAAAGATTGCCAGAATTTTTTATGGGGCAGATAGTGGGATCAAAGAAGTTGTTCTAATTCATCAAAACAATATTTTTTTTGGTTAAAATCGAATTTATAGGTTTTTTTTTGGTTTCCGCTGGGGGGTTGGTTTGCTCCAAGTATTTTTAGCATGGCATGTGACAAACATTTTTTTTTTGATTTTCATTGATATTAAGAGGCAATTTCTCGCCATTGGGAAAAAAAGTTCGGTTTTTTTAGAAAAAAAATTCAAAGTTTCATGATTTGGAGTGTCGGGATGTAACATTTAACAATTTTTTGAAGTCAGAACAATACTTAAAACCAAGAAATAACCGTTTTAGAGTAGGTCAGAGTTTAAAGTTTGGCGTTTAATTTTTTCAGTTTTTTGATACGTGGTTTTTTTTTCAGAGTGTCACCAAATTTTTTGTAATTTTTTTTTCGATGTTCAGAGTCCTGAGAGTATGAATTTTGTACGAAATTTTTCTCTTCTTTGCCTGGCTGAATTCAGCATATAATTGGCTTTAGCCATGTACAAAATCGGCTCGGTCACATTTATAGTTAAATAAATAGAGGCCGGCTAAAAATTACTCAAAACTTGAAAAACTTCAAAATTTTTAATTTTTTTTCAGAAATCAAAAAAATTGGATTATCTAATCAAAATTTTTCATTTTTCTCTAGGTGTGTGCACTATTGAGTCAGCGTAAATTTTTACACATGAGATTTCCTGTGTTTTGATATGATGGTTGTTCCAATTGAAAACTACTGTTTAGTATGTTATCTTGATAATTTCACCTCTTTGCTATATCTTATAGAGTTTTTTGGATGAAGAGCTCTTTAGTGAAACCTAAGACGTATGTGGGCTTAAGAATGTACTAGTTCATTGGGCCATTTGGTTTTTTTGTACATAAAAGTTTTAATTTTTTGCAATTTTGTTTGTGCATAAAAGTAACTTTTTCTTGATTGTTCTGTGTCCTTACATTTTTCTGGCTAGATGTGAGACATAAGATTCATAAATTGTCTGTTGTGAAAGGCAACTAGGAGGCAGCTGTAATTTGGAAGCCGTCATGAAGAAAGAGTTACTTGAACTGTTTACTGTTTGTTATGACTGTTTGTTTTTATTTGATTTTTTGAATTCAACCGTATTCTAACTTTCCGTAATATTTTACCTGTTTCCAGTATAGGTTATGGTCTAAAAAAGATGACGGCCTGTCAAAACGGTTCGTGGGAAACAATCATCTGTTTGAAGTATTTTGTTCAAAAGGAGTGAATGATCTTTTTAACTAATTTGAGTGAATAAGTATTAGTTAAAAATTATCAAAACTTGGTTTAGAGCAGAACTAAATTTTAAGTTCAAGAACACTAATATATAATCCTAAAAATTTTGCCCTATTTCTAATTTCGTAATTTGAAAATATTTCAGTGGGGTATATTAAAACTTTTTAATTTTAATTGAATGGCTTGAAATCAACTGATGAATAAGCATACCTTCGTTTGTTCAGTTGGCAGGAATTGAGATTGATGACAGGAAATGAGATCAAAGTTAAGTGTTTATAGGAAGTGAGATTGAAGCTGGGTATGTTTGACAGGAGATGAGATCAAAATTGGGTGTTTTACAGGAATTTATATCGAACGTTTGGCATTCCAACTGGTTGCTGGTCAACGTAGTAATTAAAAGATAAAATTTTAAACGCTACTACACATACATATACAATATATACACTTACAATTTGCGGATTCTGCTTACAGTTGCGGATTTTGCAACAGCTCAATTCAACTATACACATGTCTTATTGTTTGTTTGCGGATTCCAAAAACTATTCTGGATTCCGCCAATACGCGCATTTTTGAAGCGATTTTGAATGGTACAGTGTTTTTAGGTCTTTGTTTGTGGAATCTAAAGCAGCAAAGAAGATCAAAGGAAAGGAGCAAAAATGCTGATTTCACGACAAATCTGTTTTCGGCCTGTCGCGGATTCTGGTTACAATGCACAGAGTGTTTGGTCTCTCAATGATAAATCCAATAAACTCAAAAACTTGATAAGCAATTTCAGACAGCTCAAACGAACTTTGAGGCTGCCCGCAGACATAATTTATGCTACGGCAGATTTCTCTTCTCCGCAGCAATTTTTTTCATTGTACCATTTCAACCAGATTTGTCCTCTCTCAACTTGAAAAATTGCAAACTTGGCCGCATATTCTTTGCTGGAATAAAAGCAAGATAAAATTGCGAAGCTATAAATTACAAGTAGGCAAGGATTTGTTTTGTTACTTTTTGATAAACCTTATCGTAGAATTTCAAAAACCAACTAAAATTCTGCGCACCTCAACCTCTAACAGACCATATCAATAACATCTTCTTAGAAATTCACAAATGAACTAGAATCCTGCACACCTCAATTTCTAGCAGGCCGTATCAAAAACAAAATCTTAGAACATCAAAACCCAACTCAATCATGAGCAGCTCAACCGCTGGCAGACCGTATCAAAAACAGTTTTTTTAGAAAATTTAGTTAAAAATAAAACTTCAGAAATAAAAATTTAAGATTTAGAGTTTATAAATTCAAGATAAGCCTTGATCATCTGATGAAAATTGATCAAAGTAGATTTAAAATTTTTAAGCAAGGAAAATCATTGGTAAAAAAATTATTGATTTTTTTTAATGGATAAAGACAGGGTAAAGATCCAAGAAAGATCTTGTTTCGAAGTTAAGTTACTCGTTTTTCTTAAAAACAAGGTCAGTTTTAGGTGAAGGAGAGCAATAACAGAAAGATGATCCTCGAGAAGCAAGGGATCTTCAACTATTTATATGAATTAGTCCATAAATATTTTTTATTAACTAGTTTTGTGTTTTTTTCTTTATAATTTGGAAAGAAGGTTTATAAAAGATAATACAGATTTAGAGTCTTGAGTTAGATATAGTTTTGTTTGTCGACAACTTGTTTATGTATTTTTTTTTTAAATTTTGGTAATATAAAGACTATAACTTAAGGTAAGATTATAACCTATCAACTCATTTTTACGGCTCTTTTTATGGCAGTTTATATTGTATAATGAAAGTTTGCTGCACAACTACCCTTCTAAGAACCCGGTGGGGGAAGCGCATGGAGTCGATTTCATAAAACAGTTTTAGTTAGAAAAACAACATCTATAAAAAGATCTCTTGGATATGCTTTTCCAAACCGCGCAGCAGAAAGCAGTAGTTGACATTGGATGAAGGCGTTAATGCATGCAACAAAACGTCGGCGTATCAGAAAGCGCAAACTTGCATGTCAAGAGTCAGCAACCGGAAGTGTGCGGAAACAGCCGGAGCTATTACTGAATGCAAACTCTTTCTCTTCCTACAATTATGAACAACTTTTCAAAAATCTAGATAAATTTTGACTCGCCAACCAGAGATCATCATCAGCAGTAGCAGCTTGGAAGTGGAACTGACTGAAACCAACCCTGAGGCCAGAACTTCCGGAACAGTAGAGGCGAATACAATTAAAACTCATCTCTTCCAGTCAAAATTCAAGGGAAAGTCTTACCACCGATGTACACTGGGAACACTATCTTGAGCGTGACAACTCGAGACTGCCGGTTTTTTGCCCTCAAGCTAGTGGAGGCTAATTACAAAGCTTATCATCAACTGGAAGCGATTCGGTGGCTACAGATGAGAAATGCTCGGAGAAGGAGAGAATCCATGAGCAGAGAATCTAGATTATGATTGGGATACGGCAGTTTCCGTTCATTGAAACCATAGTGAGTTATGTACTTGGTACTGCACTCATAGAGTAATTTCAAATAGGGTACACCGTCTGCTCGGCTCGCTATCTTATTTTCGGCCGGATTTTCGGTCTAATACCGATCTTAATCTTACTCTTATATCTCCTAGTCTCAATAGATCTAGTGTGCACAGGTTTACGCGAGTTAGTTCCAGAATGAGAACAACTGTAATCTAAGATAATTCAAATTGTTCTGGTGTTGAAACTACAAGTAGTTTAAACACTTTACAAATAAATAGATTGTTAGTCTGATGGAGTATGATTGGTTAGTATTAAATATTTTAAAGAGATAAAATATCATACTAACATCCAATGATAAATACTAGTTTAGATCTGGTTCCACCCATCCGGGGTTTAGAGAGTTTTAGTTTTCCAATGTTCTTTATTGTAATGGAGGATGGATGGTGGTGTTTTTCTTTAGAGGTTGCGAGCATATATTTTTTTCTGGTTTGGAAGAAGAGTTGTCATCAGGATCGTTTGTGGAGATCGTATCATGATTCTGATCAGTTGTGATGAGTGTTGATCTGGTAGATAGGAACATTGTTATCCTCAATCTCGTCTGGGAGCGGCATGTAGTTCGTCTTTAGAGACAGTGCGTGGTGACTTGGATCTGTACGTATACTTGATCATCGAGATGGCCATTGTTCTGTTTGCAATTGGTTTCCTTTGCTGCGATGCCAAGTCGTACTTCAAATCCATTGAGTGTAGTGATTGTAGGCAGCATGTAAGGTGGGTTTTTGCCATTCCGTAGTTGGAGTGTGATTGGGTTGTCAAGTTCCTTGCTGCTCGTCTTTGGGCTGTATATTTTCTATATATTGCATTGTTTTATTTACATATATATACCTTTGTTAGTTTTCTTTTTTAGTCATGATCTTGTATTAGTTTTTATCGCAAAAGCGTTATTATTTAGTTCGGTTATTTTCAAGAGCTACTCACATTTGAGTAACTCCCGTCAAAAATAAGGTCGTGGGGGTCACACATGCGTGGATAGAGCACGGTGGGTGAGGCCGGCTATAGAGCATGCTCAGGACGTCCTCTTCTGGTGGGTTAGGCCAGAAGTGGGGGCATAATTTCGTGCTCTCTTTTTGGAGGGTCCTGTTTTAGTTCAACCTTTCATGCTATTTTTTTATCATTAGTTTTTTTTTGTTTTCTTAGTTATGTCTTTTTCTCAAAAATCAAATTGTTTGTTTTGGGTTTGTCTTTCGACTTTTTGGTATTTTTTTTGTTTTAAGACTTAAAAGTAGTCTTCAGAAGAATCATTTATCTAGTTCTAAGCTGGTGTTAATCCAGTTTGGGTACCGTGGGCTTTCTTTTCTTGGTTATGCTGTTAGGTTGTGGTTTATGGAGTTTAGTAAGCTTGCGTTGATTAGTTTGGATTTTTATATAATTCCTCTCCAACCGGGTTAAAGGAAAATTTGAAACGTGTTAAAGCTTGTTAATGGGCGCGATTATACAAAGAAGCGTCTGTAAAAACGTTAGTACTGCTATTTGCAATTTATGAACAACTTGTATTAATTTACTACTTGAAAATTATGAAGTTTACTGCTTGATTTGGGGGTCGAAAAACATCGTGGATGATATCAGATGAGGTTAGTAGTTTAGCTAGCAAACGAATGATGTGTTTAGTTAGCAGAAGAGGCCAAAGCAATTCGAGTGCTTTAATGATGTTGTGCTCTTCAGTGTGAGGTGATTGTTCATACGGAGTGTTTTGAATAAGATTATATAATTTGTGATTATAGCGAGTGTTATATATAAATTCTAGGATTGGGTCTTCAACGGGCTGGAGGAATTCGTGAGGTATTTAGTAGGCGAGGTTCGTCTACCTTTAGGAGTTTATTTAGGGGACAAAACATATACATCTGGACGATGGGGTCATAATTTCGGAGGGTGCCTTGTAAATTAGTATCTTTTATACAATGGGTGAAGTTAAGAAAAAATTTTGATGTGTATTTAGAATTAATATATTGATATCGGTGGTGAGGTTGTCGTGCTGGTGTATACTCATTGTGTAGTCTAATTTCAGGTCTAAGTGTATGTCATAGTGGATTGCGCCAAAATGAGTGTTGTTCATAAGTGATAGTTCTTTTAAGCGTGTACTGTCTGTGTCTTGTGGTTTTAATTTTCCACCGTTTTTTCTTGTGTTCTTTTGAACTTTTACTGGGACATATGAGTTGTCGTCAGTGGTTGAGTGAGACGTAGCCATTGGATGTATTATTAAATTTCCTGTATTCATGTCGAAACCGTCTTCGTATTCGACAAAGATTTCTTACTATTGTGTTTTGTAAAGTGATTTGGTGTATTTACATGCTAGTTCCGTTTCTGGGTATATAGGAAACGTGTCATGTGATTTTCTATATTATGGATGTTTCTAAATATATAAATACTATGTCTTAATTGATCATTGTTTACATCTTCAAACGGGATTGGTTAAATGAAATATTTTTGGTGAAACTTTATCATTCTAGCGTGTATTTTTGCTACTTGAAATGTGGTACAGCTATCTACGGGGAACCAAACGATTGTTGCTTGTGTGTGTGTAGTAGGATCGCAATATCCTGGGTCGTTTTTGCAAGGGAATCTGATTCCTTGATAAATTATAGTGTCATCTTTTAAATCACCTGTTAGTTGTACTTTTTCAAGTTGTTTTTTCCAATCAAAAAACATTTTTTCTTGGTATCCCTTATTTTTCGTATCTGCTTTACAGTTTGAAGGTTGTTTATTCAAATGTGTGGTATCCAGTTTTTATCATGGAGATCGTAAGTTAATCTTCCATGTGCTCCGTGAAAGGGAAAATTGTCATCTAGTTTTATATGACCTTGGTATCTTTCAAGTTCGGCTTGGTGTGCGGAATCTGGAAAAACTTGAAAATTTACCAAATATCATTTTGTGCCTTTATTTTTCTTTAATTTCAATCGATTAAGTTCGTTTTTACAATCTTAAGGGCAAAAATCTAAAAGTCTTTCTATATTAATTTGGTAGAAAGTTTCGTGATCTAGTCTATTTTTGTTTCCGTTTGAGACTTGGGAACAACGTACTTATTTCTCGGAAAATGTCGCTGTGAATTTATATCCTATCAATGTTGTAGCTCGTGCTTTTTAGTAAAGTGTTGCTATTACATTTGTTGTTTTGATCGATTGTGGTTCGGATTCACATTGAGTGACTTGGTTTATTGCATATTTGTGTAATGTTTTCTGTTAATTTTCTTCACAGTCATAATGTGTGACTAGTAGATCCTGGAGTACTGTTCGAGCGGAAGGATGGTTGTGATCTGGTTTTGAAAAATTGAAAAAA
This sequence comes from Symsagittifera roscoffensis, assembly GCF_963678635.1. Taxonomy (NCBI): domain Eukaryota; kingdom Metazoa; phylum Xenacoelomorpha; order Acoela; family Convolutidae; genus Symsagittifera; species Symsagittifera roscoffensis. The sequence goes on from NC_087064.1 coordinate 57,669,225, forward strand.
AAAAGGATCTGAAAAATTAGTATTTCTAAAAGATACATGTGTACGATAGTCCTGATTATGGATTATAAAAGGTGATATATCCAATTGTCTTTTTTGTGTATCTATCGTATTTGTAGATTATTTCTGTGGCGATAAACGGAGGAGGTAAAGATTGAGCTGTTATATTTGGAGGGGCTAAGGGTAAGAAATGATGAATTATATTACTTAAACTTACTGTGATTTCAAATTTTAGCGTCGAGTTGTCTTGTGTAAGTATTTGTATATTATGCTCTTGAATATCTTTGTGAATGTCTTGTCGGTATTCTAATCTGTTCAGTGCCCAGTTGTGTAATCTGTCATTTTCGTGATGTTGTCAAAATAATGGAGGAGGTGCTTCGAATGTATTCCATTCTAATCGTAGTTGTATGTTATTTGTTGAATTTTCTCTATATCTGGCGTCAAGATTTGTAGGAAAATTTGAAGGGAAAGGGGTTTGGGAAATTGGAGTTAAAGAAGGGGTTGATGGAAGTGAAAGAGTGTCAGGTAGTAATAAAGATGTGTCAGATGAAACGTCTATTGGATCATTTGCTAAATTTGGTTCGTCTTGAGGAAAAAACATGTGTCACCCAGTAAGGGAGTTGTTCTGTAGTGGTTGGAGGATTAAAAGGGTTTTCTCTGAATTCTTCAGATGTAGGAAATGAACCTATATAATCTGATGGGATATTTGATGTATTTTGTTGTGATGGGGTCTCTGGGTTACTTTGAAATGTACTGCTAGAAAGATTTAAAGGATTTGTTGTTGGTGAATGAGGTATGTTGAATTGAACTCTGGGGTTTTGTAAATTTCTATTTCGTCTTGGATGAATATTTTGTCGATTTATTTCTAGTGTGTTTTTGTTTTGGACTTTGGTGTCTTGCTCTATTAGGATCTTGTTGAAGAGGGGCTATAAGTTATATACTGGTTCGTATTGTGTTTTGCTCAGTGATGCTTGGCGAAGTACTGCCTCTTGTGATTCGGATAATCGTGCGTGTCTTTCTTCAAATGTATATGGATTGTATTGAAAAGAGATGCGTGTTGATGACTGAGGATTTTTTGCTTGGGTATTTGTTAGTGTTGTTGGAGGTTCTTGGGACGTTGTTGGTGGGGACTGATGTGGGGGTTGTTGATGAGCAATTTTGGAAAATGTTTCGAACATTTTTTTTAACAAGAAATTTTCTGTTTATTGTAATATTCTTCAATAAAAAGTATTAAAAGTATCGTTGCTAATGCGAAGTTTGCGATAGCCTTTTTTATGCATTTGCATTTTGTCATTATCAGGGATATCAGAAAAGTGAGAAATATTATAAAAAGAAGAAAAACATCTGTTCTACTGAATATATGTTTGAACATTTAGATAGTGATTTGAAATATCGTACCTGAAGAGGTGGTCAATGATTTTGGAGAGGTTTACGTAGATTTTGGTTAGGGAATAAAAATGATGAAAATATTTCAAGGTGAGGATGAATATTTCTAAAATGTTGGATATGAAAATTATACAAGGTTTGAAAAAATTGGAAAGAATTGAAAAAAAATTTGAAACTATGTTATGAAACTTGTGAACCATTTGAGAAAAGAGCATTCGAAGAAGTGATTTCTTCGTCGAATTATTTTTTATTTTTCGAGGCAAAATTTAAGTGTGGTCGGATTATTTATTGACTTTTTGACAAGTGGGTCGGATTTCGGCAATTTTTGAAAAGCGGAATTTTGGAGGGATCCCAAGTGTGTTCTTGGTTTTGTTGTTATTTATTAGATGGTTTGGGGTATCTGAGAGATATTCGTACTTGAGGTTAATTGATCATTTTCATTTTATTCTTTAAGCTAATTTAATTTTTTTTGCCTGAGGGGTTTTTGACATTCAAATTGGGACAATATTGTTGATTTTTGTACTACTTGATAGGGGAGGGTTGTAATATTAGTACTTTGTTTATTTTAGGTATCAATAATTAGCGGTTTGCTTATTTTTGACCTGGAGTTCTTTTAGTTATAGTTAGAGATTGGCTTGAGGGTGCTTATTTGACGGTTAGAGAAATCGTTAAGATGATTTGGAAAAGCTTCTGATTGGTTGAATTTGAACTAGTTTGTTCAAGTGCTTTTTGAGCATGAAATTCGCGAAATTGTTCATGAAAATATCTTCAAGAGATGAAAATGTTAATTCAATTGAGGTGGTTTTTGAAATTCGTGGCTGAGTACGGAGTCGCGATGATCGTCTATATGGAGATTTTTCTCTTTGATCTTGTGGTATAATTTTTTCTTCTAATTTTCAATTTTTTCCTTCTGTGGGGCGTATCTTTTTGTTTTTTAGGTTTTTTGACATCTGTTTGGGAATTTCTTTGTCCTTTTTTTTCTAATTGTTTTTGGATGGGCTGCATATCAGTGCTTTGATTTTGATTTTATTCTGAGCTTTTTTGAGTAATTTTAAGTCCTGTAAAAGAGTATAATTGAGTAAGTTCTCGGAGTGCGTACTCTTTCGGGTAATAAGGTAAAAGATTGTTTCGATGCTGAACAATTTCTTCTTTGTTTCAGTCTGTAAGTTTGTACGTTACATCAGTGGGTTTCTCAATTACTTGATACGGTCCTTTTCTGAGTGGTTTTAATTGTTAAGAAATTCCTTTTTGTGTTGTAAAGTTCGGAATTAAAACATACTATCCTATTTTTAAATTTGTAGCTGGGGTAAATCTGGAATTTATTTGAGAATTAAAATTTTGTCTTTGAAAAATTTTTTTGTTACTTCCTGGTAAATTTCGTCAAGTTTTTTTTGTCTCTATTTAAAATCCATTCGGTGTGTGTACCGGAAGCTTATTTTGAAATTTGTGGATGATGGAAATGATTTTCATCGTGGGTATGTAGTGGTACATTGTAACATACTGATTCTTTAGTGGGTTGGCAATAACCTTGTGCGTTTTTTGAAGAGTTTGCTTAGAACATTATCAGTTTCCGTGGTTTTTGGTTGAAAACCATTTTGTAGGGTGATAGTCCTAAGGTTGTTGTTATTTGTGAATTATAAGATAGTGGGAATAGTTTTACATCTGTACATCTGTTGACCATTCAGTATATTGTGTGTCATTTCCATTAATGATAAATCTAATGTATTCTTGTAGTGAACGGTTCATGCCTTCGACTAATCCATTAGTCCAAGGTGCGTGAGATGTACGTGGTTTGTGTTTAATGTTATATAAGTGGCATAGTGAAATGATTTCGTTGTTTATAAATTCAGTGCCATTGTCTGTGACTTTGCTATCCAGTGTTCATAAAGTGTTGTATATGCATAATAAGCGTTACAATGAGGTACTGGGTTAAGTGCTACGTAGTGTGTAAATGCTTCTACTATTACCATTATGTATGAGTTTCCTTCTGAGGATGGTGATATTGGTCCTTTTGTATCAAAAGAAATTCTGTGCTTAAAAAAATAATTTTTGTGCCGTAAATTCTTGTTTTTCTGCCATTTGTTTTTGGTTTGGATATGGTTTGTTAAATTGACATGTTATGCAATTGTTGCATAATACGTTTATCCAAATTGATTCATTTGGGAAATTAAGTTTTTGTATAAAGTTGGAGTATGTTTTTTTTCTACTCCTGAGTGTTCTTTAGTGTGTAAGGAGTGGGAGGTATGAAAAGCTATAAGCACCATACTTAAGGGTAAGCAGGGTTTTTTGATATCAGTTGTTTGGTATTCTAAGATATCTGTGTTTTCAATGATTATGGTGTTGTTAAATTTTCTGAAATATCTAAGAAGTGTCTTGTTTCCTAGTATGGTAGTATCGGCTTTAAGTGGCTTGGTTTTACACTTGTGCCAAGATTTTAGTTGTTTGATGACTGGGTCAAGGTTTTGATATTTTTGTAACAATACGAGTGTTATTTTTTCTGTTATTGGTAGAAAAATGTTTTAAAATTCTATTTTTGATAGAGGTATTGTATCTAGTGGGTCAAGAAAGTTAAAAACGTGGTTGGTTGTATACTTTGAATCATTGTTTGGTGGGCCTGATAAATTGATATTATCAGTGAGATTTCTTTTTCTATTAAAGGGAATAGATCTTTTTTATATAATTTTTGTTTGACTGGTTTTTGCTGTGTGTTATTTTTTATCCATGAGGAGTATGGTATCGGTTTGAATGTAGATTTTCCTAAAAAATCTGTTTCGTAATGATTGTTTTGACAATCTGCATAGAGTGGAAAATGTTGTAGCTTATTCATTTGTGACTGGTCTACATCAATTTTCACCGCATATTTGCATTGTAATCTTGGTGATGTTTCATCTTTTGAAAGGAAAAAAATTATATTTTGTGGTATTTCAACTGTTGTTTTTTAGGTTAATAATTCAGGTGGTGTATTTCTACTGAGAGTATCTAGTAGTGCGAGGTTTAGTCCTGCTGTCCACACTATATGCAAGTTTGAAAATTTCATTAAAATTAGAATGAAATCTGTAAACTCTATGGTTTGGGTTTGATTTTTGTGTGAAAAGAAAGATAATTGGTTTATGATCTGTAAATAGAACTGTTGGATGTTTAGATCCAAGTATCAAGAATTCGTATTCTGTGAGTGTATATATTATGGCTGTGCATTCTCTCAGAAGTGTAGAGAGTCTAACTTCAGCTTTTGTGAATAGCCTAGAGTTTGCGGAAAGCAGGTTCATTTTATTCGTTCCATTGTGAGATTGTAATAATGCTGCGCCGATGCCAAAGTTCGAGGCGTCGCACATGGCATAGAATGGGTGATTGGGATCTGGAATAGTGTTTGATAATTGTTCAGTGAGAAGAGTTTTTTTCTTCAAAGTGTTTTTGGTGTTCTGTTGTCCATTCAAAATTGTTTTGTTGTCTAAGGATGTTAAAGAAAGGTCTTAGGTATAATTGCATCTTGTATACGTTTTACTTAAGAATTTTAACATTCCAAGAAATTCTTGTATTTTTTATTTGAAAGTTGTTGGAGTTTCTAGATTGCATCTCTGCGAGATTTTAACGCAATTATAGTGTTTCTTTATATAATATGTCCTAGGAATTTTACTCGTGCTAGAAAAAAGTGTGATTTATCTGGGGCTGCTTTCATGTTCTCTTGTAGTAATATTGGATGGTTTTTATCTAAGACAAGGAACATTTCGTCTTTTGTTTGTGATTGCATAAAATGATCGACTAAAAATGTGATTGCATTTTTATTGAGTATTAGTGGTCTGAAAATTTTACTCATAAATGCTGAAAATACTTTTGGTCCTATGGAAATTCCATAGAATGATCTGTTGAATTCATATTGTTGATTTCCAATAACGAATTGTGTCATACGTCGAGATTGTTCATCTAGTGGCATTTGATTTTATTCACTATTCATGTATGCTGTTGTGAAGTGTTTACCATTTATTTTTGTGAGAATTACTTGAATTGGTTCAATAGGCCAATTACATTTAGATTCATCAATTAGTGAATTGAGATATCTTGCATCTAGAACAATTTTTAATGATTCTCCTTTTGCTAAAATGACAACGAGGCTTATGAATGTGTTACCTTTTGGCTGTTCATCTTTATTTATTGAAGAGATGATATCATAATGTTCTAGTATTTCAAGTAATCGGTTAACGCGATCTCGCAAGTGAATTGGGACTTTACTTGCTCGTTGTTTTCTAAAAACTGCGTCAGGTTTTAGGGGTAAATGTAATGGTGAATTTTTTTTCCAACATCAAATTTTGATGTTGCGTAAAATTTTGGGTATTTTAAAAATATGTCAGCTAATTGTTCGAACTGTTTTTGTGTTATCTGAGAGTGTTAAAAAATTTAACATTGTTAGAAATTTTTGCTGTTCTTCCGTGAATTTTGCTAATTGGAATGTCAGTTTAAAATAGGGTGTCTTTGTGAAATAATCAGTATTTCGTTTTTCATTGCTAAAAGTATTATTAATTGACAATTCTTCGTCAAGAATTGTTGATTGACATATATCTAAAAGTTGTAGAATTTTTGTTTACTCTATACGCAGTTTTTTGTGGAGGAAATTGTTGCGTTAGTTTCACAATAACCTAAGAGTCCTCGAGGTAAGATTATTTTATATGGAGAATTATTATAGATGTATAAGGAAATCATATGGTTTGAGTCTTTCATGTATTTGATAGATGAAATTGTTGCTCGGAAAATTTTATGAATTGGTCTGAATTCAAGGTCAGACATGAAGTGAAGAGATGTTGTTTAATTTGTTCTGTATCATTTTGATGAATTTGTTTGATTGAAATGTTATACACATTTCCTGATAGTGGTTTCAAGTGATTTCGTTCCTGATTGTATATGGGGTAAAAATTAGAGAAAAATGAGGGTTGTTTGTTTTTTCTTTGCAAAAATGTCAAAGCTGTGTTTTTCATTCTTGTGTATTTATCTTTTTAATGAATTCTACTATTTAAGATATAAATTGTTGGTATATATTTAGTAATAAATGGAATTCCAATGATATTTTGTTTTATGTCAGTGATGTGGAAGGTTTGCTTAAATGGTCTGCTTATGAGTTTGTTTTGTTCCATTGTTCGAGTGGCGACAAGGAAAAGTTGGATTTTTCCATAATTTGTTAAGGTTGTTCCTTGTTCGGTTGCTAGTCTGCTTGTTGTTTTGGAGGGTATTGATTTTGGTTGTAGAATTCTTATTTCATTCTAAGTGGGAATGTTTATAATAGTTGATTCTGCTGCAAAATATATTAGAAAATCTGTTTCAAGGTCTGATGTTTGCACTTGTTTGGATTTTGGACTTTATAAAAGAAGTGGGGTTGTCCATATTTTCTCCTTTTGTACGGGTGGTTCATTAGGTATGTTTTGATAAATGTTAGTCGTGCTTGAGCATTCTGTGGGTTTTTCTTCTTTTATTTCTTCTACTGTTTTTTGTGTTTTTTTGTTGTGCTTTTTGATACTGATCTTGTATAATAGTTCAAAAGAAATTGGTCATGGTTTTGATATATGTGAGAAAATATCGGTTGTTCATATATAATAGGTTCATTGTCATTTTCAACGTTTATCATATTAATTGAAATTGTGTTTTCTGTATCACTTTCGCTGACTGTGGAGTCGCCATTTAAGTGATTTAATTGAAATTCTGTGCTTTTGTTATTTTCAATACTAGGGGGTCTGGTTGAGTTTCTTCAGTCGATTGTACTTGATTTGTTTGTCTTTGATGCTTAGGTGTACTACTCCTATAATTTTGTGGTGAATTTTGATGACGTGTGTTATTCTTATGTGGTGATTGAGATTAGTTCCTTTGTCTTTTGTTCTATCTTGAATTTCTGTTCTGTGAATTGTCGCGTGATCTATTTTGATAACTATTATATTTTGATCTGTTGTTAGAATAATCGCGTGATCGATTATTTTGATATCTAGGATTTCGATTGTTTGAATAAATTCTCTTCATATCGTTGGAAAAATTTCTATATCGATTGAACGAAGAGTTTCTAGATCGATTGTTTGAATGATTGCTATTCCTAGAATTTGAATGGGAACTGGTATTAAATGAAAATTCAGGTTGGTTTGAATTTGATCTTGAATAGTTATTTCGACTATGCGATCGACTATACCTGTTTTTGTGAAAAATTTCGTGAATTTCTTTGGTATGGTGATCGTCCTCTATAATTTACATTATAAGGTGATTGCGGTCTAGAGTAATTTGAGTTATTTGGAAGTGGTTTGCCTGAACTATTAATACTATGAATGTTTACTATGTTGGGTAAATTTTGATCTTTTTTCATTTTTTGATGAATTTATTTGTTAGGTTCTCTATATTTTTCTGGTTTATTTTGGTTATCTTGTTGTTTTTGTCTTCATTCAGCAATGCTGTGTATGTGCGACAATAATTACACCATTTTTCTTAAAGATGGTTCTAGTTTTTCTTTAAAACTTGAGTTTTTCTCGTAGATATTTGAAATGTCAGTAATTTTTTCGGATAGTTCTGTATCAGAGTCGTTTATCTGCGAGGTAGTAGTTTGGATGTTGTTTACATATGCTAGCTTTAGGTTTTCTGTTTCTTCTAGTTTCACAATGATTTCTGCCTGTTCTAGTTTATCTACTAGTTTCCTAAAGTCTAAATCTGGTTCTCGGATTGAGGAAGGATGTGATGCTCTCTTTTTTATTGCTATTTTTTGTAAGTGAGGTGTTAGAGTCATCATTAGGACTTCTGTCATCTTTGTATTTTCACAATCATGAGTATTGAGTGAGTATACTTTTCGGACTAGTGTTTCAGTTCTTACTGCAAGTTGTTTTATTGTTTCATTTGGTAGTCTACGATTTTCGTTGCATAAAACTCTTTGATGTTGTTTGTTCCTTTCTGAATCAAACCTTTTTGATAATTCTTGCGTGAATCTTTTCCAATCTGATTTTATTTCTATAGGTAAAACTGAAAATCATTTTTTGGCTGCGCCATCAAGTGTTGTTTGGATTAAAGCTGTGCGTCTATGTATCCAATTTTGATGAAGTGGCGTGTTTACTGGTTCAGGTCCTATATTTAAAATTAGGTTTGGTGTGACTGCGTTTAAATAACCTTCTACAGAGTATTCAGGATCTGTGCCTGTGAATACCATTAGTGGTTTATTTGATGTTATTGATGATCCACCCATTAGGTATGGATTCATAGTCATTTGTAGTGATTCTGCGGCAAGTGGCATTTGAGAAAAATTTGTTAATTGTCTTTTTGTTATTTCGTGTTGTTGTAAATAATATGGCAATGAAATTTCGTTATGCATTTGAGTTGGTTGGTTTGATTGCGTGTTGGCTGGATTTCGTTGTTGAAAACTATTGTTGTGTGGTGTTGGATTATTTCTAGATTGTCGTATTTGATCGTTTCGTGTGTCTGGTTCAAAAAAATCTGGTTGCTCAATACTGCAAGAACGAGGTCTTTGGTTGGAGTAAATATTTTGATGATTGTGGTTATAGTATTCTTCATCATCTGATGGAAAATAATTTTGTGCATAATATTAAGGTTGATTTTTGGTATTATGCTTATTTGTATTATTTTTATTTTTGTTGAAAAAATGGGTAATTTCCGTTTTGTTCTTGTGAGGATCGTTGTTGATCATGAAAATTTACTGTGTTTGAAGTCGGTTGTGGTATATTTTGACTTTGTGCAAGTATTTGAGTATTTGTTTTAGGTTTTGTTGTTTTTGATCCATTTACATAATTGTAATTATGTTCTGCAAAATTTTTTCTATGCGATGTTTGTTGTTTGTAAGATAGTTTTGTTAGTAGACGAAACGTTTGGTAATCCATGTGTGAATATTTTTGAGCAACAGAGAATTTTACTGTTGATTGTATGATTGGTTAGTGTAACATTGGTTTTTTTACTTTTGGTGTTGTAAAATTTGGTTGAATAGGTGAAATGCTTCGTTTTGCTTCTGTTGTTGTTATTGTTTGAACAATTTCTTCGTTTACAAAATGTAGTGGGGTTTGTATATCTTGTTGTGTAAGATTTCTTGTTCCATTCAAGTTATCATTATTTATAAATGTAGAATTTAAACTATTATCTCCTGTTCTTTCAGGGAAGATTGAATTATAATTTAAAGGTGTTGCGTCAACAGTAAGTAGATACACTCTAAAACAATCTTTGTGAATAGAGATTGTGTTAATTGCTTGACTTGATATATCTGTTGGGACGTTAATAAAAGAATCGTGATACCATTCAGGGTCCCAAACATAATCTGATTGTTCTGCTAATACAGTTTCATCATCTGTATTTTCTAGTCGAAAATTTTTCTTGCTTGTATAAAAAGATCAATATTGTGACAAAAATAATCAATTATAAACCATGCCAAGATATTTTGTAAATCGTGTTTAACATGTTGTGTTATTTCATTTTTTGATAGATCTTTTCGGATTGCGTTTAAAATTTTTGAAAATATGTATATTTCCTGTCGTACAATTGTATGTCGAGTTGTTTGAGTATGTGAATCGCCTTGAGGTTCATTTAGTTCTAATATAGATAAATTGTTAAACATGAGTGAGAATACATCATTTGTAAATATTGAGTTAGCTCTTTGGGAGTTTTGATGTTGTGTGATTTTGATGTATTGACTTTAGACTTTTGAAAATTCATTATCTACATCATCATTTTGGATGAGGTATCTGTCATGAATTGCATTTGTTGATATAATCTCTATTGTGTAGATTCTATTTTGCGATGTGGGACTACATATACCTTTGAGATAGTGGTCAAGAAGTTGTCTTTTAATTTTTACATCGGGAAATTCTTTTGCGAATGGACTTTCTCCTTTTTCTGATTAAGTTTGCGATTAGGTTTTGACAACATTCTACTAGCCTCAAGGTTCAGTTAAAGGGGATAATAAAAATGGAAGCACTGAATTTTCTGGTTTTTCTTCATTTCGAGTCATTTTTGTATTGTATAACTGTTAATGTGTAGTTTTCAATGTGTCTTATTGGTTGATTCCAATTATACCAACGTATTGGTTTGCTTACAATTTTTTATTTTACGTTTACCTTTTATTGATGCTTGTGACGTGGCTTCTGAATCAGTGAAATATAGTTGATCGTCAATTTGGCGTCTTTTGTTTTTGAGTCTTTTAAGTTGTGAAGTTCTGGTACTGCGGTTGTTTCTGATTCTGAGACTGAGTTTCTTTGTTTTGAAAATCTTTTCCTAATAATTTTTTTTGTTTGTTAATTATTTTCTTTCTTAGTGTTTGTCTTTTTGTTCTTATATATCCTACTGATGTTCTGTGTGGTGTGATTACGAGGTCGAAATTATCGTCGTTAACTAAGCAATTGTATTTTATGATTGTTTGTTCGTTTCCTAAGTTGTCTCTTGACACAACATTTAGGATGATGGATGCAAAATCTGGATTAGTAATTTTTATGCCTTAAACTGTTAGTTCTTACAATTTTTTCTGGTTAGCTTAACTTGGGTCATATATTTGGGTTGGAGAGAAAAGCGTATATCGATTCCGAAGAATGATTTGTACTATCTCGTGACTAATTCTAAGCTAAGATTGACCTACCTAATTTTACTTAGGGGTATGATTTGTGATCAAGGGTTGGAGAATATTAAATCAATCCACAAGGTTCAGGTATAATTAGAACGCAATTAGTTCTTTAGATACTATTTTATGGCTTATTAAGTTTAAGTATTTTAGCCTGGGTCATCTAAGAGAAGGGGGATCAAGTGAAGGATGAGCAACCGAAGTTCTTCACTGTTTATCTTAATTAGAATGGTTAGTTTGTTGAAAAATTTTTGTTAATTCTGGGTCATTGATAAGGGTTGGGTAGTGAATCGACGTTTGAGGTCGTTAGACACTGATTAAATTGGGAGGGGGAGAAGAAAATTGTTCTATTTGATCTAAGGATAGGCCTTGATGATCAGAGATTTAAATAATTAGAAATATGAAAATTTAGAGTTAGATTAATTTAAAGATCCAGGGAAAGCCTTGATGATCTGTTTTTCAAATGGAATTAATTTGAGTGATAGCAAGGATAAGCCTTGATAGTTTAAAATTAGAGATTTTTACTTTTGATTTTTGTTATTTTTTGAAATTTGCTGTTATGTTTTAGGTGATAAAGCTGTGATGATGAGATAATTTATATTCATTAACAATCTAAGATTTATACTAACTAATTTTTGTCTTTTCATTTTCAATAAATATTTTTTCAAGATGTTATTCAATTTACAGCTGATTTAATGAAAACGACAAGTGTTGTTTTATTAGTCGTTATTGTACAATTAATAGGTTTAGCGCCATGAAATTTTAATGAAGACTATTCTTCAAATATTATGTCAGTAAATGAAAGTTTAAATTTACTGCTGGAAATTTTTTAAAGACAAAAGTTTGATCTCGTTTTTGTCGTACTATCATGAAATCGATTAATAGATTTCTTCCTAGTCGTATGTCGTTTCTTGTTTGACGTCTTCTTCCAATACCGGGTAGTTCTCGTATAGTTCGGAATATTGGATCTGATCTATTGAAACGTAGAGACATATCTATTAAGTTCATATCATATAACATTTTTTTGAAATGTTGTATTTGTCTAATTTTAAATTAATTTTTGTCTAATTCTAGTTTAGTTAAGGTCTGTTCGAGACTTTTGGTCGCACCAGATGAGTTATGTACTTGGTACTGTACTCATAAAGTAATTTCAGATAGGGTACACCGTCTGCTCGTCACGCTATCTTATTTTTGGCCGGATAGATTCGTGCAATTTCTTAGTCTAATACCGATATTAATCTTACTCTTATATCTCCTAGTCTCAATAGATCTAGTGTGCACCGGTTTAAGCGAGTTAGTTCCAGAATGAGAACAACTGTATTCTAAATTTATTTCAAATTGTTCTGGTGTTGAAACTACAAGTAGTTTCAACAATTTACAAATAAATAGGTTATTGGTTTGATGGAGTATGATTGGTTAGTATTTAATATTTTATAGAGATAAAATATCATAATAATAACCAATAATAAATAATAATTGAGATCTGGTTCCAATAGTTCTGAAACGGATTGCTGATAAGGTGGTGGAAAAATTTTGAGATCCAGATCCTTTCTGTTTATTTGGGATCCAAATCAGAGTCTTTTGGCGGTCAAAATAAATAACCACAACGCAACTCAGCAAGATGGTACTTCAAAGATGCCTACATCTTGCTACCCACAAGGGTCTGAAGCGTATTTTGAGTAGAGACTATAGAAGAGACACATGAAAGGAACATTCAAAAGAACAGCGACCCGCGTAGAGAAATTAAAATATCTTCAAAAAGTGTGAATTGAAAATGAAATTAGCGAAAAAATCAACTATTTGTTTACACGGTTAAGATTTGTAAATATTTTAAGATTTGCAAGTTTCGTTTACTCTATACGCCATTCTAAGTGGTGGAAATTGTTGCGTTAGTTTTACAATAACCTAAGAGTCCTAGAGGTAAGGTTATTTTATATGGAGAATTATTATAGATGTATAAGGAAATCATATGGTTTAAGCCTTTCATGTATTTGATAGATGAAATTTTTTTTCGGAAAATTTTATGAATTGGTCTGAATTCAAGGTCAGACATAAAGAGATGTTGTTTAAAATGTTCTGTATCATTTTGATGAACTTGTTTGATTGAAAAATTATACACATTTCCTGATAGTGGTTTCAAGTGTTTTCGTTCTTGATTGTATATGGGGTAAAATTTAGAGAAAAAAGGTGGTTGTTTGTTTTTTCTTTAAAAAAATGTCAAAGCTGTGTTTTTCATTCTTGTGTACTTATCTTTTATATGAATTCTTTTAGTTAGGATATTAACTGTTGGTATATATGTAGTGATAAATGGAATTCCAATGTTTTTTTGTTTTATGTCAGTGATGTGGAAGGTTTGCTTAAATTGTCTGCTTATGAGTTTGTTTTGTTCCATTAATCGAGTGGCGACAAGGAAAAGTTGGATTTTTCCATAATTTGTTAAGGTTGTTCCTTGTTCGGTTGCTAGTCTGTTGTTTTGAAGGGTATTAATTTTGGGTGTAGAATTCTTATTTCAGTCCAAGTGGGAATGTTTATAATAGTTGATTCTGCACCAAAATTTATTAGAAAATCTATTTCAAGGTCTGGTGTTTGCACTGGTTTGGATTTTGGATTTTCTAAAAGAAGTGGGATTGTCCATATTTTTTCCTTTTGTACGTGTGGTTCTTTAGGTATGTTTTGATAAAAGTTATTCGTGCTTGAGCATTCTGTGGGTTTTTCTTCTTTTATTTCTTCTACTATTTTTTCTATTTTTTCTTTTGTTGTTCTTTTTGGTACTGGTCTTGTATAATAGTTCAAAAGAAATTGGTCATGGTTTTGATATATGTGAGAAAATATAGGTTGTTCATATATAATAGGTTCATAGTCATTTTCAACGTTTATCATTTAATTGAAATTGTGTCTTCAGTGTCACTTTCGCTGACTGTGGAGTCGCCATTTATGTGATTTAACTGCAGTTCTGTGCTTTCCTTATTTTCAATGCTAGGGGGCTCTTGTTGAGTTTCTTCAGTTGATTGTTCTATAGGGTGATTGCTGTCTAGAGTAATTTGAGTTATTTGGAAGTGGTTTGCCTGAACTATTTTTACTATGAATGTTTTTGTTGGGTAAATTTTGATCTTTTTTCATTTTTTGATGAAATTATTTGTTAGGTCTTCTTTAATTTTGTGGTTTATTTTGGTTATCTTATTGTTTTTTTCTTCATTCAGCAATGCTGTGTTTGGGCGACAATAATTACACCATTTTTTTGAAAGATGGTTTTGGTTTTTCATTAAAACTTGAGATTTCTCGTAGATGTTTGAAATGTCAGTAATTTTTTCGGATAATTCTGTATCAGAGTCGTTGATATTGTTTATCTGCGACGTAGTAGTTTGGATGTTGTTTACATATTGTAGCTTTAGGTTTTCTGCTTCTTCTAGTTTCATAGTGATTTCTGCCTGTTCTAGTTTATCTGCTTGTTTCCTAAAGTCTATATCGGGTTCTCGAATTGAAGATGGATGGGATGCTCTCTTTTTTTTGCTATTTTCCGCAATTGAGGTTTTAGAGTCATCATTAATATTTCTGTCATTTTTGTGTTCTTATAATCATGCGTATTAAGCGAATATGCTTTTCTTACTAGTGTTTCAATTATTACTGCAAGTTGTTTAATTAATTCGTTTGGGATTCTACGAAGACTATTGCATTAGACTATTTGGTGTTGTTTGTTTCTTTCAGAGTCAAACATTTCTGAAATTTCTTGTGTGAATTTTTTCCCATCTGACTTAATATCTATAAGTAAAACTGAAAACCATTTTTGGGCTGCGCCATCAATTGTGGTTTGGATTAGAGCTGTGCGTTTATGTATCCAATTTTGATGAAGTGGCGTGTTTACTTGTTCAGGTCCTATATTTAAAATTAGGTTTTCTGTGACTGCGTTTAGATAATCTTCTACAGATCTGTGCCTGTGATCTGTGCCTGTGAATAGTGGTTTATTTGATGTTATTGATGATCCACCCATTAGGTATGGATTCATAGTCATTTGTAGTGATCCTGCGGCAAGTAGCATTTGAGAAAAATTTGTTAATTGTCTTTTTGTTATTTCGTGTTGTTGTAAATAATATGGCAATGAAATTTCGTTATGCATTTGAGTTTGTTGGTTTGATTGCGTGTTGGCTGGATTTCGTTGTTGAAAACTATTGTTGTGTGGTGTTGGGTTATTTCTAGATTGTCGTATTTGATCGTTTCGTGTGTATGGTTCAAAAATATCTGGTTGCTCAATACTGCAAGAACGATGTCTTTGGTTGGAGTAAAATCATTGATGATTTTGGTTATAGTATTCTTCATCATCTGATGGAAAATAATTTTCTGCATAATAATAAGGTTGATTTTTGGCATTATATTTGTTTGTATTAGTTTTATTTTGTTTAAAAAATGGGTAATTTCCGTTTTGTTCTTGTGAGGATTGTTGTTGATCATGAAAAATTACTTTGTTTGAAGTCGGTTGTGGTATATTTTGACTTTGTGCAAATATTTTAGTATTTGTTTTAGGTTTTGTTTTTTTTGGTCCATTTACATAATTGTAATTATGTTCTGCAAATTTTTTTCTATGCGATGTTTGTTGTTTGTATGATGGTTTTGTTACTAGTCGAAACGTTTGGTAATCCATATGTGAATATTTTTGAGCAACAGAGGGTTGTACTGTTGATTGTATGATTGGTTAGTGTAACATTGGTTTTTTTACTTTTTATTTTATGTTTACCTTTTATTGATGCTTGTGACGTGGTTTCTGATTCAGTGAAATATAGTTGGTCGTCAATTTAGTGGTTTTTGTTTTTTCGAGTCTTTTAAGTTGTGAAGTTCTTGTATTGCGGTTGTTTCTGATTCTGAGACTGAGTTTCTTTGTTTTGAAAACCTTTGTCTTTTTGTTTTTATATATCCCACTGATGGTCTTCGTGGTGCAATTACGAGGTCGAATTTATCGTCGTTAATTAAACAATTGTGTATTATGATTGTTTGTTTGTTTCCTAAGTTGTCTCTAGACATAAGATTTAGGATGATGGATGCAAAATCTGGATTAGTAATTTTTATGCCTTAAACTGTTAGTTCTTACAATTTTTTATGGCTAGCTTAACTTGGGTCATATATTTGTTTTGGAGAGAAAAGCGTATATCGATTCCGAAGAACGATTTGTACTTTCTCGTGACTAATTCTAAGCTAAGATTGGCCTACCTAATTTTACTCAGGGGTTCTGGTTTGTGATCAAGGGTTCGAGAATAGTAAAACGATCCACAATGTTCAGGTATAATTAGAACGCAAGTAGTTCGTGAGATACTATTTTATGACTTTCTAAGTTTAAGTATTTTAGCCTGGGTCATCTAAGAGAAGGGGGATCAAGTGAAGGATGAGTAACCGAAGTTCTTCACTGTTTATCTTAATTAGAATGGTTACTTTGTTGAAAAATTTCTGTTAATTCTGGGTCTTTGATAAGGGTTGGGTAGTGAATCGACGTTTCAGGTCGTTAGACACTGAATAAATTGGGAGGGGGAGAAGAAAATTGTTCTATTTGATCTAAGGATAGGCCTTGATGATCAGAGATTTAAATATTTAGAAAAATGAAATTTTAGATTTAGATTAATTTAAAGATCCAAGGAAAGCCTTGATGATCTGTTTTTTAAATGGAATTAATTTGAGTGAAAGCAAGGATAAGCCTTGATAGTTTTAAATTAGAGAGTTTAGTTTTGATGATTGTTATTTTTTGAAATTTGCTGTTATGTTTTAGGTGATAAAGCTGGGATGATGAGATAATTTATATTCATTAACAATTTAAGATTTATACTAACTAATTTTTGTCTTTTTATATTCAATAAATATTTTTTCAAGATGTTATTCAATTTACAGCTGATTTAATGAAAACGACAAGTGTTGTTTTTATTAGTCGTTATTATACAATTAATAGGTTTAGCGCCATGAAAGGTTATTGAAGATTATTCTTCAAATATTATGTCAGTAAATGAAAGTTTAAATTTACTGCTGGAAGTTTTCTAAATACAAAAGTTTGATCTCGTTTTTGTCGTACTATCATGAAATCGATTATTAGATTTCTTCCTAGTCATTTGTCGTTTCTTGTTTGACGTTTTCTTCCAATACCGGGTAGTTCTCGTATTGTTCGGAATATTGGATCTGATCTATTGAAACTTAGAGACATATCTATTAAGCTCATATCATATACATTTTTTTGAAATGTTGTATTTGTCTAATTTTAATCTAATTTTTGTCTAATTCGAGGTTAGTTAAGGTCTGTTCGAGACTTTTGATCGCACCAGATGAGTTATGTACTTGGTACTGTACTCATAAAGTAATTTCAGATAGGGTACACCGTCTGCTTGTCACGCTATCTTATTTTTGGCCGGATAGATTCGTGCAATTTCTTAGTCTAATACCGATCTTAATCTTACTCTTATATCTCCTAGTCTCAATAGATCTAGTGTGCACCGGTTTAAGCGAGTTAGTTCCAGAATGAGAAGAACTGTATTCTAAGTTTAATTCAAACTGGTCTGGTGTTAAAGCTACAATTTTTTACAAATAAATAGGTTATTAGTTTGATGGAGTATGATTGGTTAGTATTAAATATTATAGAGATAAAATATCATAATAATAACCATTGATAAATAATAATTTAGATCTGGTTCCAATAGTTCTGAAACGGATTGCTGATAAGGTGGTGGAAAAGTTTTGAGATCCAGATCCTTTCTGTTTATTTGGGATCAAGATCAGAGTCCTTTGGCGGTCAAAACGTATAACCATAACGCAACTCAGCAAGATGGTACTTCAAAGATGCCTACATTTTGCTACCCACAAGGGTCTGAAGCGTATTTTGAATAGAGACTATAGAAGAGACACATGAAAGGAACATACAGTGTTTTCTGTATCACTTTCGCTGACTGTGGAGTCGCGATTTAAGTGATTTAATTGAAATTCTGTGCTTTTGTTATTTTCAATTCTAGGGGGTCTGGTTGAGTTTCTTCAGTCGATTGATTTGTTTGTCTTTGATGCTTAGGTGTACTACTCCTATAATTTTGTGGTGAATTTTGATGACGTGTGTTATTCTTATGTGGTGATTGAGATTAGTTCCTTTGTCTTTTGTTCTAGATTGAATTTCTGTTCTGTGAATTGTCGCGTGATCTATTTTGATAACTATTATCTTTTGATCTGTTGTTAGAATAATTGCGTGATCGATTATTTTGATATCTAGGATTTTGATTGTTTGATTAAATTCTATTCCCATCGTTGATATAGTTTCTATATCGGTTGAACGAAGAGTTTCTAGATCGATTGTTTGAATAAATGCTATTCCTAGAATTTAAATGGGAACTGGTATTAAATGAAAATTCAGGTTGGTTTGAATTTGATCTTGAATAGTTATTTCGACTATGTGATCGACTATACCTGTATTGTGAAAAATTTCGTGAATTTCTTTGGTATGGTGATCGTCCTCTATAAATTGCATTATAGGGTGATTGCTGTCTAGAGTAATTTGAGTTATTCGGAAGTGGTTTGCCCGAACTATTATTACTATGAATGTTTTTGTTGGGTAAATTTTGATCTTTTTTCATTTTTTGATGAAATTATTTGTTAGGTCTTCTTTAATTTTGTGGTTTATCTTGATATCTTGTTGTTTTTTTCTTCATTCAGCAATGTTGTGTTTGGGCGACAATAATTACACCATTTTTTTGAAAAATGGTTTTGGTTTTTCATTAAAACTTGAGTTTTTCTCGTAGATGTTCAGAGTCTTTGATATTGTTTATCTGCGAGGTAGTAGTTTGGATGTTGTTTTAGCTTTAGGTTTTCTATTTCTTCTAGTTTTATAGTAATTTCTGCCTGTTCTAGTTTATCTACTAGTTTCTTAAAGTCTAAATCTGGTTCTCGGATTGAGGAAGGATGTGATGCTCTCTTTTTTATTGTTATTTTTTTGTAATTGAGGTGTTAGAGTCATCATTAGGATTTCTGTCATCTTTGCATTTTTAAAATCATGAGTATTGAGTGAGTATACTTTTCGGACTAGCGTTTCAATTCTTACTGCAAGTTGTTTTATTGTTTCATTTGGTAGTCTACTAATTTTGTTGCATAAATCTCTTTGATGTTGTTTGTTACTTTCTGAATCAAACATTTTTGAGAATTCTTGTGTGAATCTTTTCCAATCTGATTTTATTTCTATAGGTAAAACTGAAAATCATTTTTGTGCTGCGCCATCAAGTGTTGTTTGGATTAAAGCTGTGCGTCTATGTATCCAATTTTGATGAAGTGGCGTGTTTACTGGTTCAATTCCTATATATAAAATTAGGTTTGGTAAGACTGCGTTTAGAAAATCTTCTACAGAGTATTCAGGATATGTGCCTGTGAATACCATTAGTGGTTTATTTGATGTTATTGATAATCCACCCATTAGGTATGGATTCATAGTCATTTGTAGTAATTCTGCGGCAAGTGGCATTTGAGAAAAATTTGTTAATTGTCTTTTTGTTATTTCGTGTTGTTGTAAATAATATGGCAATGGAATTTCGTTATGCATTTGAGTTGGTTAGTTTGATTGCGTGTTGGCTGGACTTCGTTGTTGAAAACTATTGTTGTGTGGTGTTGGGTTATTTCTAGATTGTCGTATTTGATCGTTTCGTGTGTATGGTTCAAAAATATCTGGTTGCTCAATACTGCAAGAACGAGGTCTTTGGTTGGAGTAAAATCGTTGATGATTTTGTTATTAGTATTCTTCATCATCTGATGGAAAAAAATTTTCTGCATAATAATAAGGTTCATTTTTGGTATTATATTTGTTTGTATTAATTCTATTTTGTTTTAAAAAATGGGTAATTTCCGTTTTGTTCTTGTGAGGATTGTTGTTGATCATGAAAATTTACTGTGTTTGAAGTCGGTTGTGGTATATTTTGACTTTGTACGAATTTTTCAGTTGTTGTTGATTTTATGATTGGTTAGTGTAACGTTGGGTTTTTTTGACTTTTTTTTTATGTTTAACTTTTGGAGCTGTAAAATTTGGTTGAATAGGTGAAATGCTTCGTTGTGCTTCTGTTGTTGTTATTGTTTCAACAATTTCTTCGTTTACAAAATGTAGTGGGGTTTTTATATCTTGTTGTGTAAGATTTCTTGTTCCATTCAAGTTATCATGATTTATAAATGTAGAATTTAAACTTTTATTTCCTGTTCTTTCAGGGAAGATTGAATTAAAATCTAAAGGTGTTGCGTCAACTGTAAGTAGATACACTCTAGAATAATCTTTGTGAATAGAGATTTTGCTAGTTGCTTGGTTTGATATATCTGTTGGGACGTTAATAAAATAATCATGAGACCAATCAGGGTCCCAAAAATAATCTGATAGTTCTGCTAATACAGTTTCATCATCTGTATTTTCTAGTCGAAAATTTTTTCTTGCTTGTTCAATAAGATCAATGTTGTGACAAAAATAATTGGTTATAAACCATGGTAAGATTTTTTGTAAATCGTGTTTAACATATTGTGTTATTTCAATTATTGATAGATCTTCTCGGATTGCGTTTAAACTTTTTGAAAATATGTGTATTTCCTGTCGTACAATTGTATGTCGAGATGTTTGAGTAGGAGAATCGCCTTGAGGTTCATTTAGTTCTAATATAGGTGAGTAAATTGCTAAAGATGAGTGAGAATATATAATTTGTAAATATCGAGTTTGCTCTTTGTGAGTTCTGATGTTGTATGATTTTGATGTATTGAAGTTAGACTTTTTTCGATTAAGTTTGCAATTAGGTTTTGACAAAATTCTATCTATCCTCGAGGTTCAGTTAATGGGGATAATAAAAATGGAAGTACTGAACTTTCTGGGTTCTCTTCTTTTTGAGTCATTTTTGTATTGTATTACCGTTAATGTGTAGTTTTCAATTCGTCTTATTGGTTGATTCCAATTATACAAACGTATTAGTTTGCTTGTGTAACAATTTTTTATTTTACGTTTGACTTTTATTGATGCTTGTGACGTGGCTTCTGAATCAGTGAAATATAGTTGGTCGTCAATTTGGTGGTTTTTGTTTTTGAGTCTTTTAAGTTGTGAAGTGCTTGTATTGCGGTTGTTTCTGATTCTGAGACTGAGTGTCTTTGTTTTGAAAATCTTTGTCTTTTTGTTTTTATATATCCTACTGATGGTCTTTGTGGTGCGATTACGAGGTCGAATTTATCGTCGCTAATTAAACAATTGTGTATTATGATTGTTTGTTTGTTTCCTAAGTTGTCTCTTGCCATAAGGTTTAGGATGATGGATGCAAAATCTGGATTAGTAATTTTTATGCCTTAAACTGTTAGTTCTTACAATTTTTTGTGGTTAGCTTAACTTGGGTCATATATTTGGGTTGTAGAGAAAAGAGTATATCGATTCCGAAGAGTGATTTGTATTTTCTCGTGACTAATTCTAAGCTAAGATTGACTACCTAACTTTACTAAGGGGTTATGATTTGTGATCAAGGGTTGGAGAATAGTAAATCGATCCACGAGGTTCAGGTATAATTAGAAAGCAAGTAGTTCGTTAGATACCATTTTATTACTTACTAAGTTTAAGTGTTTTAGCCTGGGTCATCTAAGAGAAGGGTGATCAAGTGAAGGATGAGTAACCGAAGTTCTTCACTGTTTATCTTAATTAGAATGGTTAGTTTGTTAAAAAAATTTTGTTAATTCTGGGTCTTTGATAAGGGTTGGGTAGTGAGTCGACGTTTGAGGTCGTTAGACACTGATTAAATTGGGAGGGGGAGACGAAAATTGATCTATTTGATAAAAGCATAGGCCTTGATGATCAGAGATTTAAATATTTATAAATATGAAAATTTAGATTTAGAATAATTTAAAGATCCAAGGAAAGCCTTGATGATCTGTTTTTTAAATGGAATTAATTTGAGTGAAAGCAAGGATAAGCTGTGATAGTTTAAAGTTTTGCTGTGAGTTTAAAGCTGTGAGAGTTTTAGTTTTGATGATTGTTATTTTTTGAAATTTGTTGTTATGTTTTAGGTGATAAAGCTGGGATGATGAGATGATTTATATATATTAACAATTTAAGATTTATACTAACTAATTTTTGTCTTTTTATATTCAATAAATATTTTTTCAAGATGTTATTCAATTTACAGCTGATTTAATGAAAACGACAAGTGTTGTTTTTATTAGTCGTTATTATACAATTAATAGGTTTAGCGCCATGAAATGTTGATGAAGATTATTCTTCAAATATTATGTCAGTAAATGAAAGTTTAAATTTACTGCTGGAAGTTTTCTAAATACAAAAGTTTGATCTCGTTTTTGTCGTACTATCATGAAATTGATTAATAGATTTCTTCCTAGTCGTATGTCGTTTCTTGTTCGATGTCTTCTTCCAAAACCGAGTAGCTCTCGTATTGTTCGGAATATTGGATCTGATCTATTGAAACGTAGAGACATATCTATTAAGTTCATATCATATAACATTTTTTTGAAATGTTGTATTTGTCTAATTTTAATCTAATTTTTGTCTAATTCTAGTTTAGTTAAGGTCTGTTCGAGACTTTTGGTCGCACCAGATGAGTTATGTACTTGGTACTGTACTCATAAAGTAATTTCAGATAGGGTACACCGTCTGCTCGTCACGCTATCTTTTTTTTTGAACGGATAGATTCGTGCAACTTCTTAGTCTAATACTGATCTTAATCTTACTCTTATATCTCCTAGTCTCAATGTGCACCGGTTTACGCGAGTTAGTTCCAGAATGATAAAAACTGTATTCTAAACTTAATTCAAAGTGTTCTGGTGTTGAAACTACAAGTTGTTACAAATAAATAGGTTATTAGTTTGATGGAGTATGATTGGTTAGTATTTAATATTTTATAGAGATAAAATATCATAACAGTTACCAATGATAAATACAAGTTTAGATCTGGTTCCAATAGTTCTGAAACGGATTGCTGATAAGATGGTGGAAACCTTTTAAGATCCAGATCCCTTCTGTTTATTTGGGATCCAGATCAGAGTCCTTTGGCGGTCAAAACGTATAACCACAACGCAACTCAGCTGGATGGTACTTCAAAGGTGCCTATATCTTGCTACCCACAAGGGTCTGAAGCGTATTTTGAATAGAGAGACTATAGAACAGACACATAAAAGAACATTCAAAAGAACAGCGACCCGAGTAGAGAAATTAAAATATCTTCAAAAAGTGTGAATTGAAATTGAAATTAGCGAAAAAATCAATTATTTGTTTACACGGTTAAGATTTGTAAATTTTTTAAGATTTGCAAGTTTCTTTGGAACTTCACAACCACTTACCATAAAGTTCACTTCCGTATTTTACACCTACATTCCGTACACTATAAAATAATCAAGAACACGCACATGATTGATCAATTTAATGCAAAAATATAAAACGAATACACATAACACCTTTTTTGGTATTAAATAGCTAGATAATAGCCGGTAGTTTAACGCAAAATTATATCACAATGATATTTTTCCTGCTAATAAACGAACGACCAAAACAGTTATAAATCGACTGAAACAAATGACAAGCGCTAAAAAGAAGGTACCGAGATACACTTTCAGCAGAGAAGACAGAAGAAGCTGTCCAACTATATTTAGAGGAAGATCGTTCAACAATCAACTTGATAGCTGATTATGACAGGAACACACAAAAAGAAACAGGGGGATACCAACAGAGATTGAGACGTTCTACACAATTGGATAGACAGTCGGACACACCAGGGGACTTTGAAGAACAGAGAACAGATATATGACACTACAAGAACTCAGATACTGAATGCTTGCATGGGATGAAGAAAATTGCAAAAAGAAGGAACAACAGAAAAGTCAGCATTAGAAGAAAAACCTTGGAAATGGCATCAGCTGCACAATAAAATGATCGCCTCTGAAGCATCGAAACATTACCAATAAAGACAAAAAGTGCAAACCCTGGTTCACAGTCCATAATTAACTAAAAATCACTAACTGGTAGCCCGGAATAAAAATAGTTTGGAAATATGCTGGTGAACCAAATGAAGAAACCCAATTGGACATTGTGGGGTCCATCAATAACAAAAACGGGGACGATGTGAGCATCCTCGTAGATAAACGGGAACGAAAGAAAAAATTACGGCATGAAAGAAAAAGGATCTAGAGGGTGAAACATTCAGTTCTACCAGGGATTTAATCGGCCAGGGCCGCCAGCTTGATGACTATACTGTGTAGTCCGGGGAGAATATCAAAGTCCGAAACACCGATCTAGCACCGAAAATCTAACGAGTTCTTTTGTGAAAATTTGCCGCAAAGAAAGGACCGCCTCCAAAAAGCAAGGCTCAACCAATGATATCCCAGCGACGATTAACAAGAATAATCCGGTGACGACTAAAAAGGCCCGAACAGTTATTAGAAGCCATCAAAACATATTCTGTGGAAAATTACGTAGTCGACAGTATTTAGATACCGCAAAGAAGAAGATGGTGTAATAAGTAGGTCCACGCAGGCGAACATCAAAGTATCAAACGAATGGCAAGCGATCAAAAAAAGCCGTCTAAAAAGATTGCACGAACACCGATCCCACCAAAGGTCATGGATCAACCAACCAAAACCACCTCAACACCAGCGTTACAACAGACTCTAGCTTCGCTATAAAGATTGATGACTCATTTGATAAGGGCAGCCAAGAAGAGGGAGTGAACAGAGGAGCAGATCAATAACGGTACAGAATCAGAAAATTGAGGTTAAAAAACGAGAAACAGAAACAGCGGAAACAATGTTGCGACCAGAACGAGTATCGAAGGGAAAACATATTTTTTCTTTTTGACCTGGAGAACTTTTTTTAGGGTGAGACACTGGCCGCTTCGACAACTGAAAATGACCAGAGATATTAAAAGGAACAGAAACGTCACGGCCAGGATTATCAAATTCTAGAACAAAAAAGTGGATGGTGGAGTCATGATGAGCTTCCAACTATAATACGGCCCAGGAGAATGACAAGGATAAGGAATGAAACGAACTATTTAAGTTGGGACAAAGGGCTACATCAAACCGAGGCAGTTGGGTGAAAAAAATATCATTTAGAAAAATTGAAAGAAGGAAAAGACGAAAAACGAAAACTGTTTTGAAAATTTCAAAACTTAAAACTTTTGATTTTTTCATAAAGCAGGGGTCCTGGAGTGCTCCACTAGCTGGATGAGGCAGCTAAAATTTTTTGGTGTAATCCATGGTCATACTGGAAAAAAATTCATGTGGTTGACAATGAAAAATTCATTTTTTTTTTCAGTAATCGTAATTGTGTTAATATTGCAGAAATATGGTAACTTATGTAATTGGATATTTTCAATTAAAATCTCCTGGCCAAATTGACACTCTCAACTCGAAGCAATTTCTCGCTTCAAATGTGTTCTTTTGGCAATATATCAATGTTACAATTTTAATACTGGTATATTTCTGTGCACCAATTTATATCATCTGAATTGCGTTTTGTTTACTGGTTTTGATCCTTTCCGTCCAGCCAGATAATTCATGCAATCTACACCAAAGGACCTCAGGTTCCTGTTATAGAATATCCGGCCGAATGTGATAATGATTCGTGCTACATGACTTTGCGGAGAAAAAAAAATTATACACAACCGAAAACAACGATAGCCAAGAACGTTCGTACAAACTTATACAGAATTACTCCATTTTTCTTCAAACTATTTTTTCGCTTTTGTGCGTGCCGTGGTGAGAGAATTAAAAAAACGCGTTTAAAAACTTTATGTAAGCAAATTTCATCCGAAAATGAATAAAAAAAGTTTAAAACTTCACATAGATCAAAACACTTTTATAGGCTACTTGGAGTGAAACTCAAAAAATCAAAACCGGTTTTTCTCAACAATAAAACAACTTTTTGCAGACAATTCGAGTCATAACTGAACGGGCTTCAAGATGGTTCATCGCTCTACATTTTCCAGTGAACATGTGTGGTACTTGGTACCTTTTTTGGAACTGAAAAATTGAATCGTAAGGATAGCCGGTCGCTATGCAAACAGCCAAGAAGTTTTGGAACAAAATCATAAAAATAACAATTTCCTTTGTTATTCTCTTCAAATTAGTGTGCCTGCTGTAAAAAGAAGTTATGTAAATGTATAGGAAATTAGTAAATTGAGCATTTTTGACAACAGCTGTTTTCAAAAAGATTGGAGAAAAAAATTCTTCTCTTGTTTGTGAATTTTTTTTTTTTAATTTTGTTCCCGAGAAAGCGCTGAATGAAATTGTCAAAAGCCAGTTTTTTTAGTCGAATTGTCCAATTTTACGAACGTTACCTGCTGACTGCAATTGCTCGATGTTTGACAACAAAAATTCAAACCGGTTAGTCTTGACACCGGTTCTTATTTTACAAAATTTACTGTCGTGCGAAGCACGACTAGAAGAAATCTAATCTGATTTATCACACGACCCATTTCGATGATGGTTGTTTGTGGTTCGGGAATTTGCAAAAAAAAGCAAAAAAAAATGAACGAAAAAGAAGCATTGCCGGTTGCGGTGCAAATAGCCAATATCGTTTAATAAAGTTTCACATTTTTTCTGTTGTTTTTTGAAGTAATTTTGCTTCTTGTGCGTGACGTGGCGAGAGAACTATATAAACGCCCAGAAATATTTAAATAAGGCATAATGGACAACAGTTGCCTTCAAAAAGTCTATAAACTATTTTTAAAAAATTCGTATTGCCATGACGTTGCTAAATAAAGTTTCCAACGCCAGTTTGTTCGTAAAATTCATTTTTTAAACATTACTGGACTTAGACTTGACGTCAAACCGGTTCTTCGAACCGGTTGATCTCAACATTGGAACATTTTTTCAAAAACAATTTTCAGTTCTTCGAATCACGTGTAAAACGATTTTAAAACGATACCACTCGGCTAATTCAGATGGTTACTTGTGGTACCCGATTTTTCTTGAAAAACAGAAGAAAAAGCGAAAAGGTTAAGAAAATTTAAAGCGAACTCGTAAAAAAAGTTCTTGCCCTTTTTCTATGGTACTGCCTACCAAATAGTAATTCAAGCATAATTTTAAAAAGCTTGAGTTTTTAATACCTTATCTTTTTTTGAGGATGAAATTTTCATAGGTTAAATCTTTGCTTTGAATAAGTTGTAGGAAACATTGTTTTTCACCATAGTTTTTCCCCAAGAATTGATGAAGCGGTTTGATTGATTTTTGAAGTGATCCAACACTTCTCATGATAATTTTGTAATCAATCCGACCTTACTGATAAGAGGAACTTGGACAGAGACAATTTTTTTGAAACTTTTTAAACTGACTGTGTAATTTTCATTGTTCATTAAAATGGCGTGTTTGCTCCAATAAGCAGAGAACTAGACTTCAAAATAACATTGTAGCAAAATTAAACCAATTCCTTCGAATTTATTGTCGTTAATTTAACAATTGTGTATAATGATTATTTGTTTGTTTCCTAAGTTGTCTCTTGACATAAGGTTTAGGATGATGGATGCAAAATCTGGATTAGTATTTTTATGCCTTAAACTGTTAGTTCTTACAATTTTTTGTGGTTAGCTTAACTTGGGTCATATATTTGGGTTGGAGAGAAAAGCGTATATTGATTCCGAAGAATGATTTGTACTTTCTCGTGACTAATTCTAAGCTAAGATTGACCTACCTAATCTTACTTAGGGGTTATAGGTTGTGATCAAAGGTTGGAGAATAGTAAGTCGATCCACAAGTTTCAGGTATATTTAGAACGCAAGTAGTTCATTAGATACTATTTTATGCCTTAATAAGTTTAAGTGTTTTAGCCGGGGTCATCTAAGAGAAGGGGGATCAAGTGAAGGATGAGTAACCAAAGTTCTTCACTGTTTATCTTAATTAGAATGGTTAGTTTGTTGAAAAATTTTTGTTAATTCTGGGTTATTGATAAGGGTTGGGTAGTGAATCGACGTTTGAGGTCGTTAGACACTGATTAAATTGGGAGGGGGAGAAGAAAATTGTTCTATTTGATCTAAGGATAGGCCTTGATGATCAGAGATTTTAATATTTTTACAAATATGAAAATTTAGATTTAGATTAATTTAAAGATCCAAGGAAAGCCTTGATGATCTGTTTTTTAAATGAAATTAGTTTGAGTGAAAGCAAGGATAAACCTTGATATTTAACAACTAGAGAGTTTTAGTTTTGATGATTGTTTTTTTTTGAAATTTGCTGTTATGTTTTTGCGGCGACGATTAACAAAAATAATCCGGTGACGACTTAAAAGGCCCGAACAGTTATTAGAAGCCATCAAAACATATTCTCTGGAAAATTACATAGTTGACAGTATTTAGATATTGCAAAAAAGAAGGCGAAAAAAGGTGTAACAAGAAAGTCCACGCAGGCGAACATCAAAGCATCAAAGAATGGCAAGCGATCAAAAAAAAGCCGTCTAAAAAGATTGCACGAACAAAGAGCCCACCAAAGGTCATGGATCAACCAACTAAAACCACTTCAACACCAGAGTTACAACAGACTCTAGCTTCGCTATAAAGATTGATGACTCATTTGATACGGGCAGCCACGAAGAGGGAGTAAACAGTAGAGCAAATCAATAACGGTACAGAATCAGAAAATTCAGGTTAAAAAACGAGAAACAGAAACAGCGGAAACAATGTTGCGACCAGAACGAGTATCGAAGGGAAAGCATATTCGTTTCTTTTTGACCTAGGGAACTTTTTTTGGGGTGAGACACTGGCTGCTTCGACAACTGAAACTGACCAGAGATATAAAAAGGAACAGAAACGTCACGACTAGGATTAGCAAATTCTAGAACAAAAAAGTTGATGGTGGAGTCATGATCAGCGTCCAACTATAATACGCCCCAGGAAACAAAGATAAGAATGAAACAAACTATTTTAGTTGGGACAAAGGCTACATCAAACCGAGGCAGTTGGGTGAAAAAAATATCATTTAGAAAAATTGAAAGAAGGAAAAGACGAAAAACGAAAACTGTTTTGAAAATTTCAAAACATAAAACTTTTGATTTTTTTTCTTAAAGCAGGGGACCTGGAGTGCTCCACTAGCTGGATGATGCAGCTAAAATTTTTCGGTGTAATCCTTTGTCATATTGGAAAAAAATCATGTGGTTGACAATGAAAAATTCATTTTTTTTGCAGTAATCGTAATTGTGTTAATTTTGCAGTAATATGGTAACATATATAATTGGATAATTTCAATTAAAATCTCAAGGCCAAATTGACAGTCTGTACTCAAAGCAATTTTTCTTTTCAAATGTGCTCTTTTGGCAATATATCAATGTTACCATTTTAATACTGGTATATTTCTGTGCACCAATTTATATCATCTGAATTGCGTTTTGTTTACTGGTTTTGATCCTTTCCGTCCAGACAGATAATTCATGCAATCTACAACAAAGGTCCTCAGGTTCCTGTTGTAGAAGATCCGGCCGAATGTTGTTTTTTGAAGTAATTTTGTTTCTTCTGCATGACGTGGCGAGAGAACTTTATAAACGCCCAGAAATATTTGAATAAGGCATAATGGACAACAATTGCCTTCAAAAAGTCTATAAATTATTTTCAAAAAACTCGTAATGCCACGACGTTGCTAAATAAAGTTTCCAACGCCAGTTTGTTCGAAAAATTCATTTTTTTAACATTACTGGACTTAGACTTGACGTCAAACCGGTTCTTCGAACCGGTTGATCTCAACATTGGAACATTTTTTCGAAAAAAAATTTTCAGATCTTCGAATCACGTGTAACACGTTTTTAAAACGATACTACTCGGCTAATTCCGATGGTTACTTGTGGTACCTGATTTTTCTTGAAAAACAGAAGAAAAAGCGAAAAGGTTAAGAAAACTCAAAGCGCACTCGTAAAAAAAGTTCTTGCCCATTTTCTATGGTACTGCCTACCAAATAGTAATTCATGCATAATTTTAAAAAGCTTGGGTTTTTAATACCTTATCTTTTTTTGACGATGAAATTTGCATAGCTTAAATCTTTGCTTTGAATATAATGTAGGAAACATTGTTTTTCACCATAGTTTCTCCCCAAGAATTGATGAAGCGCTTTGACTGATTTTTGAAGTGATCCAACAGTTCTCATGGTAGTTCCTCTTATCAGTAAGGTCGGATTGATTACAAAATTTAGACAGAGAAAATTTTTTTTGAAACTTTTAAACTGACTGTGTAATTTTCATTGTTCATTAAAATGGTGTGTTTGCTCCAATAAGCAAAGAACTAGACTTATAGCTAAATTAAACCAGTTCCTTTGAATTTATTGTCGTTAATTAAACAATTGTGTATTAGGATTTTGTTTGTTTGTTTCCTAAGTTGTCTCTTGACATAAGGTTTAGGATGATGGATGCAAAATCTGGATTAGTATTTTTATGCGTTAAACTGTTAGTTCTTACAATTTTTTGTGGTTAGCTTAACTTGGGTCATATATTTGGGTTGGAGAGAAAAGCGTATATCGATTCCGAAGAATGATTTGTACTTTCTCGTGACTAATTCTAAGCTAAGATTGACCTACCTAATCTTACTTAGGGGTTATGATTTGTGATCAAGGGTTGGAGAATAGTAAATCGATTCACAAGGTTCAGGTATAATTAGAGCGCAAGTAGTTCGTTAGATACTATTTTATGACTTACTAAGTTTAAGTGTTTTAGCCTGGGTCATCTAAGAGAAGGGGGATCAAGTGAAGGATGAGTAACCGAAGTTCTTCTTTGTTTATCTTAATTAGAATGGTTAGTTTGTTGAAAATTTTCTGTTAATTCTGGGTCTTTGATAAGGGTTGGGTAGTGAATCGACGTTTGAGGTCGTTAGACACTGATTAAATTGGGAGGGGGAGAAGAAAATTGTTCTATTTGATCTAAGGATAGGCCTTGATGATCAGAGATTTAAATAATTAGAAATATGGAAATTTAGATTTAGATTAATTTAAAGATTCAAGGAAAGCCTTGGTGATCTGTTTTTTTAAATAAAATTAGTTTGAGTGAAAGCAAGGATAAACCTTGATAGTTTAAAATTAGAGAGTTTTAGTTTTGATGATTGTTATTTTTTGAATTTTGCTGTTATGTTTTAGGTGATAAAGCTGGGATCATGAGATGATTTATATATATTAACAATTTAAGATTTATACTAACTAATTTTTGTCTTTTATATTCAATAAAAAATTTTTCAAGATGTTATTCAATTTACAGCTGAATTGATGAAAACGACAAGTGTTGTTTTTATTAGTCGTTATTGTACAATTAATAGGTTTAGCGCCATGAAAGGTTATTGAAGATTATTCTTCAAATATTATGTCAGTAAATGAAAGTTTAAATTTACTGCTGGAAGTTTTCTAAATACAAAAGTTTGATCTCGTTTTTGTCGTACTATCATGAAATCGATTATTAGATTTCTTCCTAGTCGTATGTCGTTTCTTGTTCGACTACTTTTTCCAATACCGGGTAGTTCTCGTATTGTTCGGAATATTGGATCTGATCTATGAAACGTAGAGACATATCTATTAAGTTCTTATCATATAAAATTTTTTTGAAATGTTGTATTTGTCTAATTTTAATCTAATTTTTGTCTAATTCTAGGTTAGTAAAGGTCTGTTCGAGACTTTTGGTCGCACCAGATGAGTTATGTACTTGGTACTGTACTCATAAAGTAATTTCCGATAGGGTACACCATCTGCTCGTCACGCTATCTTATTTTGGGCCGGATAGATTCGTGCAACTTCTAAGTCTAATACCGATCTTAATCTTACTCTTATATCTCCTAGTCTCAATAGATCTAGTGTGCACAGGTTTACGCGAGTTAGTTCCAGAATGAGAACAACTGTATTCTAACTTCAATTCAAATTGTTCTAGTGTTGAAACTACAAGTAGTTTCAACATTTTACAAATAAATCGGTCGTTAGTTTGATGGAGTATGATTGGTTAGTATTTAATATTTTATAGAGATAAAATATCATAATAATAACCAATGATAAATACTAGTTTAGATCTGGTTCCAATAGTTCTGAAACGGATTGCTGATAAGGTGGTGGAAACATTTTGAGATCCAGATCCCTTCTGTTTATTTGGGATCCAGATCAGAGTCCTTTGGCGGTCAAAACGTATAACCAGAACGCAACTCAGCTGGATGTTACTTCAAAGATGCCTACATATTGCTACCCACAAGGGTCTGAAGCGTATTTTGAATAGAGACTATAGAAGAGACACATGAAAGGAACATTCAAAAGAACAGCGACCCGAGTAGAGAAATTAAAAAATCTTCAAAAAGTGTGAATTGAAATTGAAATAAGCGAAAAAATCAACTGTTTGCTTACACGGTTAAGATTTGTAAATATTTCAAGATTTGCAAGTTTTTTTGGAACTTCACAACCACATACCATAAAGTAGACGAAAGGTTGAAAATATTCAGAAATTAGTAAAATGTCTGGATATAAATTCATATCTCCGATAGTGACCACGGGATCAATCCCTTAATTTCGCCTTGAAGTCGCGATTCGCAAAAAAAACTAACAGACACCAAGTTTTTGGACTCTTGTGAACTGAATTGCTCAAGAAATCACACAGTCGGACAAGGATACTCTTTGGTTCTCAAGATTAGACCTTAAACACGCCTATTCACAACTGCCGTTTGATCCGGTTATCAGGCTCAAGAGTAATTTCAGCATTCAAGGGAAAGGCTACTGGTACCTAATAAATGCAAACATGATACTATGATCTTACCGACATGCCGGTCGTCTTCCAGCGATGGTTAGATATGACCCTCTATTTCTCGGGACCACAAGGTGTATAGTGCTTTCTGGATAATATCCTCATAGTTTCGTATTTAATTTCCGTGAACAATGCGAAATTCAATTCATAAAAAAAAATATCGATTAGCAGGGCTTACAAAAAAGATGAGAAGATTCATACTGGTTAAACAGCAAAAACGACGCTATTGCAAAATACCGAGACCGAGCCGAAAAACAAACAAAAAACTACAATCTTTCAAGGGGTCAATCCAAAAATTTGTAAACTTTTTTTGCCCAGTATAGCATCAAAACACCCTAAACATTCGATCGCTACTAAAATGGAAGAAAAAGTCAAATGTGCTTAAAACAAACGGAATCGTTTGATTTCGCGAAACAGAAAGACAGTAAAACCGTGTTACAAAATCATTATGATCAACTTGAGGAAACGCGGATTGTCTGCGATGCATCGAAAAAAATAATTCAGAACATTCCGTACAATATAAAATAATCAAGAACACGCACATGATTGATCAATCTAATGCAAAAGTATAAAAAAGAATACACATAACACCTTTTTTGGTATTAAATAGGTAGATAATAGCCGGTAGTTTAACGCAAAATTATATCACAATGATATTTTTGCTGCTAATAAACGAACGACCAAAACAGTTATAAATCGACTGAAACAAATGAAAAGCGCTAAAAAGAAGGTACCGAGAACCACTTTAAGCAGAGAAGACAGAAGACGCTGTCCAACTATATTTAGAGGAAGATCGTTCAACAGTCAAATTAATAGCTGATTATGACAGGAACACACAAAAAGAAACAGGGGGATACCAACAGAGATTGGGACGTTCTACACAATTGGATAGAGAGTCGGACACACCAGGGGACTTTGAAGAACAGAGAACAGATATATGACACTACAAGAACTCAGTTACTGAAAGCATGCATGGGTTGAAAAAAATTGCAAAAAGAAGGAACAACAGAAAAATCAGCATTGAAGGCAAAACCACGTAACAGGAGGCATTGTTGACCTAAAGCCGCCATATCGATTGTGCTGAGAGGACGAATGCGTTGAGCTTTTCCAAGCTGCTCATACATGAAACTTGGAAATGACATCAGCTTCACAAGAAAATTGTCGCCTCTGAAACATCAAAACATTATCAATAAAGACAAGGAATGCAAACTCTGGTTCACAGTCGGTAATTAACTAAAAATAACTAATTGGTAGCCCGGAATAAAAAAGAGGAAATTAGCTGGTGAACCAAATGAAGAAACCCAATTGGACATTGTGGGGCCCATCAATAACAAAAACGGGGACGAGGTGAATATCCTCGTAGATAAACGGTAACGAAAGAAAAAATTAAGGCATGAAAGAAAAAGTGAGTTAAGACTGGAGTGTATAACTCATAGAGTAATTTCGGATAGGGTACACCGTCTGCTCGTCACGCTATCTTATTTTCGGCCGGATAGATTCGTGCAACTTCTTAGTCTAATACCGATCCTAATCTTACTCTTATACTATCTAGTCTCAGGTTGTTTAACTAGTCTCTGCTAGGCTCAATAGATCTAGGGTATACTGGTTTATTGCGGCTGCTGAAGTGCTCGGGAGAGTCCAACTAAATTCTAAGTTAAATTCAAATCTCTCTGGTGCTGAAGTTACAAGTAACTTCAGCACTTACAAATAAGTGGGTTGTTAGTTAGATGGATCATGATTGGTTAATATTAAATACTTTACATTGGTAAAACATTTAATTTATCCAATCATAAAATATAGTTTAGATCAGGTTCCACCCATCCGGGTTTTACAGAGTTTTTTAGAATAGTTCTTCTGCAATTCGAAGGATGGATGATGGAAGTTGGTGTTTGGCGAACATCTTATTTCTTCTGTTTCCTTTTTTGTTAAAGAAGTTCCAGGAAGCTGGAGTTAGAGACATAAGACGTTGTGTCTTCTAGTGACAACGACTAAGTCTTCGCAACAAACTCAAATCTGATTTCAGAATGGTTGGCTATGTCAGGTTTTTCTGTTCTTCGTGGAGAACTTCTTTTGTGTCTGATCTAGCTTGGGAATGGCGTGGAGATTGTGCGTGGAGGGGATGCCTGGTTACTCGGATCTGTACGTATACTTGAACATCGAGGTGGTCATTGGTCTAGTTCAATGAAGTCCTTTTCTGCGAGGTCAAGTCGTACTCTAAATCCTTTGAGTTGTGGTTGTGAGCGGCATATCGATTGTAGTTGGTCATTCTCTCTCGAGTGTAGTGGGGTCGTCTTGTCTTTTGATGTTCGTCCTTGGTGTTGTATTCTGATCTATATATTGCATCATGTGATTTTATATTTTATAAAACTTTTATTAGTTTAATATTTTTTAATAATGATTTTAGTTAGTTGTTTTCACAAAAGCTTTTTGTTTTAGTTCGGTTATTTTGAAGAGTTACTCACACTTGAGTAGCTCTTATTAAAAATAGAGGTGTGGTCACAAAGCGTGGATGTAGCACGGTGGGTTAGGCCGGCTATAGAGCATGCTCAGGACGTCCTTCCTGGTGGGTTAGACCAGGAGTGGGAGTATGATTTCATGCGGTTTTTGTGAGGGGTCCTGTTATGTGACAACGTTTTATGTTGGGTTTGTTGTGGTCTTTCTTATGTTTTGTTGGTTGTGTCCTTTTTTCAAAAAGCAAATTGTTTGTGGTATGGGTTTGTCTTTCGACTTTTTTGTGTTTTATTATTTCTTTCTTAGACTTTATAATAGTCCTCAAAAGAATAAATTATCCAGTTTTAAACTGGGTTAATCCGGTTTGGGTACCGTTGGTTTCCTTTTCTTAGTCATGCTGTTATTCTATGATTTGTGGTATTTAGTAAGCTGCGTTGGTTAGTTTTGTTTAGTATATGATTCCTTTCCAACCGGGTTAAAGGAAAGTTTGAAACATGTTATTATATGTTAGAGTTGTTGAGTGTGAAAACTTGAAACTGAAATTCATTATTTTAAACAATTCTTCGTGGGCGAGCTGTGCGAGTGTGGATAGAATTTCTGTGCGAATGAATGAAAATATCAAAAGGTTAGTACTGCATTTGCATTTATTTAATTTACTACATAGAATTTA
This sequence comes from Symsagittifera roscoffensis, assembly GCF_963678635.1. Lineage (NCBI taxonomy): Eukaryota > Metazoa > Xenacoelomorpha > Acoela > Convolutidae > Symsagittifera > Symsagittifera roscoffensis. The sequence goes on from NC_087064.1 coordinate 57,704,979, forward strand.
GAAATTTACTGCTAGTCATGGGGGAATATTAAGATACAAATTTTCATCATAATTAGATTTACTGCTTTGGGGGAAAATATTATAGATGAATTTACTGCATTGATATTAAATTTAGAAATTTATAAGTGTAAGAGATTAATAGAATTTTAAAATCTGTTTAATGAAATTTGCGATTTTTATTTGTCTTTTGTGGTTTTTGTAGGTGATTGTCGGATGAAGGCTAAAAATCTAAAGAAAACATAGATAAAGTATGGTGAGTTTTTTAATATTTTAATTAGTTAGTAATATTTATTTAATTCATACTTACCTGTTAGTCGTCGGGGAAAAAACCGTGGGGGAAGATGTCGTGAATTAGTTCTGAAGTTGTTAGTAGTTTAGCTAAGATGCGGATGATATTTTTAGTCTGAAGCAGTGGCCAAAGCAATTGAAGTGCCTTAATAGTGGTTAGTTCTTCAGTGCCTACTGCAAACTCATAAGGTGTGTTTTGGATTAGATTATATAATTTGTGATTGAATTTAGTGTTGTGGATGAATTCTAAAATTGGGATTTCTATAGGTTGTACAAACTCGTGCGGGATAAGGAAGGGTCGGGATTCTTCGGCGTTGAAGGTCTTGGTGATGGGGCAGAAAATGTACAATTGGGTTATGGGGTCATAATTACGAAGAATACCATGGAGGTTAGTGTCTTTAATACAATATGTGAAATTTAGGAAATACGGTGAAGTGTATTTTGAATTGATGTTTGAAAACGATGGTGTGGTTGTCTAGAGGGTGTGTGGAGGTCAAAGTGATTTTGGATGAAACGATAGTAACTGTATGTATGTGTTTGTTTAGTGCGCAACATAATATCATGTGAGCAGTGCAAATCTCTTTCGTGTGGTGCAAGGAAATGAAAGGTTAGTGAAAAGATTTGGAAGCGTTCTTTAAAACTTTCGTATGCTTGTGTGTTTGTTAGTGCTTCTGAAATAATGTGATCAAACTTTCGGTCGAAGATGTTTAGTGTAAATACATATGGTGTCTTGATGAAAAATTTCTCGGTGATTTGTGGATTAGCGAAGCGATCGTCGTCTAAGAATTGATCTTGGTTAGCTCTGATGATGTTGTGATCGTAGTATTCTAGTGTATATTCATTAGCTCTAGGTGCAGTGTGTATTTTTAGTGATTTTTTATATCCAACGTAAGTAAACTGTCTAGCGGTTAGTGGTGTAGTTAGTTGATATAGCATGTCTTTGTTTCGTTCTATATCGATGGAAGTGTTGGATAAAGGTAAGCAAAGAGGGTTAGTGAAATGATAGTATGAGGTCCAAGAGAGAGTGGGCATTAAAACGTATTCATCTACAAAGTTGCGTGTTTCGTTAGCGTCGTGAGGGGTGTTTAAGGTGTATTGTGGAAACGAGGGTAAAGTGATAGCTAAAAATTCTTTAGTGTTAGTATGCTGGGGGTGGTTGATGTATTCACGGGCTGTTCCTGGTTTTGCTGGGAAAGGATGGTTGGGGAATTTTCTTTTAAAAGTGCGGTAAGCTCTATTAGTGTTTAGTGAAGATATAGTGGATGTGGATGATGGTGTTAATGATTCAGTATAATTTGAAGAGGGTGTAGGGGGATTGGATGAATTTGTAGTGGAGGAGATTTGGTTTATGGTCGGGGTGTTAAGGTGGTAGGGTTGTTGTTGGAGGGTAATAAAATTATCTAGCTCTGGGGAGATTCGGGGGGTGTCTGGAGAATGAGATGATTGGTCAGAATGGTATGAGGAATAGGTTGGGGTAACTTGGGAAGCATAAGAGGGTGTGGGAGTGATTGGGTCAGGGTTATTGGACAATATGGGTTGAAAAGGAGGTTGAGAAAAATTAGAAGGGTTATGAAAATTATTGGATGGGGATGGTTCTGAGTCGGCAAATTCATCGGGGGTTTCAATATTCGGGTTATTTAGCTGTGAGATGGAGTATAAAACTGAAATATGTGAGTTAGTGTCGGAATTCATGCCTGATGTTACATTGCTAGATGGAAAATCGGGTGGCGGAAAAGCAAAAAGTGGTATGATTGGGATTTGAGAGGTAAGATTGGTTGGATGGGAATTTGATCGGTGTAGTGATCCAAGTTGGCGGCTCATCGTGGGCTAAAAAAATTATTATTTTGAGATTGAAAAGCGGTGGTATGGGGCTGTTCAATAATTTGTTCATAAGTATTATCATCTTGTGACTGGTGTGTCATTATATGTTGGATGGGACTTTGTGATGTGGTGAGTCGAAAATTTGGATTATGTGTGATTGCTAAATGTCGAAAATTTCGTGGGACTAGGGATAGTGGATGGTTATTTGGTAGGGGTGGTAATTGTGGTGCCGTTGGCGTTATGTCTACATTGTTATGTTCTTCATCGTATGTATTTTGTCGTGTTGTTATTTTTGTGTTATATTCTTTTATTTGTGCGTCTAAAAGAATTTTGTTTATAGATGTGGAAAAAATTCCAAAAAATCCTGCAAAGAGTATGCGTGCTACGCTTGCTTGTCTGTTTACTTGTGTGTGTATAGCACATGTATTGTAGATTCCTTTTAAGAGTGAGAAAAGAAATCCAATAAAGTTAAACATTGCGTATAAAATAGTCAATTTTTCTAAGATGTAGTAGGGCCATCCTAGAAAATCAAGGATTTCATTCTTGAGTGTAACAAAGCTAAAAATGTTGATTGGTGATATATCTTGGGGACGGTATTTTTCGCCGTTTAGATATATATAATCTTTAATGTCTTTAAAATATCCGCTATAGTCTTGTGTGTAGATATCGGCAAAACCTGCGGTTTCTGCAAGTTTGCGTAGATTTTGGTCAATTGATTGTCTTTGTATAGTGTCCATTTGTGTTAATAATTCTTGGAATTGTTGTGTTCTAATGTGATGTTGAATATCTGATTTTGAATAGATTCCTATTGATTGTAAGTCTATATTTGGGTTTCGAGCGATAGCGCGAATGCTTTCTGGTGAAAATTTTTTGAGTGATTGCATTAATGTGGGATATGGAGTGAGAAGATAATATTTATTTTCATCAGGGTTTAGTTGTACTACATTGTGGCTATTTTCTGATCCACATGGGACTGCGGTATCCCAGAAATAGGTTCTTCGTGAAAGTGTATCCACGAAATGTACTTTATTCTTATAAAAGATAGGGATTCTTTTATAACATCGTTTATCTTCAAAAACGTATAGTGGTGATACTTTTTTGGTACAAGTATAAAACCATAAGATGTTTCCTTCGTAGTCTAAAAAATTTGATCTATTTCCTGATAATAAGTATCCTGCATAGGGTATTTTTAATACTGCTAGTGCAAGTGATTGTAATATTTGTGTTCGTTCTAATTCGCATAGTTGGTGTAGTGTTTCTAATTCGGAGAGTGACATTTCTTGAAAAATTCGGCTAATTGTATAATCTAGTTTCATATCTAAATGAATATCATAGTGGATATTACCGAAATATGTAGTATTCATTAGTGATAATTCTTGTAAGCGTGTGCTTCTGGTGTCATAAGGTTTTAGATGTCCACCAGGTTGTCCGTTGCTTTTTTCAAAATTAACTGGTATATAGGATGTTCCTTCGTTTAGAGGATGACCTGTGGCATATGGGTCGATTTTTACTTTTCCAGTGGTCATGTCGAATCCTTTTTCGTATTCAACTAATATTTCAGAGTATTGTGTTCTGTGAAGTGGATTCCTGTATTTACATGCAAGTTCTGTTTCTTGATATATTTGAAAACGTGTCAATTTATTTTCTATATTGTCAATGTTTCTAAAATTAGAACTTAGTTTTCGTGATGGATGGACTTGTTCATAAGGAATTGATTGTATGAAATATTTTTCGTGAAATTTTATCATACGAGCGTGTATTTTTGCTACTTGAAATGTTGTACATGTATCTTCGGGGAACCAAACAATTGTTGCTTGTGTTCTTGTTGTAGGGTCGCAATATCCTTGATCATTTTTACAAGGTAGTCGGATTCCTTGATAGATCATTGTATTATCAGATAAATCTCGTGTGAGTTGTATTTTTTCGAGTTGTATTTTCCAATCGAAAAACATTATTTCTTGGTATCCTTTATTTTTCGTGTCTGCTTTGCAGTTTGATGGGTTATTTATACCAATGTGTGGTATCCAATGTTTATCATGTAGGTCATAGGTTAATCGTCCGTGTGCGCCGTTATACGGGTATTTTTCGTCTAGTTTTATATGTCCTTGGTGTCTTTCAAGTTGTGATTGATGTACAGAGTCTGAAAAAACTTGAAAATTAACTAATTTTCTTTGGGAGTTTTTATTTTGTGTGATGTTTAGTCTAAGTAATTCATTTTTACAATCGTCGGGATTGAGATGTAAAAGACGTTCTATATTACTTTGATAGAATGATTCATGGTCAAGTCGGTTTTTGTTGCCGTTGGAGACTTGTGAACAATGTACTTTCTTTTCGGAAAATGTCGCTGTGAATTTATAACCTGTAACTGTTGTTGCTCGGGCTTTTGAATAGAGTGTTGCTATTACATCTGTGGTTTCTATAGCTTGTGGTTCTGTTTCACATTGTGATACTTGATTTATTGCATATTTATGTAGTGTTTTTTGTTCATTTTCTTCACAATCGTAATGTGTTACTAATAAATCTTGTGGTCCTGTACGAGGGGAAGGGTTTATGTTTTGATTTGAGATTACTAGAAAAAGGAGTTGGAGAAAAATTAATAATTTTAGAATATACATGTGTATGATAATCCTGAGTATGGGTTATAAAATGTAATGTAACCAATTGTGTTTTTGGTATATCTGTCGTATTTATATATTACTTCAGTAGTTATAAACGGTGGTGGTAGTGATTGAGCTGTTATGTTAGGTGGATTTAATGGGTAGGGATGTTGGGTAATGTTATTTAACTTAACTGTGATTTCAAACTTTAATTGTAAACTGTTTTGTTGGAGTATTTGAATATTGTGATCACGGATATCGTTGTGAATATCTTGGCGATATTGTAATCTATTAAGTGCCCAGTTATGAAGGCGGTTACTTTCTTGATGTTGTCCAAATAATGGTGGAGGTGCTGTGAATGTATTCCAATCTAATCTTAAAGGAATATTTATTGATGATTGTTCTCGATATCTGGCGTCGAGATTATTTGGAAAATTTAAGTTAAAGGGTGGTGGTGAAAACTGGCTTATTGATGGTGTTGATGGTAGTGATAATGTTTCTGGTAGTGATGAGGATGTTGTTGTATCCGTAGAAATATCTATGGGGTCATTGACTAAATTTGGTTCACCTTGTGTAAATGAATGTGTAGTCCAATATGGAAATCGTGATGCCTGGTTTGGGGGGTTAAAGGGATTTTCACGTATTTGCTCAGATGTTGGTGTTGAACCTAAGTAATCTGATGGTAGGCTTGAGGTGCTACGTTGTGAAAGAAGCGTAGGGGTTTCTGGTAATATACCAATGGGGTTTTCTGGAGTGTTTTGTGATGGGGATTGAGGTATATCAAAATGAACTCGGGGAGTTTGAAAATTTCTGTTTCGTCGAGGATGTATAATTTGTCTATTTATTTCGACTGTATTTTGGTTTTGACTAGAATTTTTTATTCTACTTAGTTCTTGTGGTAGTGTTGGATATAGGTTATATGTTGGTTCGCTTAAAGGTGCTTGTCGTTGAACTGGTTCTAGTGGTTCTGATAAACGAGCATGTCGTTCTTCAAAAGTGTATGGATTGTCTTGAAAAGAAATTCGTGTAGATGTTTGAGGATTTTGAGTAGTTGAAGGTGGTGTTTGGTTATCTTGGGATGATGTCGGTGAAGACTGATTCTGTGACTGTTGGGTAGCAATTTTTGATAGTTTTTTGAATTATTACTTTAGTGAGAAATTTTGTGTTTATTATAATATTCTTCCAAAAAAAGAATTAGAAGGATTGTTGCTAGGGCAAATGTGAGGATTGCTTTCTTTATACATTTACATATTGTCAAAATGAGGGATGATAAGAATGCTATGAAAATTACAAACAATAAAAAAATATCAGTTCTACTGAAAATTGTTCGTATCATTTAGACAAGTTGTTAAAATCGTACCTGTGGATATATTCAAGGGTTTTGGAAAGTTTTAGGAATAGTTCGAGTATAGTGTAGAAAATTAAAAAAATGTTACAAAAAATGATTAGGATTATTAGAAAATATTCAAGTATATCAAAAAGAAATATTATAAAGGCTTCAAGTATTGAAAAAAAATGTTTAAAATTTATAAGTATTTGAGCAACTGTTTGAGAGAAGAGCATTTAAGAAATGATCTCTTGGTCGAATATTTTTTGCTGTTTGAGGCGATTTTCTAGTGTGGTCGAATTATTTATTAGTTTTTTGACAAGTGGGTTGAGTTTTGTAAAAAATTGTTGGGGGCAATTTTCATGGTGACTGGGAGGTCGTCTTTTTCTTTATTTTTGTTTGTCAAATGATCCGGGGTATGGTGAGATTTTTATACTTTAGGCTAATTAAAATCTTCATTTTGTTACTTTAGGCTAAGTTATCAAATTTGTTTTGGGGGTATTCGTGGTCTGAGTTGGGGAAATATTGTTGATCTTTGGGTTATTAGATAACGGAGGGGTACGGTATTATGGTGATATTTATTTTAGCTGTCAAGTTGGAGTGATTTGCTTATTTTTGACCTGGAGGTTGTAAAGTTATAGTTAGAGATGTGCCTGGAGTTCTAGATTATTCGTCTAATTGATCTTAGTTTGAGTTAGAGAAAGTGGCGGATTGGATGAATCCTATTGGTCTATTTTGAACTAGAATTATTGCGTACTTGTGAGCATGTTATTTTGAAAAATTGAAATGAAAAATGTTACGGAGGTTTCAAGATTGTGAAGTATAAAATCTTAAAATTACTTTTTAAATTCTACTTTCTTTAATATTTTAGATTGGGGGATGAACATTTTGTAGTTTTTACGTGGTTGATTTCGGAGTCTTGTTGTTTTTCTATGTTCAGATTTGTCTATTTCTTCTTGGGGTATTATTTGTTCTGTCATTTTTCTATTTTTTCTTTGTTTTGGAGATTCTTTATGGTTTTGTGTATTGTTTTTGGTGGCGGTTGGTTTTGTGTTTTGATTTTCGGTGGGGTTATCATTTTGTTCTGTGTTTTTCAGATGTGGTTCATTTTGAATGATTTTTAATCCTGTGAAAGAATATAATTGGGTTAATTCGCGGAGTGCGTATTCTTTTGGGTAATAAGGTAATAGGTTGTTTCGATGTTGAACGATTTCTTTTTTGTTTGAGTCGGTAATTTTATATGTGACATCAGTGGGTTTTGCAATTATTTGGTATGGTCCTTTTCGAAGGGGTTGTAATTTTTTAGAAATTCCTTTTTGAGTATTAAAATTAGGTATTAAAACAAATGTTCCAATTTTTAAATCGGAAGCTGGTGTAAAACGTGAATTGATTTGTTCATTTATGTTTTGTCTTTGTAATAACTTTTTCGTTATTTTTTGGTAAATTTCATTGTGTTTCTTATCTCTATTTAAAATCCATTCGGTGTGTGTACCGGAGGCTAATTTAAGAATTTGTGGGTGATGAAAATGATCTTCATCGTGTTTATGTAAAGGTAGGTTATAACAAATTGAATCTTTATTTGGTTTACAATAACCTTGTGCGTTTTTATGGGAATTTGCTGTAAACATTATTGGTTTGCGTGGCTTTTGGTTAAAAACCATTTCGTATGGTGACATTCCTAGTGTTGTCGTAATTTGTGAGTTATATGCTAAGGGAAATAATTTTACATCTGCTGACCATTCGGTATATTTTGTATCATTTCCGTTGATGATACATCTAAGATATTCTTGTAGTGAACGGTTCATACCTTCGACTAAGCCGTTTGTCCAAGGTGCATGAGATGTACGTGGTTTGTGTTTAATGTTGTATAAATGACATAGTGTTATTATTTCATTATTTATGAATTCTGTACCATTGTCTGTAACTAAAATTTCTGGTAGTCCGAATTTTGCTATCCAGTGTTCATAGAGTGTTGTGTAAGCGTAATAAGCGTTACAATGTGGTACTGGGTTAAGTGCTACATAATGTGTAAATGCGTCAACAATTACCATAATGTAGGAGTTTCCTTCTGATGAGGGTGAAATTGGTCCTTTAGTATCAAATGAGATACGATGATTAAAGTACAAACTTTGTCCTTTAAAATCTTGTTTTTGTGCTATTTGTTTTTGATTTGGGTAAGGTTTATTTAGCTGACATATTATACAATCATTGCATAGTACTTTTATCCAGATTGGTGCATTTGGGAAGTAAAAATTTTGTATAAAATTTGAATATGTTTTTTCTGATCCAGAGTGTCCTTTAATATTTTGTGTATGTGAAATATTAAAAGCGATGAGAATCATACTTAAAGGAAGACAGGGGACTATGGATTCGTTTAAGTTGTATTCTAAAAGGTCTGTAGTTTCATTAATTGTTGTGTAATTAAATTTGCGAAAATATCGGAGGAGTGTCTTGTTGCCTAGTATGGTTGAATCTGCTTTGTTAGGTTTAGTTTTATATTTGTGCCATGATTTTAGTTGTCGAATTATTGGGTCAAGATTCTGGTATTGTTTTAGTGTTGAAATTGTAATTGTTTCTGTTGGAGGGAGAAAAATGTTTTCAATTTCGAATTTAGATAAGGGTATTGTATCAAGGGGGTCGTGAAGGTCAAAAACTTGATTTATTGTGTATTTTGAATCATTTGTTTGTGGTCCTGATAAATTTATTTTATCAGTTAAATCTTCTTTTTCAATTAGTGGAAAATGGTCTTTCTTAGGCGGGTGTTGTTTTGTTCGTTTTTGTTGGGTGTTATTTTTTATCCATTGAGAATATGGGATTGGTTTGAAAGTTGATGTTCCAAGTAAATCAACTTCATAATGATTATTTTGACAATCTAAATAAAGTGGGAAATGTTGTAAATTATTTATTTGTGATTGTTCAATATCAGTTTTAACTGCATATTTGCATTCTAATCGGGGTGATGTTTCGTTTTCTGCAAGGTAGAATATTATGTTTTTGGGTATTTCAACTGTTGTTTTTCGTGTAAGTAATTCAGGTGGTGTATTTCGACTTAAGGTGTCTGGTAATGCAAGATTTTTTCCTGCAGTCCAAACTATATGTAAGTTTGGAAATTTCATTAGAATTAGTTGAAATCTGTAAACTCGGTGGTTTGGGTTAGATTTTTGTGTAAAGAGAAAGATGATTGGTTTATGGTCTGTGAATAGAACTGTTGGATGTTTTGATCCAAGTATCAGAAATTCATATTCTGTCAGTGTATATATTATGGCTGTACATTCTCTCATTAGAGTTGAGAGTCGTAGCTCTGCTTGAGTGAATAATCGAGAATTTGCTGATATGAGGTTCATTTTATTTGTACCATTATGTGATTGTAATAGTGCTGCACCGATGCCAAAGTTCGAAGCATCGCACATTGCATAAAATGGTTGATCAGGGTCTGGAATTGTGTTTGAAATTTGTTCAGTTAAAAGTTTCTTTATTTCTTCGAATCGTGCTTGATGTTCTGTATTCCATTCAAAATTATTTTGTTGTCTAAGGATGTTGTAAAATGGTCGTAGATATAATTGCATTTTATAAACATATTTACTTAAAAAGTTTAACATTCCAAGAAATTCTTGGATTTTCTTTTTATTTGTTGGTGGTTGAAGTTTTTGAATAGCGTCAATGCGTGATTTCAATGGAGTGATTGTTTTTCTTTCTATATTATGTCCTAAGAATTTAACTCTTGTCAAAAAGAAGTGTGATTTATCGGGGGCGGCCTTCAGATTTTCGTTCTGAAGTATTTGGTGATATTTTTCTAAAACTTTGAACATTTCGTCTTTTGTTTGTGATTGCATAAAAACATCGTCTAGATAGGTGATTGCGTTTTTCTTGAGTATTAGTGGTCTAAAAATTTTGCTCATAAAAGCTGAAAATGCTGCTGGTCCTATGGATATTCCATAGAATAAGCGGTTAAATTCATATTGTTGGTTTCCGATAACAAATTGTGTTAAACGTCGTGATTGTTCATCTAGTGGCATTTGATTGTATGCACTATTCATATCGGCGGTTGTGAAGTATTTGCCATTTATTTTTGTTAAAATAACTTGTATTGGTTCGATGGGCCAATTGCATTTTGATTCATCTATGAGTGAATTGAGGTATCTAGCGTCGAGAACGATTTTTAATGATTCTCCTTTAGCTAGAATGATAACGGGGTTGATGAATGTGTTGCCTTTTGGTTGTTCTTCTTTATTAACTGGTGATATAATATTGTACTGTTCTAAAATATCGAGTAATCTGTTTACTTTATCATGTAAGTGAATTGGTACTTTACTTGCTCTCTGTTTTTTGAAAACTGCGTCTGGTTTTAATGGGAGATGTAGTGATGAACTGATTTTTCCAACATCGAATTTTGATGTTGCATAGACTGATGAATATTCAATTAGCTGTTTGGCTAACTTTTCGAATTCGACTTGTGTTATTTGTGAATGTTGGAAATTAAACATTGTTAAAAATTTCTGTTGGTCCTCTGTGTAGTTACTTATGTTGAATGTAGGTTTGAAATATGGAGTTTTTGTGAAATAATCCGTATTTCTGTTTTCGTTACTTATTATATTATTTATAGATAATTCTTCATTAAGAATTGTAGATTGGCAAATATCTAGTAATTGGAGTATATTATTTACGCGATAGGCTTTTTCGTGTATTGGTGATATTGTAGCGTTGGTTTCACAATATCCTAAAAGTCCTAAAGGTAATGTTACTTGGTAAGGTGTGTTGTTATAAACATGTAAGGAAATAATATCTGAATTCGAATTTTTCAAATATTTTATTGAAGAGATTGTGATTTTGAAAAATTTATGAATAGGTTTGAATTCAAAATCTGACATATAAAATTTTTGTTTGTTTTGTTCTTTATCATATTGGTGAACTTGTTTGATTGAAAAATTATAGATGTTTCCTGATAGTGGTTTCAGGTGTTTTCTTTGTTGGTTAAATATCGGATAGAATTTTGAAAAGAATGGTGGTTGTTTATTTAATCTTTGAAAAAATGTTAAGGATGTTTCTTTTGTTTTTGTATATTTATCTTTGATTAATATTTTACTATTTAGGATGTTAATTGTTGGTATATACTTCGAAATAAATGGTATTCCAATGATATTATATTTAATATCAGTGATATGGAATATTTGTTTAAATGGCTTATTTAGAATTTTACTTTGCTCCATTGTTCTGGTAGGGAGGAGAAATAATTGGATTTTTCCGTAGTTTATCAATGTTGATCCTTGTGCTGTTGCTAGCTTACTGGAGGTTTCAAGAGGTGTTAGCTTTGGGTGTAAAGCTTTTATTTCATTCCATGTGGGAATGTTTATTATGTTTGATTCTGCTCCTGAATCAATTAAAAAATCTATTTCAAGGTCTGGTGGTTGAAATTCTTTGTTTCTTGGGCTTTCTAAGAGAAATGGTATTGTCCAGATTTTTTCTTTGGGTTGTTCTTTTTGTATATTTTGGTAGATGTGGTTTGTATTCAAGCATTTTGTTTTGACATTTTGATTGGGTTGTTCTGTAGTATTTTTTGCATTTGTTTCTTGCGTTGTTGGTGTGGAATTTATGGGTGTAGTGTAATAATTTTGAAGAAATTCTGATTGATTTTCATATATGTGTGATGAAAAGGGTTGTTCATATATGACAGATTCATAGTCATTTTCGACTTTTATCATATTGATAGAAAGAGTGTTTTCAGTATCACTTTCTGAATCTGATGATGTACAGTTTATTTGATTGAGTTGTAACGTATCAGTTACTGTGTCATCAATACCTGGAGGGTCTGATGTTGTTTCTGGGTTAGATTGTACTTGATTGATTTGTCTTTGATGTTTAGGTGTACTACTTCTGTGGCGATTATTAGAATTATTATAGTTATTATTATTCCGGTGTGGTGATTGGGAATAATTTCTATAACGATTATTATAACTTGGGTGTCGATTTTGTGAATTATTTCGCGATCTGTTTTGGTAATTATTGTTTGGTCTGTTATAGTTCGATCTATTATATGAGTTATTCCTTGATTGATTGTTCGGGTAATTCTGGTTTCGGTTGTTTGAATAACTTCTATTTCGATTATAGGAGTAGTTTCTATTCCTATTGTATGATGAATTTCGTGATTGGTTGTTTGGATAGTAGTTATTTCTTGATTGGGAATTAGATCTAGAAACAAATCGTTGTGTATTTGAATTTGATCTGGAGTATTTATTTCGACTATTTGGTCTATTGTAGTGATTTTGTGATGAATTATTCGTGTTTCTTCGTTCTGGTGATCTTCCTCTATAACTTGAGTTATATGGTGATTGATTTCTTGTATAATTTGTATTGTTCGGGAGTGGTTTTCCTGAACTGTTGTTGCTGTAAACTGTTTTGTTCGGTAGATTTTGATCTTTTTTCATGTATTGATAGAATGATTTATTTGGTTCTTTGTATTTTTGAGGTTTATTTTGACTATCTTGCTGTTTTTGTCTACATTCGGAAATACTATGTCCGTATCGTCGGCAATAATTACACCATTTTTTGAAAGATGGTTTGCCTTTAAAGTTCGGGTTCTTTTCGTAAATATTGAGTATTTCAGTGATTTTTTCAACGAGGTCTGTTTCTGATTCCTGTATATTATTAATATTAGTGGGAGTCGTTTCAATTCTGTTAACGTATTGTAATTTCAGATTTTCCGTTTCTTCTAGTTTCATCGTGATTTCTGCTTGTTCTAATTTGTCTACTAGTTTTCGAAAATCTAAATCGGGTTCTCGAATTGAAGAAGGATGAGATGCTCTCTTTTTTATTGCTATTTTCCTTAATTGTGGTGTTAAGGTCATCATTAAGATTTCTGTCATCTTTGTGTTTTTATAGTCATGTGTATTTAATGAATATGCTTTTCGAACTAGTGTTTCGATTCGTACTGCTATTTGCTTGATGGTTTCGTTTGGTAATCTGCGAATTTCATTACATAAAACTCTTTGTTGTTGTTTGTTTCTTTCGGAGTCAAACATTTTTGAAAATTCTTGTGTAAATCTTTTCCAGTTTGATTTTATTTCTAGAGGTAGTACTGAAAACCATTTTTGGGCTGCGCCATCTAAGGTTGTTTGTATTAACGCTGTGCGTCGATGTATCCAGTTTTGACGTAGTGGCGTATTAATTGGTTCAGGTCCTATATTTAAAATCAAATTTGCTGTTACTGCATTTAAATAATCTTCTACAGAGTATTCAGGGTCTGTTCCTGTGAAAACCATTAAGGGTTTGTTTGATGTTATTGATGATCCACCCATAAGGTATGGATTCATTGTCATTTGTAATGATTCTGCTGCATTTGGCATTTGAGAAAAATTTGAAAGTTGGTTTCTTGTTATTTCATGTTGTTGGAGATAATATGGGAGTGGTATTTCATTTTGCATTTGTGATGGTTGATACGAGTGTGCAGTCATTGGATTTTGTTGTTGAATTGGTTGAAAAGATTGTGTATTAATTGGATTTTGTTGTTGAATTGGTTGTTGATGTTGTGCATCTATTGTTTGTGGAGAAAAATTTCTATGGTTTGTACATGTTTTCTGTATTCCTTGTCTACGATATTCTTGAGTATTTTGTGCAAATATATCTGGTTGTAAGAAATCATCATCTGAGGATAAATAATCCATTTGATAAGATGTCTGTTTTTTATTTTTATTTTGTTGAAAAAATGGGTAATTTTCACTGTGATCCTGTGGAGGATTTGTTTGGAAATTTATTGAATTAGGTTGGGTCATTGGGTTATCCCAATTTCGAGATCTTGTATATTGGTTAAAATTTCTTTGTGGTTGATTATATGTTTTTGATGGATGTGTATAATTATAATTATGGTCTGTAAAGTTGTTTCTAGTGAATGTTTTGCGTGTTTTTGATGGTATTGTCATGGGTCTGTATGTTTGGTAATCCATATGTGAATATTTAGGGGCAACCGAAGGTTTAACGGTTGATTGTAAGGTTACCTGTGTTTGTGAAGGATTTGTATTTCTTGGTGTTGTTAAATTTGGGCGTATTGGTGAAATACTTTGTTGTGTAGTTGTTGTGTGTACAATTTCTTCATTTATGAAGTGTGATGGTGTCTGGATATCTTGTTGAGTAAGATTCCTAGTTCCATTGAGGTTTTCATTGTGTATGACTGTAGAGTTTAAACTATTATTTTGTGTATCGGGCAAAAATGTATGATAGTTTAATGGTGTTGCATCAATGGTGAATGGTATTATTTTTACATAATCTCTTATGTAAGATATCGTACTTATTGCTTGACTTGAGATTGATTGTGGGAAGCTTATAAATGCGGGATGAGACCATTCGGGGTCCCAAACATAATCTGATTGTTCTGTGATAGCGGTATCATCGTTCGAATTTTGGGGTCTAAAATTTTTTCTTGCTTGTGCAATTAAATCAATATTGTGTGTGAAATAATCTATTATGAACCATGCCAAAATTTTTTGTAAATCGTGTTTGGTATGTTGTGAAACGTCGTCTTTCGTGAAATTTTCTTTAATGATGTTTAAATAACTAGAGAGTAGTGTGATTTCATGTCGTACTCTTAAATGTTTAGATGTTTCTGTCGGTGAGACATTTGTTAATGGGATTTCGTTTTCTAATATCGAAATATAACTATATATTATTGCGAAAACTTCATTGGTGAAAATGGAGTTTGCTCTTTGTGAGTTATGGTATTGGATGCTTTTTATATATTCTGAAAAAACTTTTGAAAATTCTAAATCAAGATCGTCTGTTTGAATAGTATATGTTCTATTATTATGGTTTGGGGAAGTGAATTCTATAGAGTAGATTCCATACTGTTGTGTTATGTTGCATATATCTTTTAGATAGTGATCTATGATTTGTCTTTTGATTTTTACATCGGGGAACTCTGTTTTACATGGACTGATTCCGGGTTCAAATAAATTTACGAGTAAATTTTGACAAAATATGTGTTGTCCTCTATCAGTATCTGCATCTACTATAAAAGGAAAGATTTCATCATCATCTGGGGTTTCGTCACCTGGGGTGTGCGTTGAGCTCATTTTTTCGTTCGATGACTGTTAATATGTAATTATTAATGTGTCGAATTGGTTGATTCCAATTGTATAAATGTACTGGTTTGTGTTTATACTGCTTTTTTATTCTTCTTTTTCCTCTTTTTGATGAATTTGAAGTTGTTTCTGAGTCAGAAAAATATAGTTGATCGTGAAGTGGGCAATTTTTATCTATTGATTCTTTTAGTTTGTAAAGTTCGTCTAAACTGTTGGTTTCTGATTCTGAAAATGCGTTTCGATTTTTTGAAAATCTTTTTCGTGTTATTTGTCTTTGTTTAGTTATTATTTTCCTCTTTAGTGTTTGTCGTTTTTTGCGAATGTATCCAACTGTTTGTGTATGAGGTGTGATTACAAGGTCGTATTTTTTGTTATTTATTTCACAATTGTGTAAAACGATTGTTTGTTTATTTCCTAGGTTTTTAAATGACATAAGGTTTAGAATGACGGATGCAAAGGTTGTTAAATGATTTCTATTTTCCTAAACTGTTAGTTCTTACGATTTTTTGGTTAGCTTAACCTGGGTCTATTTGTTCAGGGTTGGAGAGAAAAGTATATCGATTCCGAAGAATGATTTTTACTTTCTCGTGACTAGTATAAGCTAAGGTGTTAACTTACTTAATCTTACTTAGGGGTAGTGATTGTGTTCAAGGGTTGGAGAATAGTAAATCGATCCACAAGGTTCAGGTATAATTAGAACGCGAGTAGTTCGTTAGATACTATTTTAAACTTACTAAGTCTAAGATTTATCCTGGGTCTGGTAAGAGGGGGGGTCAAGTGAAGGATGAATAACCGAAGTTCTTCACTATTTATCCTAATTTGAATGATTAGTTTTGTTTAAAAATTTCTATTAGTCTTGGGTCTTTAGAAAGGGTTGGGTAGTGAATCGACGTTTGAGGTCGTTAGACACTAATTAAGTGGGTGGGGGAGAACCAAGTTGTTCTGTTTGATCCAAGGATAAGCCTTGATGATCAAATTTAAAATTTAATTAAGTAGAAAATGATTTAAGATCCAAGGATAAGCCTTGATGATCTGGTTTTAAAATTAAGTGAATTTAAGTTTTAATAAAATTTTAAATGTGTGTAAAGGAAAGTTTTAGTGTTTTGATGATATTAGTGAGTTTATGATTGCTGTTATGTTTTAGGTGATGGAGCTGGAACAACAGGATGATTTATGATTATTAACCATTTATTGTCATGCTACTAATTTTTATTTTTATTTTCCAATAAATATTTTTCAAACATGTTTTGTATATTACTGCAGAATTTTAGGAAAACGATCTTAGATCTTTTTATCAATCGTTATTGTATATTAATAATTTTGTTTAGCGCCTGAAATGATTTTGAAGAGTAACTTCAAGGTTTTATGTTTGCAAATGGAAATCTAAATTCATTGCAAGTAGTATTCGAAATATAAAAGTTTGTTCTGGCTTTTGCCGAACTATCATATAACTATACGGCAAGTTTCTACTTTGTCGTATGTCGTCTTTGGTTCGAGGTCTTCTTCCAATTCCGGGTAGTTCTGTTATGGTTCGGAATATTGGCTCTGATCTATTGAGTCGGAGAGACATTTCAATTAAATTATTGTCGTATAACATTTTGTAAATGTTTTTGTCTAATTTCTAATCTATTTTGGTTAATTCTAATCTAGTAAGGTCTTGTTCGAGACTTATGGTCGCACCAGATGAGTTAAGACTGGAGTGTATAACTCATAGAGTAATTTCGGATAGGGTACACCGTCTGCTCGTCACGCTATCTTATTTTCGGCCGGATAGATTCGTGCAACTTCTTAGTCTAATACCGATCCTAATCTTACTCTTATACTATCTAGTCTCAGGTTGTTTAACTAGTCTCTGCTAGGCTCAATAGATCTAGGGTATACTGGTTTATTGCGGCTGCTGAAGTGCTCGGGAGAGTCCAACTAAATTCTAAGTTAAATTCAAATCTCTCTGGTGCTGAAGTTACAAGTAACTTCAGCACTTACAAATAAGTGGGTTGTTAGTTAGATGGATCATGATTGGTTAATATTAAATACTTTACATTGGTAAAACATTTAATTTATCCAATCATAAAATATAGTTTAGATCAGGTTCCAAAAGGACCTAGAGGGTGAAACATTCAGTTCTACCAAGAATTTAATTGGCCAGGGCCGCCAGCTTGATGACTATACTGTGTAGTCCGGGGAGAATATCAAAGTCCGAAACACCGATCTAGCACCGAAAATCTAACGAGTTCTTTTGTGAAAATTTGCCGCAAAGAAAGGACCGCCTCCAAAAAGCAAGGCTCAACCAATGATATCCCAGCGACGATTAACAAGAATAATCCGGTGACGACTAAAAAGGCCCGAACAGTTATTAGAAGCCATCAAAACATATTCTGTGGAAAGTTACGTAATCGACAGTATTCAGATATTGCAAAGAAGAAGGCGAAAAAAGGTGTAACAAGAAATTCCACGCAGGCGAACATCAAAGTATCAAACGAATGGCAAGCGATCAAAAAAAAGCCGTCTAAAAAAGATTGCACGAACAAAGAGCCCACCAAAGGTCATGGATCAACCAACCAAAAGCACCTTACAACAGACTCTAGCTTCGCTATAATGATTGATGACTCATTTGATACGGGCAGCCAAGAAGAGGGAGTGAACAGGGGAGCAGATCAATAACGGTACAGAATCAGAAAATTGAGGTTAAAAAACGAGAAACAGAAACAGCGGAAACAATGTTGCGACCAGAACGAGTATCGAAGGGAAAACATATTCGTTTCTTTTTGACCTGGGGAACTTTTTTTAGGGTGAGACACTGGCCGCTTCGACAACTGAAACTGACCAGAGATATTAAAAGGAACAGAAACGTCACGGCCAGGATTAGCAAATTCTAGAACAAAAAAGTGGATGGTGGAGTCATGATCAGCGTCCAACTATAATACGGCCCAGGAAACAAGGATAATAATGAGGCGAACTATTCCAGTTGGGACAAAGGGCTACATCAAACCGAGGCAGTTGGGTGAAAAAAAATTATCATTTAGAAAAAATGATCGAAGGAAAAGACGAAAAACGAAAACTGTTTTGAAAATTTCAAAATTTAAAACTTGAAACTAAGGCCTGGCGTGCTCCACTAGCTGGATGAGGCAGCTAAAATTTTTTGGTGTAATCCATGGTCATACTGGAAAAAAATCATGTGGTTGACAATGACAATTCATTTTTTTTGCAGTAATCGTAATTGTGTTAATATTGCAGTAATTTGGTATTTGTAAACTTATGTAATTGGATATTTTCAATTAAAATCTCCAGGCCAAATTGACAGTCTGTACTCGAAGCAATTTCTCGCTTCAAATGTGTTCTTTTGGCAATATATCAATGTTACGATTTTAATACTGGTATATTTCTGTGCACCAATTTATATCATCTGAATTATTGCGTTTTGTTTACTGGTTTTGATCCTTTCCGTCCAGCCAGATAATTCATGCAATCTACACCAAAGGTCCTCAGGTTCCTGTTATAGAAGATCCGGCCGAATGTGATAAAGATTCGTGCTACATGACTTTGCGCAGAAAAGATAAAAATTAAACACAACCGAAGACAACGATAGCCAAGAACGTTCGTACAAATTTATACAGAATTACACCATTTTTCTTCAAACTATTTTTTTGCTTTTGTGCGTGCCGTTGTGAGAGAATTAAAAAAACGCGTATTACCATAATCAATTACCATAATCAAAAGCCAGTTTTTCTAGTCGAATTGTCCAATTTTACGAACGTTACCTGCTGGCTGCAATTGCTCGATGTTTGACAACGAAAATTCAAACCGGTTTGTCTTGACACCGGTTCTTATTTTACAAAATTTACTGTCGTGCGAAGCACGACTAGAAGAACTCTAATCTGATTTATCACACGACCCATTTCGATGATGGTTGTTTGTGGTTCTGGAATTTGCAAAAAAAAGCAAAAAAAAAAATGAACGAAAAAGAAGCATTGCCGGTTGCGGTGCAAATAGCCAATATCGTTTAATAAAGTTTCACATTTTTTCTGTTGTTTTTTGAAGTAATTTTGTTTCTTGTGCGTGACGTGGTGAGAGAACTATATAAACGCCCAGAAATATTTAAATAAGGCATAATGGACAACAGTTGCCTTCAAAAAGTCTATAAATAATTATAGAAAAATTTTTTAAAAAAATTCGTATTGCCATGACGTTGCTAAATAAAGTTTCCAACGCCAGTTTGTTCGTAAAATTCATTTTTTTAACATTACTAGACTTAGACTTGACGTCAAACCGGTTCTTCGAACCGGTTGATCTCAACATTGGAACATTTTTTCAAAAAAAATTTTCAGTTCTTCGAATCACGTGTAAAACGTTTTTAAAACGATACCACTCGGCTAATTCCGATGGTTACTTGTGGTACCTGATTCTTCTTGAAAAACAGAAGAAAAAGCAAAAAGATTAAGAAAATTTAAAGCAAACTCGTAAGAAAAGTTCTTGCCCTTTTTCTATGGTATTGCCTACCAAATAGTAATTCATGCATAATTTTAAAAAGCTTGAGTTTTTAATACCTTTCTTTTTTTGAAGATGAAATTTTCATAGCTTAAATCTTTGCTTTGAATATGTTGTAGGAAACATTGTTTTTCACCAGAGTTTCTCCCCAAGAATTGATGAAGCGGTTTGATTGATTTTTGAAGTGATCCAACAATTCTCATGGTAATTTTGTAATCAATCCGACCTTACTGATAAGAGGAACGTAGACAGAGAGAATTTTTTGAAACTTTTTAAACTGACTGTGTAATTTTCATTGTTCATTAAAATGGCGTATTTGCTCCAATAAGCAAAGAACTAGACTTCAAAATAAGATTATAGCAAAATTAAACCAATTCCTTCGAATTTATCGTCGTTAATTTAACAATTGTGTATTATGATTATTTGTTTGTTTCCTAAGTTGTCTCTTGACATAAGGTTTAGGATGATGGATGCAAAATCTGGATTAGTATTTTTATGCCTTAAACTGTTAGTTCTTACAATTTTTTGTGGTTAGCTTAACTTGGATCATATATTTGGTTTGGAGAGAAAAGCGTATATCGATTCCGAAGAATGCTTTGTACTTTCTCGTGACTAATTCTAAGCTAAGATTGACCTACCTAATCTTACTTAGGGGTTATAGTTTGTGATCAAAGGTTGGAGAATAGTAAATCGATCCACAAGTTCCAGGTATATTTAGAACGCGAGTAGTTCGTTAGATACTATTTTATGCCTTACTAAGTTTAACTGTTTTAGCCTGGGTCATCTAAGAGAAGGGGGATCAAGTGAAGGATGAGTAACCGAAGTTCTTCACTGTTTATCTTAATTAGAATGGTTAGTTTGTTGAAAAATTTTTGTTAATTCTGGGTCTTTGATAAGGGTTGGGTAGTGAATCGACGTTTGAGGTCGTTAGACACTGATTAAATTGGGAGGGGGAGAAGAAAATTGTTCTATTTGATCTAAGGATAGGGTTTGATGATCAGAGATTTAAATATTTAAAAATATGAAAATTTAGACTTAGATTAATTTAAAGATCCAAGGAAAGCCTTGATGATCTGTTTTTTAAATGAAATTAGTTTGAGTGAAAGCAAGGATAAACCTTGATATTTTAAAAATAGAGAGTTTTAGTTTTAATGATTGTTATTTTTTGAAACTTGCTGTTATGTTTTTGCGGCGACGATTAACAAAAATAATCCGGTGACGACTTAAAAGGCCCGAACAGTTATTAGAAGCCATCAAAACATATTCTGTGGAAAATAACATAGTCGACAGTATTTAGATATTGCAAAGAAGAAGGCGAAAAAAGGTGTAACAAGAAAGTCCACGCAGGCGAACATCAAAGTATCAAACGAATGGCAAGCGATCAAAAAAAAACCGTCTAAAAAGATTGCACGAACAAAGAGCCCACCAAAGGCCATGGATCAACCAACCAAAACCACCTCAACACCAGCGTTACAACAGACTCTAGCTTCGCTATAAAGATTGATGACTCATTTGATACGGGCAGCCAAGAAGAGGGAGTGAACAGGGGAGCAGATCAATAACGGTACAGAATCAGAAAATTGAGGTTAAAAAACGAGAAACAGAAACAGCGGAAACAATGTTGCGACCAGAACGAGTATCGAAGGGATAACATATTCGTTTCTTTTTGACCTAGGGAACTTTTTTTAGGGTGAGACACTGGCCGCTTCGACAACTGAAACTGACCAGAGATATTAAAAGGAACAGAAACGTCACGGCCAGGATTAGCAAATTCTAGAACAAAAAAGTAGATGGTGGAGTCATGATCAGCGTCCAATTATAATACGGCCCAGGAAACAAGGATAAGAATGAAACAAACTATTTAAGTTGGGACAAAGGGCTACATCAAACCGAGGCAGTTGGGTGAAAAAAATTATCATTTAGAAAAAATGATCGAAGGAAAAGACGAAAAACGAAAACTGTTTTGAAAATTTCAAAACTTAAAACTTGAAACTAAGGCCTGGCGTGCTCCACTAGCTGGATGAGGCAGCTAAAATTTTTTGGTGTAATCCATGGTCATACTGGAAAAAAATCATGTGGTTGACAATGACAATTCATTTTTTTTGCAGTAATCTAATTGTGTTAATATTGCAGTAATTTGGTATTTGTAAACTTATGTAATTGGATATTTTCAATTAAAATCTCCAGGCCAAATTGACAGTCTGTACTCGAAGCAATTTCTCGCTTCAAACGTGTTCTTTTGGCAATATATCAATGTTACGATTTTAATACTGGTTTATTTCTGTGCACCAATTTATCTCATCTGAATTGCGTTTTGTTTACTGGTTTTGATCCTCTCCGTCCAGCCAGATAATTCATGCAATCTACGCCAAAGTTCCACAGGTTCCTGTTGTAGAAGATCCGGCCGAATGTGATAACGATTCGTGCTACATGACTTTGCGGAGAAAAGAAAAAAATTAAACACAACCGAAAACAACGATAGCCAAAAACGTTCGTACAAATTTACTCAGAATTACAACATTTTTCTTCAAACTATTTTTTTCGCTTTTGTGCGTGCCGTGGTGAGAGAAAATTCGAAGAAAAACTTTATGTAATCAAATTTCATCCAAAAATGAATGAAAAAATTTTAAAACTTCACATAGATCAAAACACTTTTATAGGCTACTTGGAGTAAAACTCAAAAAATCAAAACCGGTATTTCTCAACAATAAAACAACTTTTTGCAGACAATTCGAGTCATAACTGAACGGGCTTCAAGATGGTTTATCGCTCTACATTTTCCAGTGAACATGTGTGGTACTTGGTACCATTTTTGGAACTGAAAAATTGAATCGTAAGGATAGCCGGTCGCTATGCAAACAGCCAAGAAATTTCGGAACAAAATCATAAAAATAACAATTTTCTTTGTTATTCTCTTCAAATGATGTGGTTTAGTGTGCGTGGTGTAAAAAGAAGTTATGTAAATCTATAGGAAATTAGTAAATTGAGCATTTTTGACAACAGCTTTTGACAAAATTCTTCTCTTGTTTGTGAATTCTTTTTTTAAATTTTGTTCCCGAGAAAGCGCTTAATGAAATTGCCAAAAGCCAGTTTTTCTAATTGAATTGTCCGATTTTACGAATGTTACCTGCTGGCTGCAATTGCTCGATGTTTGACTATGGATCTTCAAACCGGGTGTTATTTTACAAAATTAAAATTTACTCTCGTGCGAATCACGACTAGAAGAACTCTAGTCTGATTTATCACGCGACCCATTTCGATGATGGTTGTTTGTGGTTCTGGATTTTGCAAAAAAAAAACAGAAAATGAACAAAAAAACAAGCATTGCCGGTTGTGGTGCAAATAGACAATATCGTTCTGAACTGTTGTTGCTGTAAACTGTTTTGTTCGGTAGATTTTGATCTTTTTTCATGTATTGATAGAATGATTTATTTGGTTCTTTGTATTTTTGAGGTTTATTTTGACTATCTTGCTGTTTTTGTCTACATTCGGAAATACTATGTCCGTATCGTCGGCAATAATTACACCATTTTTTGAAAGATGGTTTGCCTTTAAAGTTCGGGTTCTTTTCGTAAATATTGAGTATTTCAGTGATTTTTTCAACGAGGTCTGTTTCTGATTCCTGTATATTATTAATATTAGTGGGAGTCGTTTCAATTCTGTTAACGTATTGTAATTTCAGATTTTCCGTTTCTTCTAGTTTCATCGTGATTTCTGCTTGTTCTAATTTGTCTACTAGTTTTCGAAAATCTAAATCGGGTTCTCGAATTGAAGAAGGATGAGATGCTCTCTTTTTTATTGCTATTTTCCTTAATTGTGGTGTTAAGGTCATCATTAAGATTTCTGTCATCTTTGTGTTTTTATAGTCATGTGTATTTAATGAATATGCTTTTCGAACTAGTGTTTCGATTCGTACTGCTATTTGCTTGATGGTTTCGTTTGGTAATCTGCGAATTTCATTACATAAAACTCTTTGTTGTTGTTTGTTTCTTTCGGAGTCAAACATTTTTGAAAATTCTTGTGTAAATCTTTTCCAGTTTGATTTTATTTCTAGAGGTAGTACTGAAAACCATTTTTGGGCTGCGCCATCTAAGGTTGTTTGTATTAACGCTGTGCGTCGATGTATCCAGTTTTGACGTAGTGGCGTATTAATTGGTTCAGGTCCTATATTTAAAATCAAATTTGCTGTTACTGCATTTAAATAATCTTCTACAGAGTATTCAGGGTCTGTTCCTGTGAAAACCATTAAGGGTTTGTTTGATGTTATTGATGATCCACCCATAAGGTATGGATTCATTGTCATTTGTAATGATTCTGCTGCATTTGGCATTTGAGAAAAATTTGAAAGTTGGTTTCTTGTTATTTCATGTTGTTGGAGATAATATGGGAGTGGTATTTCATTTTGCATTTGTGATGGTTGATACGAGTGTGCAGTCATTGGATTTTGTTGTTGAATTGGTTGAAAAGATTGTGTATTAATTGGATTTTGTTGTTGAATTGGTTGTTGATGTTGTGCATCTATTGTTTGTGGAGAAAAATTTCTATGGTTTGTACATGTTTTCTGTATTCCTTGTCTACGATATTCTTGAGTATTTTGTGCAAATATATCTGGTTGTAAGAAATCATCATCTGAGGATAAATAATCCATTTGATAAGATGTCTGTTTTTTATTTTTATTTTGTTGAAAAAATGGGTAATTTTCACTGTGATCCTGTGGAGGATTTGTTTGGAAATTTATTGAATTAGGTTGGGTCATTGGGTTATCCCAATTTCGAGATCTTGTATATTGGTTAAAATTTCTTTGTGGTTGATTATATGTTTTTGATGGATGTGTATAATTATAATTATGGTCTGTAAAGTTGTTTCTAGTGAATGTTTTGCGTGTTTTTGATGGTATTGTCATGGGTCTGTATGTTTGGTAATCCATATGTGAATATTTAGGGGCAACCGAAGGTTTAACGGTTGATTGTAAGGTTACCTGTGTTTGTGAAGGATTTGTATTTCTTGGTGTTGTTAAATTTGGGCGTATTGGTGAAATACTTTGTTGTGTAGTTGTTGTGTGTACAATTTCTTCATTTATGAAGTGTGATGGTGTCTGGATATCTTGTTGAGTAAGATTCCTAGTTCCATTGAGGTTTTCATTGTGTATGACTGTAGAGTTTAAACTATTATTTTGTGTATCGGGCAAAAATGTATGATAGTTTAATGGTGTTGCATCAATGGTGAATGGTATTATTTTTACATAATCTCTTATGTAAGATATCGTACTTATTGCTTGACTTGAGATTGATTGTGGGAAGCTTATAAATGCGGGATGAGACCATTCGGGGTCCCAAACATAATCTGATTGTTCTGTGATAGCGGTATCATCGTTCGAATTTTGGGGTCTAAAATTTTTTCTTGCTTGTGCAATTAAATCAATATTGTGTGTGAAATAATCTATTATGAACCATGCCAAAATTTTTTGTAAATCGTGTTTGGTATGTTGTGAAACGTCGTCTTTCGTGAAATTTTCTTTAATGATGTTTAAATAACTAGAGAGTAGTGTGATTTCATGTCGTACTCTTAAATGTTTAGATGTTTCTGTCGGTGAGACATTTGTTAATGGGATTTCGTTTTCTAATATCGAAATATAACTATATATTATTGCGAAAACTTCATTGGTGAAAATGGAGTTTGCTCTTTGTGAGTTATGGTATTGGATGCTTTTTATATATTCTGAAAAAACTTTTGAAAATTCTAAATCAAGATCGTCTGTTTGAATAGTATATGTTCTATTATTATGGTTTGGGGAAGTGAATTCTATAGAGTAGATTCCATACTGTTGTGTTATGTTGCATATATCTTTTAGATAGTGATCTATGATTTGTCTTTTGATTTTTACATCGGGGAACTCTGTTTTACATGGACTGATTCCGGGTTCAAATAAATTTACGAGTAAATTTTGACAAAATATGTGTTGTCCTCTATCAGTATCTGCATCTACTATAAAAGGAAAGATTTCATCATCATCTGGGGTTTCGTCACCTGGGGTGTGCGTTGAGCTCATTTTTTCGTTCGATGACTGTTAATATGTAATTATTAATGTGTCGAATTGGTTGATTCCAATTGTATAAATGTACTGGTTTGTGTTTATACTGCTTTTTTATTCTTCTTTTTCCTCTTTTTGATGAATTTGAAGTTGTTTCTGAGTCAGAAAAATATAGTTGATCGTGAAGTGGGCAATTTTTATCTATTGATTCTTTTAGTTTGTAAAGTTCGTCTAAACTGTTGGTTTCTGATTCTGAAAATGCGTTTCGATTTTTTGAAAATCTTTTTCGTGTTATTTGTCTTTGTTTAGTTATTATTTTCCTCTTTAGTGTTTGTCGTTTTTTGCGAATGTATCCAACTGTTTGTGTATGAGGTGTGATTACAAGGTCGTATTTTTTGTTATTTATTTCACAATTGTGTAAAACGATTGTTTGTTTATTTCCTAGGTTTTTAAATGACATAAGGTTTAGAATGACGGATGCAAAGGTTGTTAAATGATTTCTATTTTCCTAAACTGTTAGTTCTTACGATTTTTTGGTTAGCTTAACCTGGGTCTATTTGTTCAGGGTTGGAGAGAAAAGTATATCGATTCCGAAGAATGATTTTTACTTTCTCGTGACTAGTATAAGCTAAGGTGTTAACTTACTTAATCTTACTTAGGGGTAGTGATTGTGTTCAAGGGTTGGAGAATAGTAAATCGATCCACAAGGTTCAGGTATAATTAGAACGCGAGTAGTTCGTTAGATACTATTTTAAACTTACTAAGTCTAAGATTTATCCTGGGTCTGGTAAGAGGGGGGGTCAAGTGAAGGATGAATAACCGAAGTTCTTCACTATTTATCCTAATTTGAATGATTAGTTTTGTTTAAAAATTTCTATTAGTCTTGGGTCTTTAGAAAGGGTTGGGTAGTGAATCGACGTTTGAGGTCGTTAGACACTAATTAAGTGGGTGGGGGAGAACCAAGTTGTTCTGTTTGATCCAAGGATAAGCCTTGATGATCAAATTTAAAATTTAATTAAGTAGAAAATGATTTAAGATCCAAGGATAAGCCTTGATGATCTGGTTTTAAAATTAAGTGAATTTAAGTTTTAATAAAATTTTAAATGTGTGTAAAGGAAAGTTTTAGTGTTTTGATGATATTAGTGAGTTTATGATTGCTGTTATGTTTTAGGTGATGGAGCTGGAACAACAGGATGATTTATGATTATTAACCATTTATTGTCATGCTACTAATTTTTATTTTTATTTTCCAATAAATATTTTTCAAACATGTTTTGTATATTACTGCAGAATTTTAGGAAAACGATCTTAGATCTTTTTATCAATCGTTATTGTATATTAATAATTTTGTTTAGCGCCTGAAATGATTTTGAAGAGTAACTTCAAGGTTTTATGTTTGCAAATGGAAATCTAAATTCATTGCAAGTAGTATTCGAAATATAAAAGTTTGTTCTGGCTTTTGCCGAACTATCATATAACTATACGGCAAGTTTCTACTTTGTCGTATGTCGTCTTTGGTTCGAGGTCTTCTTCCAATTCCGGGTAGTTCTGTTATGGTTCGGAATATTGGCTCTGATCTATTGAGTCGGAGAGACATTTCAATTAAATTATTGTCGTATAACATTTTGTAAATGTTTTTGTCTAATTTCTAATCTATTTTGGTTAATTCTAATCTAGTAAGGTCTTGTTCGAGACTTATGGTCGCACCAGATGAGTTAAGACTGGAGTGTATAACTCATAGAGTAATTTCGGATAGGGTACACCGTCTGCTCGTCACGCTATCTTATTTTCGGCCGGATAGATTCGTGCAACTTCTTAGTCTAATACCGATCCTAATCTTACTCTTATACTATCTAGTCTCAGGTTGTTTAACTAGTCTCTGCTAGGCTCAATAGATCTAGGGTATACTGGTTTATTGCGGCTGCTGAAGTGCTCGGGAGAGTCCAACTAAATTCTAAGTTAAATTCAAATCTCTCTGGTGCTGAAGTTACAAGTAACTTCAGCACTTACAAATAAGTGGGTTGTTAGTTAGATGGATCATGATTGGTTAATATTAAATACTTTACATTGGTAAAACATTTAATTTATCCAATCATAAAATATAGTTTAGATCAGGTTCCAAAAGGACCTAGAGGGTGAAACATTCAGTTCTACCAAGAATTTAATTGGCCAGGGCCGCCAGCTTGATGACTATACTGTGTAGTCCGGGGAGAATATCAAAGTCCGAAACACCGATCTAGCACCGAAAATCTAACGAGTTCTTTTGTGAAAATTTGCCGCAAAGAAAGGACCGCCTCCAAAAAGCAAGGCTCAACCAATGATATCCCAGCGACGATTAACAAGAATAATCCGGTGACGACTAAAAAGGCCCGAACAGTTATTAGAAGCCATCAAAACATATTCTGTGGAAAGTTACGTAATCGACAGTATTCAGATATTGCAAAGAAGAAGGCGAAAAAAGGTGTAACAAGAAATTCCACGCAGGCGAACATCAAAGTATCAAACGAATGGCAAGCGATCAAAAAAAAGCCGTCTAAAAAAGATTGCACGAACAAAGAGCCCACCAAAGGTCATGGATCAACCAACCAAAAGCACCTTACAACAGACTCTAGCTTCGCTATAATGATTGATGACTCATTTGATACGGGCAGCCAAGAAGAGGGAGTGAACAGGGGAGCAGATCAATAACGGTACAGAATCAGAAAATTGAGGTTAAAAAACGAGAAACAGAAACAGCGGAAACAATGTTGCGACCAGAACGAGTATCGAAGGGAAAACATATTCGTTTCTTTTTGACCTGGGGAACTTTTTTTAGGGTGAGACACTGGCCGCTTCGACAACTGAAACTGACCAGAGATATTAAAAGGAACAGAAACGTCACGGCCAGGATTAGCAAATTCTAGAACAAAAAAGTGGATGGTGGAGTCATGATCAGCGTCCAACTATAATACGGCCCAGGAAACAAGGATAATAATGAGGCGAACTATTCCAGTTGGGACAAAGGGCTACATCAAACCGAGGCAGTTGGGTGAAAAAAAATTATCATTTAGAAAAAATGATCGAAGGAAAAGACGAAAAACGAAAACTGTTTTGAAAATTTCAAAATTTAAAACTTGAAACTAAGGCCTGGCGTGCTCCACTAGCTGGATGAGGCAGCTAAAATTTTTTGGTGTAATCCATGGTCATACTGGAAAAAAATCATGTGGTTGACAATGACAATTCATTTTTTTTGCAGTAATCGTAATTGTGTTAATATTGCAGTAATTTGGTATTTGTAAACTTATGTAATTGGATATTTTCAATTAAAATCTCCAGGCCAAATTGACAGTCTGTACTCGAAGCAATTTCTCGCTTCAAATGTGTTCTTTTGGCAATATATCAATGTTACGATTTTAATACTGGTATATTTCTGTGCACCAATTTATATCATCTGAATTATTGCGTTTTGTTTACTGGTTTTGATCCTTTCCGTCCAGCCAGATAATTCATGCAATCTACACCAAAGGTCCTCAGGTTCCTGTTATAGAAGATCCGGCCGAATGTGATAAAGATTCGTGCTACATGACTTTGCGCAGAAAAGATAAAAATTAAACACAACCGAAGACAACGATAGCCAAGAACGTTCGTACAAATTTATACAGAATTACACCATTTTTCTTCAAACTATTTTTTTGCTTTTGTGCGTGCCGTTGTGAGAGAATTAAAAAAACGCGTATTACCATAATCAATTACCATAATCAAAAGCCAGTTTTTCTAGTCGAATTGTCCAATTTTACGAACGTTACCTGCTGGCTGCAATTGCTCGATGTTTGACAACGAAAATTCAAACCGGTTTGTCTTGACACCGGTTCTTATTTTACAAAATTTACTGTCGTGCGAAGCACGACTAGAAGAACTCTAATCTGATTTATCACACGACCCATTTCGATGATGGTTGTTTGTGGTTCTGGAATTTGCAAAAAAAAGCAAAAAAAAAAATGAACGAAAAAGAAGCATTGCCGGTTGCGGTGCAAATAGCCAATATCGTTTAATAAAGTTTCACATTTTTTCTGTTGTTTTTTGAAGTAATTTTGTTTCTTGTGCGTGACGTGGTGAGAGAACTATATAAACGCCCAGAAATATTTAAATAAGGCATAATGGACAACAGTTGCCTTCAAAAAGTCTATAAATAATTATAGAAAAATTTTTTAAAAAAATTCGTATTGCCATGACGTTGCTAAATAAAGTTTCCAACGCCAGTTTGTTCGTAAAATTCATTTTTTTAACATTACTAGACTTAGACTTGACGTCAAACCGGTTCTTCGAACCGGTTGATCTCAACATTGGAACATTTTTTCAAAAAAAATTTTCAGTTCTTCGAATCACGTGTAAAACGTTTTTAAAACGATACCACTCGGCTAATTCCGATGGTTACTTGTGGTACCTGATTCTTCTTGAAAAACAGAAGAAAAAGCGAAAAGATTAAGAAAATTTAAAGCAAACTCGTAAGAAAAGTTCTTGCCCTTTTTCTATGGTATTGCCTACCAAATAGTAATTCATGCATAATTTTAAAAAGCTTGAGTTTTTAATACCTTTCTTTTTTTGAAGATGAAATTTTCATAGCTTAAATCTTTGCTTTGAATATGTTGTAGGAAACATTGTTTTTCACCAGAGTTTCTCCCCAAGAATTGATGAAGCGGTTTGATTGATTTTTGAAGTGATCCAACAATTCTCATGGTAATTTTGTAATCAATCCGACCTTACTGATAAGAGGAACGTAGACAGAGAGAATTTTTTTGAAACTTTTTAAACTGACTGTGTAATTTTCATTGTTCATTAAAATGGCGTATTTGCTCCAATAAGCAAAGAACTAGACTTCAAAATAAGATTATAGCAAAATTAAACCAATTCCTTCGAATTTATCGTCGTTAATTTAACAATTGTGTATTATGATTATTTGTTTGTTTCCTAAGTTGTCTCTTGACATAAGGTTTAGGATGATGGATGCAAAATCTGGATTAGTATTTTTATGCCTTAAACTGTTAGTTCTTACAATTTTTTGTGGTTAGCTTAACTTGGATCATATATTTGGTTTGGAGAGAAAAGCGTATATCGATTCCGAAGAATGCTTTGTACTTTCTCGTGACTAATTCTAAGCTAAGATTGACCTACCTAATCTTACTTAGGGGTTATAGTTTGTGATCAAAGGTTGGAGAATAGTAAATCGATCCACAAGTTCCAGGTATATTTAGAACGCGAGTAGTTCGTTAGATACTATTTTATGCCTTACTAAGTTTAACTGTTTTAGCCTGGGTCATCTAAGAGAAGGGGGATCAAGTGAAGGATGAGTAACCGAAGTTCTTCACTGTTTATCTTAATTAGAATGGTTAGTTTGTTGAAAAATTTTTGTTAATTCTGGGTCTTTGATAAGGGTTGGGTAGTGAATCGACGTTTGAGGTCGTTAGACACTGATTAAATTGGGAGGGGGAGAAGAAAATTGTTCTATTTGATCTAAGGATAGGGTTTGATGATCAGAGATTTAAATATTTAAAAATATGAAAATTTAGACTTAGATTAATTTAAAGATCCAAGGAAAGCCTTGATGATCTGTTTTTTAAATGAAATTAGTTTGAGTGAAAGCAAGGATAAACCTTGATATTTTAAAAATAGAGAGTTTTAGTTTTAATGATTGTTATTTTTTGAAACTTGCTGTTATGTTTTTGCGGCGACGATTAACAAAAATAATCCGGTGACGACTTAAAAGGCCCGAACAGTTATTAGAAGCCATCAAAACATATTCTGTGGAAAATAACATAGTCGACAGTATTTAGATATTGCAAAGAAGAAGGCGAAAAAAGGTGTAACAAGAAAGTCCACGCAGGCGAACATCAAAGTATCAAACGAATGGCAAGCGATCAAAAAAAACCGTCTAAAAAGATTGCACGAACAAAGAGCCCACCAAAGGCCATGGATCAACCAACCAAAACCACCTCAACACCAGCGTTACAACAGACTCTAGCTTCGCTATAAAGATTGATGACTCATTTGATACGGGCAGCCAAGAAGAGGGAGTGAACAGGGGAGCAGATCAATAACGGTACAGAATCAGAAAATTGAGGTTAAAAAACGAGAAACAGAAACAGCGGAAACAATGTTGCGACCAGAACGAGTATCGAAGGGATAACATATTCGTTTCTTTTTGACCTAGGGAACTTTTTTTAGGGTGAGACACTGGCCGCTTCGACAACTGAAACTGACCAGAGATATTAAAAGGAACAGAAACGTCACGGCCAGGATTAGCAAATTCTAGAACAAAAAAGTAGATGGTGGAGTCATGATCAGCGTCCAATTATAATACGGCCCAGGAAACAAGGATAAGAATGAAACAAACTATTTAAGTTGGGACAAAGGGCTACATCAAACCGAGGCAGTTGGGTGAAAAAAATTATCATTTAGAAAAAATGATCGAAGGAAAAGACGAAAAACGAAAACTGTTTTGAAAATTTCAAAACTTAAAACTTGAAACTAAGGCCTGGCGTGCTCCACTAGCTGGATGAGGCAGCTAAAATTTTTTGGTGTAATCCATGGTCATACTGGAAAAAAATCATGTGGTTGACAATGACAATTCATTTTTTTTGCAGTAATCTAATTGTGTTAATATTGCAGTAATTTGGTATTTGTAAACTTATGTAATTGGATATTTTCAATTAAAATCTCCAGGCCAAATTGACAGTCTGTACTCGAAGCAATTTCTCGCTTCAAACGTGTTCTTTTGGCAATATATCAATGTTACGATTTTAATACTGGTTTATTTCTGTGCACCAATTTATCTCATCTGAATTGCGTTTTGTTTACTGGTTTTGATCCTCTCCGTCCAGCCAGATAATTCATGCAATCTACGCCAAAGTTCCACAGGTTCCTGTTGTAGAAGATCCGGCCGAATGTGATAACGATTCGTGCTACATGACTTTGCGGAGAAAAGAAAAAAATTAAACACAACCGAAAACAACGATAGCCAAAAACGTTCGTACAAATTTACTCAGAATTACAACATTTTTCTTCAAACTATTTTTTTCGCTTTTGTGCGTGCCGTGGTGAGAGAAAATTCGAAGAAAAACTTTATGTAATCAAATTTCATCCAAAAATGAATGAAAAAATTTTAAAACTTCACATAGATCAAAACACTTTTATAGGCTACTTGGAGTAAAACTCAAAAAATCAAAACCGGTATTTCTCAACAATAAAACAACTTTTTGCAGACAATTCGAGTCATAACTGAACGGGCTTCAAGATGGTTTATCGCTCTACATTTTCCAGTGAACATGTGTGGTACTTGGTACCATTTTTGGAACTGAAAAATTGAATCGTAAGGATAGCCGGTCGCTATGCAAACAGCCAAGAAATTTCGGAACAAAATCATAAAAATAACAATTTTCTTTGTTATTCTCTTCAAATGATGTGGTTTAGTGTGCGTGGTGTAAAAAGAAGTTATGTAAATCTATAGGAAATTAGTAAATTGAGCATTTTTGACAACAGCTTTTGACAAAATTCTTCTCTTGTTTGTGAATTCTTTTTTTAAATTTTGTTCCCGAGAAAGCGCTTAATGAAATTGCCAAAAGCCAGTTTTTCTAATTGAATTGTCCGATTTTACGAATGTTACCTGCTGGCTGCAATTGCTCGATGTTTGACTATGGATCTTCAAACCGGGTGTTATTTTACAAAATTAAAATTTACTCTCGTGCGAATCACGACTAGAAGAACTCTAGTCTGATTTATCACGCGACCCATTTCGATGATGGTTGTTTGTGGTTCTGGATTTTGCAAAAAAAAACAGAAAATGAACAAAAAAACAAGCATTGCCGGTTGTGGTGCAAATAGACAATATCGTTCGCGCACATTCATAAAAAGTTTCACATTTTTTTCTGCGGTTTTCTGAAGTAAATTCTTTTCTTGTGCTCTTGTGCGTGACGTAGCGAGAGAACTACATGAAAGTCCAAAATTTTTTAAATTAGGCATGATGGACAACAGTTGTCTTCAAAAAGTCTATAAATTAATTTAAAAAAATCGTATTGCCATGACGTTGCTAAATTAAGTTTCCAACACCAGTTTGTTCGTAAAATTCATTTTTAAACATTACTGGACTTAAACTTGACGTCAAACCGGTTCTTCGAACCAGTTGATCTCAACATTGGAACAATTTTTTGAAAAAATTTTTCAGGTCTTCCGAATCACGTGTAAAACGCTTTTAATCCAATATCACTCGGCTAATTCCGATGGTTACTTGTGGTACCTGATTTTTTCTTGAAAAACAGAAGAAAAAGCGAAAAAGGTTAAGAAAACTTAAAGCACACTCGTAAACAAAGTTCTTGCTCATTTTCTATGGTACTGCCTACCAAATAGTAATTAATGCATAAGTTTTAAAAGATTGGGTTTTTAATACCTTATCTTTTATTGAAGATGAAATTTTCATAGCTTAAATCTTTGCTTTAAATATGTTGTAGGAAACATTGTTTTTCGCCATAGTTTCTCCCCAAGAATTGATAAAGTGGTTGGATTGATTTTTAAAGTGATCGATCAATTCTCATGGTAATTTTGTAATCAATCCGACCTTAAAGAGGAACTTAGACAGAGAGATTTTTTTTTGAAACTTTTAAACTGACTGTGTAATTTTCATTGTCCAATAAAATGGCGTGTTTGTTCCAATAAGCAAAGAACTAGACTTCAAAATAATTTTATAGCAAAATTAAAGCAGTTCCTTAGAATTATTTCAGACGATTCTAAGAGGGGATTGGAAGAAAGTATTTTTCAAAGGTCAAATCATCGTTTATAATCTCACGTTGGTGACTTATTGATTCAACTATGGAGACTTCGATCGGGCCATAGGCGTGTCAAAACAAAATTTACCAATCAATCGTGGTATTCATAATTTCTTGTAACTTATTAGGAACCTGGGGTCATCTATATTTTAGGCAAACAAAAGGTCAAAACTTGTATTAGCTTATTCCGAGCTATCTCTCAGAAATGTTAGCTTCGTATTATTCTAAATCAGGCATTATGAAACTTGGAATTTATTTCGTGACTGTTTTTGGAATATTTGGAATAGTTTCATCAATTCCAGACTGCCTAAAATCTAACAAAACTTGCCCCCTGGAAGTGAAACACTTTTCCCTCGCGCCAGTTTCGTTGACAACTTGGGGAAGATGTAGGGACGAGTGCAATGCACTGGAAAACTGCACTTCGTTCACGTTTTTCGACAACAGGGGAGTTCCCTTCAAACGATTGTGTTTTCTATTCACGCAGAAATGTCAAGAGTCAGGTAATTCAATCGTTCTAATTTTTTTTTACATTTTTAATTAGAGGTTCCTATAGGAATAAAATAAGCTAAATTATAGCATGAGTAACACCAACATACGCTCAAAATGAGGTGGGAGCGGTCGCAGAACAAAAATGCGTTTTTTCGTTGCTGAGTAAAATGCCTTAGAACTTCATTTCGGCCTGTTTTCTAAAAAATTGGCATGCAGCGCAAAATAGTGCTTTGAGATAGAGCTCGGAAAGTAAATTGAATAAGTAAATAATCGATCTAAGGCCGCCCGCTGCTCCAGGAAAAACCTTGAAGATAGTTATGAAAAGTTAGGGTTAGGTTTATATGGATGACCATAATAGAAGAGAGGATTTCGAACATAAAGTAATTAACCTTCACCGAATATTTAATTGTAGACTTGATCACATGCGAAGGATGTTACTCGGGGTACCAATGCAACTATTGCAGTGTCGAAGGACTCGCTTTTTCAATGGACGGAAAAAATCTAATCAGAATGCTCGCAGCGACAAACGAAGAAACCTGTCGAGAGCAGTGCTCAAAGGATAAAAGCTGCGCGTATTATACTATTAATTTTGGTGATAGTAATCTGATGCCAAATACTTGCATTTTAATGTCGGCTTCATCCAGTCCCGAGGTCTGTAAGTCGTGTCGTACGGGTCCGAAGGCCTGTAACTTTGGCGCAACATGTAAGCCGAATGAAGCTGTTATTTTGAGCTCAACACCCGCTACTTTTCAAAAATTCGAGACAAACGTGACGATAAAAATTGAGACTATGGGCTGTTCGGCCAAAGCAAACGTACTCGCAATTGGAGGGGGAGGAACTGGGGGCTACAGTTACAACGGGTACTATTATGGCGGAGGAGGTAGTGGATTTTTGAAGCACTCGTCTACTTTCATCCCTTTCACAAAGATATTCTCGATTTTCATTGGTCAAGGAGGCAAGGACATCTATAACGACAAGTAAGATCATACCGATTGATGGTATAGCCTAACTCGTAATTGTTGTAAAAATACAACAAAAAAGGATAGCCGGTTGCTGAGCCGGTTGCTGAGCCAGTCGAATAGAATGTTCTCACCACGCCTAGTCGCATAGAACGTCTCACCACGCCTGGTCGAATAGAATGTTCCAATCACATTGCGAAAGTAAAAACTCGACTAACAAACTAGTTTTTGCAAAATTACAAGGTTTTTTCAAAATTAACCTTTTTGCTGTTTTTGCTAGTTTTTGTTCCGACTTTCGATACGAAAGTAACGGAATATTTTTTTTGCTCGGGGTGGGTTTTTTTTCTTCAGACAAAATTCGACTTTTTAACTAGCCGTTTATGACAAAAAATTTTATTCAAAAGTTATTGTTGTCCTGAGCCTAAATTTGAAAAGATATTTCACCTGTGGTCATTTTTTGTGAAGTTATGGGGTTTAAAAATTGCCATTTTGGCCAGTTTAGGACAATTAACGCGCGATATATTTCGCGCTATTAACGTGTAAACGGAGTTCTTAGAAATGGTTCCAAATTGGTTGAAATTTGAACCTCATTCATTAAAACTTAAGCCAATTTCAGTCAGCATTTGTTTTTGGAATCCTTGAAAAAAGGATGCTTATTCAAAGTGACGGCAAAATGTTGATTACCGTAGAATCCATGACAGGAATATTCAAGCAAACATCAACTTAATAGTTTTCACGGAATATGTTTCGTAACAAGATTCCATTATGTACTCAAGCTTTTCAAAATATAAGTATTCGTTGAACCTTCTAAATAATCAATTTAAATAATCAATTTAACTGATTTAAAATTGATTATAATGCATAAAATTTCAGAGCAATTTATTTCATTTTAAATCGATTATAATCGATTTTTTTTTTCTAAAATTAGTCTGAAATTTTAAAAACGTTATAAGAAAAAACTAATTTGACCGTTACTTTAGCAAAATACACATTGGATCGTTCAAAGTAAAACTTGGTTAAATAATTTTGACGCCAAACTTGACCTGAATAAAATAAATACCAAAACATAATCTTGGTTTATTTAATTTGGTTTATTGACAATTTTGATTTCGAGAAATCTTTTGATCTGGACTCCATTTTAGTTTCTAGTAGCGCTTTTAGTTGCTCAAACTTTTTTCAGAGTTTGCCAACGCTTTCGCTAAACTTACGTTGGATCATTCAAAGTGAAATTTTGTAAAACTTTTTGATTGGAAATTGCGATTTTCTTTCTTTTTCTTATTTTCAAACACTTTTTGAAAAATACCGAGGAACTTTGTATTCGGAAATCTTAGTTTTGGTTCTTTTTCTTTTTGCTTTCCACATCAAATCATGTATTACAAATAAACATCAAAATGGGTCGAGTTACTTTTTGAAGACCTTTTAGCCGTAATTTGAACGACAGTTAATAAATTTGGGATATAAGTGAGAAGTTAAGTTTTTATTTTGCAACATGAGATTGGCAAATGTATGCAGTTATGGAATCCCGAAGACCCTCAAATGTCTTCTAGGATTATAGAAAAAATAAATTCGATCCTTATGAAGGCAGTTGATACATTTTTTCCAAAGCGTTTACTAGTACAATCAGAAAGACATCCATGGATTGACAATGAAGTAAAAAATGCAGCAGCAAAAAAGCGACGGTTACGACAAGAGATTTTAAATATTAAAATAACGGATGCCCGGAATAAGTATAGTTACCAAAATTAAATTGTTAAAAAGCTAATCATCCATAAAAAACGAAAATACTATCAAAATAAACTAATGCTTGAGTCTAATTGTAAAACGAAAACTTTTTTCGAAACTTTTATGGAAATGAGTGGTAAAGGGAAAAATTCTAAATCTTTAAATCTATCTAAGGGGACGCTGAGCATTTTAACGAATACTTTGCTAATATTGGCGCCAGACTTACGCAGAGCAAACCAAACTGCAGGGAAATTAATGTTATACGTCAGCAGCAATCGTTGTTTTTGAAAAAAATTGATTTAATTAAAGTCATTGAAGTCATCGAAAGTTTAGAAAATAAATATAGTACAGATTGCTATGATATTAACACTGTTCTCGTCAAGCATTTAAAAACCATACTAGCAGGCCCTTTGACTGAAATTTTTAATGACTGCCTAAACTCAGGAATCTATTCAAATTGTTTAAAAATTGCAAAAATTGTTCCAATTTTCAAGGAGGGAGACATCGATGACCCCTCAGACTATAGACCAATTTCGCTTCTTCCAGTTCTGGGCAAAATTTTTGAGCGTATAATTTTTAAGCGAGCCAAATCATATGTAGACAAGTTTAATATCATCCGAAACACTCAGTTTGGCTTCAGATCAAATAGAAGCACTGTTGACGCCATCCCTACATTGTTGGAAGAAGTTTCAACATCGCTATCGAACAAAAAAGTGTTCTGAAATCCACAAACAACAAAGACTATATTGCTTTTGCACATAGATCAGCTTTGCTTGAAGTAAATGATTGGTTAGACAAGAACAAACTGACACAGAATGTCAAAAAAACCAAGAACATGAGATACTGTCGGAGCACGAAAACTGAAGAACGACCAGTAAATTATTTTTTAAATGACACCCAAATAGAAGATGTTGAATGTTTTAAATATATTGGAATTCTCCTTGACTGTAAATTGAATTTTCATCAGCATATTGATAAGGTAAAGAACAAATTTTTGCAATTCTGTGGAGTGTTTTTTCAATTGAGAAAGTTTCTAACTGGACAGCAATTAATATTTGCGTATAAAAGTTACGTGCAACCAATCTTCCAATATGGAGTTTAGGTTATGCAAATACCGACAAAACCAAACTGTTAGAACTGGAAGTGAAAATCAGAAGGCTAATCAGAATAATTTTTTTAAACACAGGATGGATTGAATCACTGAAATAATGCATGATGATAAAATATATACCGTAAGAGAACTTTTTGCTTACGAATTTCTGAAATTAATCGAAAAAATTACTCGAAAAGAGTGCCAAGTTGAAACCTTGAGATATTCTATTACTGAACAAGAATTGAACGTGATATTTCAAAGCGAAAAACAAATCAAAAGTTGGCTATAAACAGAAGTAAACTCAACAGAGGGTCGATTACACCTAAAATTTGAAACATGTTCAACTTCGTAATAAATTTTTTCCCACCTGGGTCAATTTCTTGAAAAGGGCTTCTCGGTTTCAATTAAATAGTTTTAATCATAAATTTTTGGATAACTACATTCTAGGAAATACGATTTTACTGGGCATGCTTCTTTGAGACTTTTTATTGATCAATAAGTAGAACTTGTTTCTGTTTATTTCTAAGTTATGGGTAGAAAAGACTACCTGAGAAAACTAAATTAAATTTTTTAAAAGAAAATGGGTTAAAGGTGCGAATAAAGAGGTTTTACGTTTAAAAAATGGTTACCGGTAGAAAATCCATTGAATTGGATTGAAGAATTTAAGTGTTTTTTTTTGTTCTCCGCTTAATGAGACACCTGAAAACGGGCCTTGTTGGCTTAATGGTGTTCTCCCGAACGATTCTAATTTGTATTTATAAATTTTTATAGATAACTTTATAACTAGATATCGTTTGGAAACAATTTATTTTTATTATTATTATATTAAAACTTTCCTCGGTGTTGAAAAAAATATACCTAATATATTTTTTGATCAGATCTTACTATTCCATGTCAACACACATTAAAAACTACACTAACTTGAAAAATTTGCACAGTAACCGGCTATCCTTGTTACTCCGTTATATTTGGTTGTTTTTTATTTCTACTGCCCCTCTTTTCTTATCTTTTCCCTTTTACGCCCCTCCCCAGTATTCTACCCGTTTCTCGCAATGCACTCCTTCGAGGATTCGACTTGAAAACGCAATACGCTTTAAAAAACTGGGAAATATGCATTAGAAAATTTTCCAATAGTTATTTGTGTGAATGATATCATTTTGGGCAAAAAAATATACAAATACGAGAACAATGCATATGAGAACAATCAGGGGCGGATCTAGGATTTTCTCGAGGGGGGGGGGGGGGGGGGGGGCGGATTTTCAAAAAATTTTGACGACCTTTTTTTTTTTTTTAGGTCGATCAGATTGATTTTCCGAGCTCTCCCAAAGCAGTAAAAAGACCCTGTTTTGGCCAAATTTTCTGCGCCGCAGGCAAATTTTTGAAAAAAAAGGTCAAAAAAGCCGTTTTTGGGCACTTTTTGGAAAATTTTGACAAAAAAAAACGCGTTTTTTTGGCGCGCGCTCCCCCTCAAAATTAGTATATATTGGCGCCGAAGGCGCCTTTAGAAAAATTTTAGGGTCGGTTGGCCAAAAATGGATTTCTTAAAAAGTATCAAAGGGGGGACCCTTTGGGTTGGCAGGGGTTCGAATCCCTGAGGGAGGGGCGTCCGCCCCCCCCCGCCCCCCCCCCTAAATCCGCCCCTGAGAACAATGCATATATAGAAAAAAATTTGCAATAAATTTAACAGTCAATTCATTAAATTCCATTGTAATGGATTTTACATGGATTATGATCAATTGGAGTTTTTCGAAAAAATGGACTACGGATTTAAAAAACATTTCAGGTTCTAAAGGGCGAATTATAATAAATTATAATGGAACTATTTTCTGGTATGCAATCCCTTGTAAGCTGTTATTTTTCATGGAAATCCAGTGGCACTTTCCTTTAATTTTGCTCCGAATGTTTTGACCGCAGCTCTGTTGAAGTGGTGAACAATTAGATACCAAAAACGATTAGTTATCATAACTTAAACTAATCTGAAGATAAAAGACCATCTTGTACATTAATGTTTCCCGCTGTCATCAAACGTCGAAAAATACATAATTCATTTTATTGAAACTTTCAGCGTATAGTTCCGACGTTTTTTATCGGTACGTTTTCTCGGCGTTGTTATCCTTAAGAATAATTTTGGTTATTGAAATGAGAGTTTTTGATGTTATTTGTTGTACTACATTCAAAATATCGACGCATTAGATCAAACTAAGGCCTGCTAATCTTGGTCCAAACTAAGTGTTTTTCAAAAATGTTGCTTACATTTTTGAATTTTTGAATTTTTTTTTAAAAAGTTTTATCACAATAGCTTGATCAAAACACTTTGGATAGCTTTATCAAAAACAACACACTGAAATTTTTGTTCAGATAGAGATAGCTTGGTTGATTCTTTCGTTCTAACCAAATTAAAAGTTACCCATTACGTAGGTACAATCAGTATCAACACAGAAGCCAGAGAGTGACACCAACCCAACAATCTACTTCTAGTCCTCCTTTTTCTGGACAACTATCGATGGTGGTAGACGAGAACGAAGATGTGATCATTCGAGCCCAGGTAAAGCTAGCAATTTTGAAACCAAGATAAGGGTTGTGATATTGAACCCCATGTAAGAAATCAGATATGATTTATAAAATAGTATCTCCAAACTAAATCAGAAATTTCATAATTTCTGTGAATTCCTCTAGGGCGGAGAGGGCGGGTACAGCACTGCCGGGGGCAACGGATTCAGTGGGGGAGGATCGGCAGGGGGACAAAACGGTGGCAACAACGGAAGTGACGGGGGAAGTTCTGCCCAGTATAAGGGGGGTTGTGGCAGTGGAATCGACATAGAGCGGGACGTGCAGCCTTTGTTCCGAAAGTTTCATCTGGATCCAGCTGCGGGAAATAACGGGTCGACAAGTCCTTCGAGTAGTGCCTATGGAGGAGGTGGAGGAGGTGTGTTTGTGAACGGGAGAAACTATTCTTATGGTCAAGGCGGAGACGGTGAGGGATCTGGGATAGAAAAAGGAAACTCAGGCGTCATTCTCTTCGAGATACAGTTCTAATTCGTGAAAGACATCGAAATTTATTCTCACTCGCGGATTTTTTAAAACAAACATCACTTATTCTGAGAACCCAATAGAGTCATTTTATAACAAATGATTTGATTTATTTCAAAGGAAAATTAATAAGTAAGATATCATTTGAGTTTCATTAATAAGATATTCTTAAAAAAAATTGTTTGCAAATTCGACCCGTGACCATCTTGAAATTGAAACTTGAAAACAGAAAACGACTTTTTTTGCGAGAATGCCGAGGAGCTTAGCAGCCCGTTTTCAGAAGCCTGTGATCATGTATAAACGCGAGCTCTCTTTTTCTTACATTCAGTGATCAATATATTAACAAATATTAAATTTGGTTGAAAAAATGCAAACATTTGCTCAAGAAAATGAGCTCTATACCGACTTTTGAAAGCAAATGTTCCATTATTTATGAGCTACCCTTGTGGTGGTTGCCATACACTATGCTTTATGTTAGATTGACAACCTATGTGAATGTTAAAGTGTTATTCGCAATTAACGTGTCAAGGTTGGGACGGGTACCCCAACCGTGACAGTGTGCTAACAAATCTCTGGTCACTATTTTATGCTTGCTGAAATATTGCAGTCATATCTTTTTTATTGATTCCGTAACCAATTTATACCATTGAATTAAACTTCAACTTTTAGTTAGTTTACTAAATTAGTGTAGCTTCCTATTTCACATGGCGCAGCCAGCAGTCTTGAACCATGATAAACGTTCAGACCTTTAAGGAGTTCCAACTTTTTGGCCCAGATCAAATCCAGAACCACCTTTTAATAGGGATACTTGGATTGGTCAATTATTTCTAGCGATAACACTGAGGGAACATTGCGACCCGAACGTCCTTTTATCCGAACCAACCAAAGTCTTCGACGACCCGCCTCCCAAAGTTGAAAGAGTAGGAGAATCCGAATCAGCCACAGACGCCAAAAATTGTATCAAACGCGACCAAGTGGAAGTTCGGAAAACCAACGAGCAGAATGCCGATCGTCGAAAAAAGGGTCCAAAAATCGGACCCAACATATATTATTGATCATGGATCAAAGGGTAGACTCAGGATTAATCTTCTCGTTCAATTTCCTTCAAAATTTTGCCCTCGTTAACTAGCTACGACATAATTTAAAGGTTTTTTCGAACTATGCACAAATTTAATCAAGAATGATAAAAACTTTTTTGTCGAACGAATGCATCTTTTCAACTCGTCTCAAAACGACCGTGAAGGATTAGAAGGATTTTTTCTCCGCCTATCGGGACAAGCAGCCCAATGTGGATGGTCAATAAAAATTGAAAAGGAGGTTGTTCGAGACCTATTCAAAGCAAAAATGCGCTCTAAAGATATACAGCGCGATTTTGTATTCGACCAGGTGATTCATCAGAGGAAATTTTAAAATCAGCTGTTTTACAGGAAAAAGGCTCCGTCACTGCTTCAGCTCTACAAAAACAAATGGGCCAGAATTCATCTTTCGATCTACTATCCACCCACAACTCCTCAAGATCAAACAAGAACCAACATGGTCGATTCAAAAGAAAAATAATCTGCAAAACAGAATATCTAGAGCCCAAAACAACAAAATTTCTGATGATTCAAGAAGAAACAGTGAACCCAAACCATGCTATTTCTGCGGAAACAGTTACTCACCAATCCATCGCCAATCATTTCCAGCGAAAAATGTTACTTGCAAATATTGTGGCAAGAAGGGGCACTTCGCCAAACTGTGCAATTCTCGAAAGAATGTAGACAGCATTGACGAAGAATCAGAAGACACCGCGGAAGAAGAATAAAACTTCATTACGTCAGATAGCGAATCAGATTTTTCTGTATTAAATGTTCATGCATCAGGAAAATTAAATCAGCTCAATTCAACATGAACTTAGGTCAAAACCGACCAAGTCTGTCAAAAGATTAGAAGTGACCAAAACAAATTCGGGAAAAATCAAATCATTACAAGCTACCATCAGAGTAAATATTTCCTTCTTTGAAGCAACAATCGACACAGGCAGCCCTGCCTCTTTTGTAAACAAACCTACTGCAGATACTCTGTTAAAATCCGGAAAAAATGTAAAAATTTCTATTATTAAAAGATCTCGCAGTAGATACCTTATATGTTGATTATAACAGAAAACCCATAACCTCCACGGGAAAATAGTAACTAACATTTCATCTTTAAGTTGGAAGGTTGAATACGCAAAATGTTTAGTTACTGAAAACAAAACGAGGTGTCTGGTGGGCTTAGATCTCCAGAGCTTAAGCGGACTTCGTGCAGTTCAGGAACATTACCAATCTATCATGGAAATATCAGAAGCAACATTGTCTGAAGATTCACAAACATGGGAAGAGCATTTTACATCTAAATACAGTGATGTCTTTTCTAGATTAGGAAGATCAAAATCTCACTACGTTCATTCGGTTTTTAAGGACCCACTGGTACCTATTCAAGAAAAAAGACGTAGAGCCCCCATTCATATTCAATAAAAAGTGGGCGCAGATTTGACTAAGCTAATGAAATAAGGCCACATAGTAAAATTAAACAAATGCACTGGTGAGCACTTTATTGCACCCGTTGTAATCACCGCTGAAAAGGACGGTTAAATAAATTTAGCTATGGATGCCAAGACGATGAATGCGCAATTTTACAAAAATCAATCTCAGATGCCAAATCTTCTAGAACAACTCGACGTGGCAGCTCAAATCATCAATTTAAAAAATTCAGGCTCGGTCTGGTTCACCTCGCAAGATCTTTTAGTCAGTTACAGTTGAGCGATTTAGTTAGTAGTCACTGTAATTTTAATATCCTGAGTGGAGAACTTACAGGAACATATCGTTTTACGGCAGATTTTTACGGCCTTACTGACATGCCAAAAGAATTTCAGAAGGCCTTAGACAATACTTTACAAAACATTCCGGGAGTTATCTGTTTCCTAGATGATACTTTAATTGTTTCCAAAGGGTCCATTGAAGACCATAACAAAACGGTCGAAAGAGTATTCCAAAAGCTGGATGAAGAAGGTTTCGCCCTGAAACCATCCAAATGCGTTTTTTTGGTGAGAAAAATCACTTGGCTAGGTTACGATATC
Source organism: Symsagittifera roscoffensis (assembly GCF_963678635.1). NCBI lineage: Eukaryota > Metazoa > Xenacoelomorpha > Acoela > Convolutidae > Symsagittifera > Symsagittifera roscoffensis. The sequence continues at coordinate 57,749,781 of NC_087064.1, forward strand.
GACGATTCTTGATTTATCCCAAAATATTCAAAAGTTCAAACAGTTTTGCACCTAAAAGCCCCTAGAACATTGAAACAATTAAGATCGTAAATGAGTGTGCTAAACCATCTACCAAAGTTTCTTGCAAATCTTCCGCTCTACACGAAAAAATTCAGACCGTCTTTGAAATTTAGCAACAAAGCTAAATTCATTTGGAACGAAGAACAACAAGAAACATTTAACAAAAGCCTTAAACTCATTTCTGAAATAACAAAATTGTACCAATATGACCAAGAAAGGAAATCGAGAACAAAATGCGACGCCAGTCACAGTGGACTAGGAGCGGCACTCGAGCAAGAATTATCTGACGATACGTGGGCACCAATAGCATTCGCTTCAAGTCTGTTGAATGTTCAGGAGAAAAAGTAGAGTACGAAAGAATTAGAACTTTTAGCCATCGTTTGGTCATGTGAAACGTTTAGAAACTATTTACTAGGAAACAATTTCGAAGTTTTAACTGATCATAAGGCAATTACTCCAGCCTTAAGCACCAACAGGGGTAACAAATCATACCAATCTAGATTAACCAGATGAACTTGAAGTATCATTTGACTTTGAAGTAAATCATATCGCAGGCCCTAAATTGGACATAGTCGACTACCTTTCGGGTAATCCTTCCTCAGCAGCTCCCGAACCTTCATCTTTCGACGAGCAATTCGTCGTCAATTCTATTCAGAAGTTCTTTGAAGCCTGCAATACACTGGAAAATCTTGTGAAGAAAGAACTTTCAACCGACCAGAAATCAGACACTTACCTACTAGTTTCAGCCATTTATAAGTCTTACGGGGAGATACAGCCCAATCTTGAAAATCATATCAAATATTTCAACCAATCAAAGCAGGATACATATCATGTCACAATTCCGCAAGAGGGAGCTAAAATTAGCACTAGATAATTTAACAATCTCAACTATTTATTTCACAACTATCCAACGCTGGAGGGCGACGGAAATTTAACCAAAATTCTAAACCAATCAGATTCTCCCTTTTATTTACGCAAGAAACGGCAAGAGGGCGTAAATTTCGTTACAAATTGTTTCACCCAAAGAAATTATGCCATTTTTTATCGCTTGAGGGCTACAAATATGCGTTAAATTTTTTCACAGCGCTTTATGCAAATTTGGTCTCATCAATTCTCAAAAAGAATCTTATACATTCATATCAAGCACACACGACCCTACTTAGTCATCCCAACCCAGCTCTAAACCCCCTCTTCACCAAAACCAGATTTAAACTCATAAAATACATCATATTCGGTCTAATCAATATCATCGATTTTCAGAGAGAATGATAACGAATAACTCTGTCACAGACGACAGCTTTGACCGTTTGCTGAACGAAGATGCCCCGAGGTCCAGATTCATCATGGGTCGCTCCCGACCGAGAGAGAGAACCTTAACCGCAGAAAGGCCCCGCAGAAGGCCAACTAAAGAGGAAAAGTATTCAAAGAAAAATAAATACGCCACAGCTCTAGCCAACTTTAGAATGAAAAGAAGCATCAGCACTATGCAAGTCAACGCGGCCAGGGGTCAACACAAGTCTGTGGTAGCAAAAGACAAAAAATCTCTCCCATGACTCACTGGAATCTTGGTCTCGGACGTGCTGGCAGAATTGTTCGCAGGCGACCCAACACTAAGATTGATGAGAAACGCAGCTATAAGCAAGGACTACGAAGGATTCTGCCTTATCGACCCCTACATACGTACTTTCTGGGACTCAATCGCAGTAGTAGACGGATGTGTCATAATAGAGGGCAGAATCGCCATTCCTCAGTGTCTCCAGAACGCAGTCCTTTCTAGACTTCATCGCTTGCACCCCGGTCAGGAGGCAAAGATAGACACGGCCCAGTGTAAGTGGGGGCCCATAATTCATCGAGATATCGTGCCGATCTGTAAAAATTGTATCCAGTGTACGAAATTTGGTAAGAACCTCAAACCAATGAGCAATTTCAACTCTGCTAAATCTCTCCCAATCCTTAACGCCCCGATTTTAGAACCAGAACTCGATTATGCAGTCCCCTTGTCAGATGGCGAAGGGAAACAAATTTATATCTTAGTTGCGATAGACCGATAATCAAAATTCCTTTTGGTCATGTTAACCCGTTCAACAGGCGCCAAAAAGATATTAAAATTTTTGACGGAATATATATCCACGCATAGCATCCCAAAAGCCATTAAAACTAACCAGTGCTCAGGCTTTAGAAATCAAATAGTCAGCGATTTCTGTAAAAATAAAAGTATCAAACAAATTTTCTACACGGTGGGGGACCACCAAGGTTGTGGCTTAGTTGAAAGGACAATCCAAACTAATAAAAGAAAATTGGGGGCGATTCAACTAGAAAAAACTGTTCAAATATTCAGGACGCGCTGAAATCTATCATTTATGACATACGTACCACCAAAAACTCAACAACTCACTTTTCGCCTTTTGAGCTTCAATTTGGTAGAAAACCTAGCTCGTTCGGAATGGTTAATTATGTCCGACAAACTGAAGGATAAATTCAATTTAGATCAGCAGAACCTAGCTAGGGACGCTTTACCCCTGAAGAACGTGACAATTTGTGACAATAGACCTAGGGTCAAATTTGTCCATCACGGCCAATCTAATAGAGACGTGTCCCCCAGATTTAAAGTTGCCTCTGGCTCGATAGCGGACACTCGTTATTATCAGGCCCTAGAACATCTGGCCAAATCAGCAGGGAGATGGATGTCCATGAAAAAGACATTATCGCAGGACGAAGGGACTAAGACTCTGCGAACGTTAACAGATCGTAACCAAACTTTAGCAGCTTCTCTGAGGAAAATTTTCTCAACGGGAACGTTGAGATTTTGCTCAGACACCCTATTGCCTTCATGTTCAAAGTCGAAAAGTAACATTGAACAATTCTTATTATATAATCCTAATCAAGTAGAGATATTCAGAAAAGTATTGGACAGGAGGTCGGGGAAACAATTATTCAAACTTTTCAGTGACAAAATTACCAAAGTAACAAATAGTTCCTTTATAACAGAAAAATGGAAAGTTATTTAAAAAAAACATAAATCTATTACAATAAAAATAACGACTCTAGAGTTTTAGACCAAACACATAGAAACAACCCAAGAACAGCAAGAGTCCTCGAGATCCAACATCATCTTCCTCGGACGGTGACAATGTCCCCATAAAACTGGCACCTAGACGGAAACTAATCGAGTACAACAAGCCCGAAATTGTCTCTGCACCCCATTTCCAAGTTCAGGCCAATCAAGCCAAACGTGTCACAAGGATCGATGGAGCAACCTGTGTTAGCGCCCTCTTCGGCCCCAGTAGTGGACCTGACTCAGTCCTAATCGAGTTCTGGAGGGGTAATTCCACGCCTTATCGTAGTGTGATCCCCAGCAAAAAAATCCGCTATGGTCGATAACTCCCTACAGGAACAACTAATCAGCCAACTAAGCATTACAAGTAACTATTAGATTGATTGAGTTGCCAAAATCCAGCTCAAGATTGTAAGCACAGGGGGTCCTGTGATTGGTTCATTTTGGGCTTACACTTTCAACTTAAAATCGATCGCGAAGAACCTCAAAATGAAAGGGGTAGCTGAATGACGCCAAGAAAAAGAGGAATTGTACCGAGATGAGTTGGGTCACATACAATCGGTTTTTTGTCAGTAGAAAAACTGTATAAAAATCGATTATTATCGATCGCAATCTTATTTTCGGCAATGCGGGCAGTATGGAGTGCTGCCCGCAATTAATCAGCCATAAGAAGGCAACAGATATAAATGAGGGAGCGCTGAAGGAGGTTCCAAAGAAAGTCACGATAGCAGCACAAGATACAGCCATACCAGATCGGGGCATAACACCAAACTCTTTAGCGATGACTCTGATTTCCTCGGATGACGACATCATTATAAGCCCTAAGAGAACACCGCAACATTGTCCAGTTACTCTCTCCAGCCCGAAAAAATCCTCTTCAGAAAAAGACACTGAAGCCACACAGTCTTCGTCGAAACCGCCAGGACGTAGTCGTCCACAGACGAAATTCTTTGGCAGTCCTATCAGGCATGTAGTGAAAGAGATTTCTGCCTCGGCTGTTTCGCCTGAGGGGAAATTTGCGGTGCCGTACCTGTGTCGGCGGAGGAGTTGTCGGCGTCTTCATAAGAAGAAATGCAGATTTAACTTGTTAGAAGAAACTAAAACTTTTTAAAACTCAATTTTGACAATTCTAAAGGTTTTTCCCTAGAGGGGGAAGTGTGGTGGGTGCCACACAACATGCTTCATGTTAGATTGACAACCTATGTGAATGTTAAAGTATTATTCGCAATTAAAACGTCAAGGTCGGGACTGGTATCCCATCCGTGACAGTGTGCTAACAAATCTCCAGTCACTCTTTTAGATTTGCTAAAAGATTGCAGTCATATCTTTTTTATTGATTTCGTAACCAATTTATGCCATTGAATTAAACTTCAACTTTTAGTTAGTTTACTAAGTTAGTGTAGCTTCCTATCTCACAACCCTAAAATATTTAAATCAAAATGTAGTTGTCCTGAATAAAATTGTTCAAAAACTTGTAACCGAATGTTAGTTATGGATATCCAGAGCATCTCTGAATTCAGTTTGCAACATCTGAATAGAATCTTGAACTCACAGGCTTGTTTTTTTTCTAATTCCGACCTCTATTTTTTCTTTTGAGCGCTCTTATGTCTGCACAAGTGTCGGTCTTGCTAAAAATTTCTTTCAAGAAAATTTGGCTATATCTGTTCTATTCGCAGCTTCTTGTGTTTTAGTTTACTAGTAATTTCTCTTGAGTATTTTGCATTACAATGTCGCTAAATTAGCTGTATTTTACTTTTCCACGTGGTGAAAATTTAGATTTTGCCTCGTATTTTTGGTGATCTCGTATTTTTTAAAACGTATTTTTTAAAAGTTAATTTGTATCACACATTTTTCCAATTCGTAATATTTTTAGTTCAACTCATTATAATTCAGTGATATAGAGAGTTGCAAATAGTTCGGACAGACAGAACTAATTAAAAAGAGCAACTGTCTAGACATCAAAGGAAATTAAAACTTAAATAAACATAACCTCGAAAGTTCATAAAGCAGAGTTACGGGATCTACTTAACAATCCGCCTTTCCAGAAAGGGGAGGAGATCGTTAATAAGATTACTTGCAGCGGACTTTCGACTATTCAGAATGCAGCAAAATTCGAATTTGCATACAATGCTCTAGTGCGAATTTACTGTTTTTTTTACAGGGGTGAAGATTTTTTAGTAGATACAATAGGGGTGGTTTTTAAGTAGTTCCGAATTTCGCTCAAAACATATTACCACGGCGAGCAATTGCATCCGAAGCGCCGAAACGTTTTATAGTAAAATCTGGATGTTTATTGCAGTATTAAGAATGGGCTAGCGTAATCATCGGATAATCGACGATCTCGCGTTTTGAATTTGGTCTGACAAAAAATTCAAGGTTGTTCGGCTTCAGATTTTGCATGCAAAAAAGCGTCGGAAAGCACTGATTGCTCATTTTAAATGATTCTGTCTGTCCGAAATTTTTGCTACTAATTATAAAGAGAGTAGCGAAAAGTTCGGACAGACAGAATTAATTAAAAAGAGCAACTGTCTAGACATCAAAGGAAATTAAAACTGAAATAAACATAACGTCGAAAGTTCATAAAGCAGATCTTTCGCTCAAAACCTATAACCACGGCGGGCAATTGCATTCCGAAGCCGAGTAGGCACACTAAGGGCAAGATTTTGCGCGTAATCTTCTGGCAAAGAAAACCAAATATCGCGAACTTTTTGGGCAGCTTCTTCAGGAGTTTTTGGTGGATCTAAAGCCATTTTTTTCTTTTTCTTCCCCACACATTTTCAATTGGGTTTAGATCAGGGCTATATGGGGGCCATTCGAGCAGTGGAATTTTTTTTCTCGTAAATAGTTTTTGGTCACATTTGCAGTATGGGGTGTGGCATTGTCTTGTTGAAAAACAAACGTTCTTCTTGGGGGGTTCAGCATGTCCACACTAGGGAGCAAAAAATTTGGTAAAGTTTCTTCTGTATAATGCTGGGCGTTAATTGTGGAATAGAAAGTTTCAATAGAGCCGAAACCAAAAAATAAAAAACAACCCCAGACTGTCACATTTCCACCCCTCTGAATTTGGGTATCGATTAAAATTCTTGTTTCAAATCGCTCGCTTGACCGTCTCCAAAAATATATCTCCGAGTTTTTTCTCGTTTTCTTAAGTTTCACAACCATTTCGTCGGAAAACATAACCCGACTCCAATCGAAATTCAAATAACGATTTGCATAAAGTATTCGTTTTTCTCTTTGTTGTGACGTCAAAAAAAATTGCGATGCTTTTCGGTAACGAAATCCTGCTTTTTGAATACGTCGTCGAATAGTAAACCTTGAGACGGGAAAATTATTGCTCAGGGTGGCTAAGGTTTTTCTGCGATCAGTTTCCAAATTTTGAATAATTTCATCATCTTCACCTGCGTTTGTTTTATTGGGGCGACCTAATTTCTTTTTTTGTTGAATAAAAGTCCTTGATATTCGTCTTTGTAAAACATCATAAACGGTAGATTTCGACTTTTTAACCAATGTTGCTAACTGTTTTATTGTAAAATCTGGATTTTCATCGCAATATTTAAAAATTAGGTTTGCATAATCATCGGATAATCGACGACTTCGCATTTTGAATTTGGTCTGACAAAAAGTTTAAGGTTGTCCGGCTTCAGATTTTGCATGCAAAAAAACGTCGAAAAGCACTGATTGCTTATTTTAATTAATTCTGTCTGTCCGAACTTTTTGCTAGTAATTATACTAAGACTCCATACACGCATAACATTATAACAAAATTGGACAGTTGTTTTTCACAAATATTTTTACTCGTAGTACCTCGACAAAACCTAGACAAATTGCTTTCAAATTTTGTAGTATGTTCTGTATAAGAAACCTTTGAGTCAAAAACATTTTCCGAAAAAAAACGAAACTGTTGCTTCCATTCAATGGCTCGTTGTTCGTTTGCACCTTTCTTATATTATCACTGTTTCGTCCAAAGTTGCTGTTTATTTTAACCATTCAATAATTTTGCAAACGCTTTTATCACAGCGTCATCTGTATACAAAATTTGACTTGCTTTACTTCAGGTTTTCTTGCTTTACTTCAGGTTAAGTATCGATCAAATTTCTTGCTTTACTTCAGGTTAAGTTTCAATCAAATATATGACATGATGAAAAGAAAAGGACCTAAAATGGTCAATTTGTTTTGCTTTAGAGTGCCTGAAAGTTTTTTGTTGATTTTTAGATAAAGTTCACAGACTAGTCGTCAACTGTTCAAAAGTTTTCCTATAATCAATGAAAACGCGCACCCGCACTGGAGCTTTAAAGATAATTTTCAATTATATTGGATTTTAATCGTTGGTCTCTATAAAAATCAAAAAAAGGAAAAAGGGTTATACACTTGGTTTTTGTCAAGTCAATAAAGTCCATTTTTAGCGGTTGCAATCAATTATAATATATTATGATCAATTTTTTCTTCTTAAATTTGTTTGATTTCCAGACGCAGTGCAGTGTATTCAAAAATTGACACTTGCTTTATGGCTTATAATTTAATGTATTAGAAAAGTGCAAAAATGATATGCAATTTACCAAAAAAAACTTTATTTTGTTTTCAATTTTTTCCCGTCACATTTTTTCATGTACATTATTTTAAATTGTCAAATTTTGTTGAAATTTATTCACAGCTTTATTTTATTTTTTTGCCTCAGCCAAATAACGTCCCTATCGCTCTTTCCGTATCCCCCTTCCATGTTTATAAAAAGCTGGGAGTTAGTTATCTGCAAACCCCCCCCCCCTCTCACCACAAAAGGAGGTAAAACGGGATTGGGTTAATAATAGGGTATGGTAAACTGGGATTGATGGGGCAGCGGGGTTCAACATAATCGAGTTTTTTTGAATAAACAAGGGCTGTGAGGGGTGTGGAAGGGGATGTGGGTGGGGTTGATTGTGGAAGGGGATTTGATAGTTGTGAAAGTAGGGGCGGATGTCAAAGATTGTGAAAGTAGGGGGGGGGGGGGGTTCAAATAAACTGGGATGAGCATGTTCGTTCACGTTCTAGTTTTGCAGAACGTTGAGTTTTACAATATTTTGATATATGCTGATATTTTTCAACATAAGTTCGTGCAAAAATCATCCAAACAATTCAAAAATTTATTTAGCTGTAACAAAACTTTGATAAAAAGATTGAATTTTTGAGTCAAACGCCGTTTACATATTGACTATTGCTTGAACACTGAATTAATTGTGAGCACGATTATTTTTGGTCAACAAACACCTAAAATCTAAAAATGTTCATTGCTCCATTCATGGATTGAAATACCAATTTACACTCAGATATTGTTTGATTTAGTGAGCAAATTTATGCAAGCATAAGATATTCACAGGGATCGACTCACGGGCCCTAAGGCTCCTCGAGGAGCCGTCCCATAAGGTAGACTTTTACAGAATAAGTTGAGGAGAAAGAAAAGGCAGGAATTAGATCAATTGTCAAATATCAGGTGAAGGAGTTCAAAGTTATCTGTGGCAAAATTACGTTTAGTGTTTTGTAATTATGAGTTCAATTGAGATTTCGACATATCTTTCAAGTTCTCTGGAAAAAGATTATTAGCCGAAAAAATTGTATAACTTGAGCATTTTAACTCTAACCGATTGTAATAAGCAATTAGATCTAACAGATTTTGAACGTAGCATTCTCAAGCTACGGGCACGTGTTTGCCTACAGTTATTTAGTTGATTAAAATGCAGAAACTTTTATGGCGATTTACCGAGTATTTGATAAATAACTTTTTTTAAAAGAGTATCTAGAAACAATTCAAAAACGGTATCAATATTATATTCTGATAACTTTTCCGTAATGTGATTAAATTTGCGCCTAAAAATAGTTCTAAGAATTCGCTTTTGCATTGAAAAAATTTTGCTTAAACTTGTTTTGGACGCACATCCATAAACTAAGATGCCGTATGATATTAAAGGTTTTGCATAAACTTGATAAAATCTAAGAAGAAATGTTCTAGAAAAAACATTTCTTGCTTTATAAAGAATTCCATTAAATTTAGCTAACTTTTTACAAACATGATCTATGTGTTGCTTAAAACAGAGCTTATTATCCACCACATGGTAAGGAATGTAATTCTAAACAGCTAGATATAACGGACTTTCCACACAATTTTCAATTAAGGATTGCTTAATCAAATAAAATCTAGATACGGAAACCTCGAACTTCAGCCAGGGCACCGGTGTGACAATAAATTTGCGTTCAGTTCATGATGTTTGCTCCAAGATAGCTGATTTTCATCAATTTTTTTTTCATAACAACCTTAAATTTTGAGATAATGAAGTTCTGACTGGTTCAATCTTTTTCTTCTCATTTTGGGCGCTAAAAAGACTCGCCTCAGTTATAAGTGCGATTTATTTTAGCCTCGAAATGTGAAGTTAGGCCGAGCCAGATGTCCAAATAAACCCAAAAAGATTTAGTGTGCCTCGATCTGGCCACATCAATATCAATAACGCTCTGTTTGCTCAGATTTTAATGTATGAACCAAAACCAGTTTAAACGGTTCTACCTTGTTACTTATCCTCCACAATGCTCACTTTTTGTAAGAAAAAATAAAGATTCTAAATGCAGTCCGCTTCAAATTTCACTGCTCAAACGTATGAATTATCCTAATAATACGATGAGTATGTTTAAAAAATGACAAGTGACACAGAATAGTTTTTAAGGGTATCTCCGAAACCAAAACACAAATTTGAAAATATTGAGTTTCTAGGTATTTTACTGGATTAAAGTTCACAATTGATATTTTTATTCGGATCAGTTTTTGAGTTAATTACATAATAAGAAAAATTTTATTCATCGTTCAAATTTCAAGTTTCAAGAAAATATAGCAACTTTTTTTCGTACAACCTCTTCAATGACGCGAAGTGCTTCTATCTGTTGGCTAATAAACTGACTGCCTGAGCTGAATACTTTTTCTCATCTAGATTTTCAAGAAAAAAATTATCTCAATTTTTGTTTAATTTGAAGGCTGTTTATGCTTTGAGCGTCGTTAGCTTGAGGTATGATCTTTATTGTTTTAACTTAAAAGGAAGAACCATTCGGAACAGTATTCTATTCAGTATGTGGACCAAAATCTAATCTGGCAAAAAAGCGGCATTAGTAACAGCTGATTTTTCGTGGACAATTTTTTTTTGCAAAATGGATATATAATTAACGAGAAATCAGTTGCAGCCTGGTGGTTGTTGGTGTTGCAGGCTGGCGATTGTGGTCGTCGTGCAGTTGATTCGGCATCGTCAATGAGACTTGATGAACGATGCATTTAAGCAAGGCAGACAGAGTCACATCCGACAGAAGGTTCGTGGACAGGTACTTGAACACTCACAGGGGCACACTCAGGCCCACAAATTCAGACACACAAAGGGCAAGCATTCAGAAAGACGTTGATATTCCGGAACTTTGGGTTTTTGTGGTCACATTTTTTGCTGTTTTTTTTTTCTCGAAAAATTGTTTTTGTAAATTGAATTAAGAAAAATTCTAAAAAACGAACAACAAATGATGGCAACTGATGCGCACACAAAAATATGTAACAAAAAAACGGTGGAGTTTAAGGAATAAAAATGGATTGTAAATGATTTAAAACGGGTGGCAAATCAACTTCAAATTTTGGGGAAAGTTTTCAAAAAAAATTATAAAGATTTTTTTTTGCTGCAAAACAGTAAGTTTAAAATCGATTTTCAATCAATTGTAATCGATTAGTTGGTGTAATTTATAGAGATTGACAATGAAAATCCAATATAATCGATTATTATCCATGAAACTTCAGTGCGGGTACTAACGTTCATTGTAACACTTTGAAAGATTTTAACTTGAATGCTGTTTCAAGAAATACTTTTTTGGAGGATCAAAAATTGGATCTGATAATTTTTAAACCAACACATAATCTAAGAAAACAAAGACAGCCAGTTGCTGTGCGAGTAGCACAGAAGGTACGATCACAATACCATACAAAATTAAACCAATTAAAAAACACATCTTATCTTTCATATTGTTTTTTGTCAGCTGTGTTTATCTTTCAAAAACAAAGCTCAAAAAATCGGAAAAAATGTTTTTTTAAATAAAAATCACGCTGAACACTGAAAATTTTTAAAAAGTTATTTCAATGTCACTCGAAGCGCTTCTTGAATTAATTGCGTAACCAGGAGCCTGATGAGCCTAATTTTCACAACTTTTTTGTGAGATTTTATTAAAAAAACATTACGAGGCCAAAGTGTGCATTTTGTGAATTGTAAGCGAATTCCGCAACAAGGATGCTGCGTTTGTTCTTTTTTTGTTATTTCATTCTCTTTGATCGTTCCGAAAAAAGTTTAGCATGTTTAAAGACTTGTCTTTGGAATCCAGAAACATACGGACACAAAATTGTGCGCCTATTCAGAGCACAGTTTGGTGTCGTAATGAATAAATGTTCACCTTCATTATCTATAATCAAATTTTTCGTTGTTTGCTAGTGCTGTTTTATGCAAGTTTAGTTGATCAATTGGTTGAAATTTTTCTTTTGGGTTTGAAGAAAAACGCTATTTTAAGTGTTGTAGAAATGTTTTAAGCTACTTGAGGACACGCTGAAAAGAAATTTGATTCGCTTGATTCAAATTCAACAGCAAACCTAAATGAGGATTAAAAAATTGTCCAGCATAAAACTGAGTTTTCAAGTACTGCAATGTTTATGCAAAACTAAGCTGCAATCCCTTCTGTCGTATTACGAATATTGACAAAAGCCTGGGCAAAAACTTTGATACAAGATTTTCAACTCGAACTTTTGTGACTTGCTGGGACTTCTTGCAAATTGTTCTAAAAAGTACTTTTGATCGTGAATTTTATCTTAAACAATAGTAGCGCTTGTTATAAGTTTCTTTTATGTAAAACTTCGTTTTTGTTGATTTGAAGAGGAGTATCATCAAGGTCTCTAAATATTTAGGACAGATTTCTTCCGTCATATACAAATATTAACTTGCTATAACTTCAGCAAATAAAGAAATAATTTTTCTCATTTCATCCAAATTCTATATCCGATCATACAAAATGGAACCTAGACACTTAATAGTAATAGTTCTTGGATGTTTTGGCAGCACGCTTTCAATTCCAGATTGCTTAAAGGCCCATCAAACTTGTCCTTTGAATACGAAGCAATTATCCCTGCTACCTTTTCCTCTGCCAAACTGGGAAGATTGTCGAGATTCTTGCAATGCTCAAGAAAACTGCACTTCGTTCACGTTTTTTGACGGCCGAGGAGTACCATTTAAAAGGATGTGTTTTCTGTTCAAGCAGAAATGTCCTGATTCAGGTATATTTCTAAACTTTTTATCATAGTTACAGGAGGCTGAGGTATTTTCTAGAGATGAGTTGGACGCATTAAGACGCTTTTCTACCTCTCCCAAAAAACTATAAAAAACCCTATTTTGCAAACAAAAATAGCGCAGGCAAATCTCTAAAAAAGACAAAATCAGTTACACAAATCTCACTTTTTGCAAAGTTTTGTCCCGAGCCCACAAAATCACTGAAGGCGCCTTTTAAACCTTTCAGGGCCAATTGGCCAAAAAAATATGCCGTAAACAGGAAAAAATATGAAAAACGAATTGTTTTCAATGTGTTTAATATACAGCAACAAATGACTAACAACTAGCTTAATTTTAGGATTGTTGGAAGCGAGAATATTTGAAATTTTTCTTAATTTTCTTAGCCTTAAAAAAACTACGGAGACAACCTAACTAGCAGAGAAGATTACAAAAGTCTTATATTGAATAAGATATAAAGGCTTACAAAATAAAATTTTGAACACGTTCGAAAAGTAAATAAAGATAGTCGGTGGCAGTGCAAGTAGCACAGAATGTTCCGACCATAATCCTATAAAATATATAATAAAGTGTTAGTTTTTTGCGAGTCGTGTGATAAAAGGATTGAACAAAAACCGGGGTTTTATTCACATTCGTTAGTCGTAGTAAATACGGCCAATCGGACAACTTTTTTACTCGAAAAAAAATTATATGCTAAAACTAAGGCAAAACTTCAGCCATATCTAACATTTTATCTTTTTTTGTAGAATTAGTTTTTAAATTTTGAAGTTTTTTATTACCAAGATGGCGCTAAAAGTTATCGATACTTTTTTTACTGGGGTTCATTTTCTTCTACAATAAACCTGCTCGATTACGATGGTTTTTTGTGGTAATTATTTTGTATTAAAAAAATATATGCCTGTCCGCTCACCTCATTCGCTCACCTCATTCGCACAAAATTAAACAAAAAAAAAATAAAAAATGACTAAAAGAACTTCAATTTGATATATCACTCGACCCTTTCCGATGAATATTTGTTGTGCCTGATTTTGCTTGGACAAAAAAGAAAAAAAAAGAAAAAAAAACTAAAAGAAACCCAAATACAAAGCTCCTCACCATTTTCAATGGTCGGAACAACAAGAAAAAAAGTTAGTGAGAAGCCTTGAATGAAGAATTTCAAGGCTTACTTCAGTTTAACTAGTGCACACTTTGTGTATCAGATCATATTTTGTTTGAATATAGCTACCCAGAAACAGTTGTGAATCTGTTTTCTGTTCATTATCTATTGTAATTTTCATTTCAATGAAACTTGGTACCGGAATTGTTGCAGCTTCTCAGCAGCTACTTTTCATAGAGCTTCAAGTTGAACTTCTTTTCATGATGATTTTGAATTTTAATGCGCTCCAAGTTTTTATATCAACCAATTCGCACACGAAAAAAAATGGCTAAGCAAAGTTTTTATAGGCTGCAACAATTTTTTCTACGGTAAAACTGTTCTCGGTCTTACAAAATCTACAGATTTGTCAATTTTTTACCCAAAAAAGCAACGTGTTTTTAAAACAAATTATTTGATTCTGTATTGTTGTTTTTCTGGGAACCTTCATGTCTCCATTTTTATTAGTTTTTCCTGTTTTATGAAATTTAGTAACTGATTAATTCAAAAAATCCTCAGCTTAAGTTTTTATTGTTCGGGTTTATGGAACCAGTTTGAAGCTAGTTATTTAATTAATTTTATTTAACTTTACTGTAAAAAATTCATAGCCAAACCAGTCATAATTCATGACTAAACCCTACTCTATATTTGTAAACCTGAAAACCTAGTGGTTCAGAGAATTAAAAATAAAGAATCAAATCAGCTATTTTCTTTTCTCCAGTAACTTTGCTAAAAACCAGTATGCTGCTAAATCTATTGAGATAAGGAGATACAAAGGTAAGATTAGGATTGATATTGTTCTAACAAGTTGCACGAACCTATCCGACCGAAAATAGATAGCGTGACGAACAGACGATGTACCCTATTCGAAATTATTCTATGAGAAGGCCACCCCGGACCTAAGCTCATTGAGTTTTTTAACTGATTAATCAGGTAATAAATTGTTTTTTTTTTGTGTTCGGCTTTTATAGAGTTGAATGATGTGGTAGTTTTGATTGATATAACATCCGCGCACAACTTCATGCTAATGATTTGTTGAAGCTTGCTGATTTTTTGAACTAAGATTAAGTGCTTCCTTTGTCCAATTTTCTAGATACCTTTTTCTAAGTATCAATTTTCTCAGAATTGGAAAATAGTTGATCCTATCTATTTGCATAGCTCTTACACGCCAAACTTTCTGATTTGGGTTACATATCAATGGTTTTGTGTCACCGAATTGTTTTTTTTTCATTGTCAATTTAATTATTTTGGCGTTTTCTGCATTTGTTATTCAATTGAATGATCAGATTATTTTTTGCTATGAAATCTCAAGTAATCTCAAGAAATTGTGTAAGACCCCAATTGAGAATTTCAAACATTTTTGATTGCATTTCATATTAGTGTTTAAATTTATATTTATGTTTGGAATGTTTCACAGCTCTAAGGGACAGTTATGATGTGCGTAGTAACTTGATTAGCCCTGTTTGATTGCCCAAAAAATCATCGGTGCTCAATGTAATTCTAGTAGTTGCATAGTCGCAATTTTTGTTCAAAAAAGAATCAAATAATCCCATGAGAGTGCGGTTTGCTGCTTGTTATTGTTATTTTTCTCTTCAAAACCCTTCAAATTATTTTTTATTTCATGATTTGGTTGAGGGTCGGTAATTGTGTGTAAAAGTTTTAGAACGTATCCAAGTTTTGCAAGTTCCCTGTTCTTGGTGATATGTAAAGACATGATAAAATCACTGAAAGCTTCAAAATCATTGATGGACACCATTGAACTATCAAAATTTGGAGCATTTTATCAATCAATTTTTTTTCTTCCATTTTTCATACACTATGCGGTTTCGGGATAGGTACATACGCCATCCAATCGAGTATTTCTTGAGTGTTCAATTATGTTTTGGTATTGACTGTTTAATTGGAATTGGCTTGTTGATTTTCTTCCAATCAAGTTTCTGTTGAGCAATCTTTAATTTTGGGTTAAGTTGGTTCATTGAAATTTTTAATACCGTGCAAGTCTCCTCGAATTGTAGATTTTCGTTGTTCACTAATTAAAAAAATACTTGAAAAACAGTTCGGAGACAATGTTTGAAAAACAGGCAAAGAAAAGCGTTTCGAGAAATTTCTACAATTCTTGTGCCCAGAAAGTGCGTTTTTTGGCCTGCGCTGCGCTCTCAAGTTTTTTATTAAGTTGCGCCTAGAGCAACCCGAGAAAAACTTTAGGCTTGATTGGCCGAAACTAGATGTCGTAAAAAAGTTTCCACGCGGGAATATGGCGGGTTCGAACCCTTTGTTAATGAGAGGATCGAATATCAAATAGGGGCATGTCCATCCATTATTCCCTCTCAAAATCTGCTCACGGATGAAGCCAGATATTGGAGCCAATAAAAATTCGTTGTTCTGTTATTATTTGTTTATTGCAAAATCCTTCTTGGAGTTGTCTGCCCTATTTTTTGCATAGAGGTAGTCTCCTGTGAAGGCTGTTACTCCGGCTACCAATGTCACTACTGCAGTATAGAAGGTATGGCTTTCTCAATGGACGGGGGAAATCTGCTTGGAATGTTCTCAGAAACGGACGAGGAAAGTTGCCGAAAGAAGTGCGCAGAAGACGAAAAGTGCTCGTATTATACAATTCATTTGGCTGACAGATACCTCATGCCTAATACGTGCACTTTGATGTCGGCTTCTTCAAAACCCGAGGTCTGCAAGTCGTGTCGAACGGGTCCAAAATCTTGTAACTTTTACGAAAATTGTAAACCGAACGAAGCTGTTATCATGTCAGCTTCGAATCTTTCGTCTTCTCAGAAAATTGAAACAAACGAAACTATCAAAATCGATACTATGGGCTGCACGGTCAAAGCAAACTTGCTTGCAGTGGGAGGTGGTGGCACTGGTGGTAGAGACAGTTTCAGCTCCAGTGCCAGTGCGTGAAATAAATGCATACAATTTCTAAAATTATAGTTTTCCGACAAAATTTGTTAAGTTGCTTTGAATCCGCAGAAAATTAACACACACACACACACACACACACACAAAACAGAAAATATAGGTTGATTTTTTTTAGCATCATTAACTCGGGTCGAGATGCTCACTGTGCGTTTTGACGCGTCAAGATCAAAAATCAGTTTGTTTCGACCGTGTCGATTAAATTCGGTATTTTTCGACTTTCTCGACCTAAGTCGGGTTATGTTTTGATTTTCTCGGCCAAAAAGTGCTCAATTTTGCTCGACCCTAGCAAGATTTGTTTTGACCGTCTCGAACAAGTTCAGGTTTGTTTCGACTTCCAATCTACATATGCTATCCAAAAATAAACTTTACAATTTATGCTTTTCGGGTAAAGTCTCGGCTTATGCTTTTCAGGATGATTTTCTTCAGTATGAAATTAATTTAGTTTTAATGGTAATTCCAATGCTTCGTATACTGAACTGTTTTTGAGCTAACTTTTTCTGTCTTATGGATTTCTGCTTTTCAATTTGTCGAAAACGTTCAAACGTTGGCTGCGCGCACCGAGGGTCCATGGACTCTAATCGGTTATAATGGATTCCCGAGAGACAAATAATCCATTATAATCCATTAAAGATGTAAAGTTCAGACCACGAAATCATTTATATTGCCATTATAAATCATGAATTTGGAAAAAAAATTCCAACTTAATCCATTATTTTTGGCAAGTAAAATCGATTAATTTTGCCAATATAATCCATTATTATCAATTATTTTTGAAATGAAAATCCATTATAATCCATTATAATCGATTATAATCTATTTTATTTTTAGAACTAAATTCGGTCTTTTATGCAGCAATTTTGCAAATAGTTGCAAAAAAATTTGCAAAACGAATGCCAGGTTTTTTTTTACTAAATGCCATGTCTCAACGTCACTCCCTCAAGTTTTTTGACTTCTCCCCAACTAAAGGGGAATAAACCGAGAGCCGAGACTGGGAATAAACGGGGGGGGGGGGTCAATAATTGACCCCCTTACCCAAAGTTTACCAATGAAAAACTCCCCCATGTTAAATCATAAGGGGGGATGGCGCTTGTGGTAAACTGGCAGTGAGGGGGGATAAACGGGGGCAGGGTAAGTAAAGGGGGTGTAAACTGAGACAAATTGAAAAAGTAGAGACAAAAAAATATAAATTTTAATGTGAAATGTAACATTTTATGACACGTAATCCGTAGTAACTACATTAAACATGAAATGGATTATATTGACATATGAAATATTAGGGTTGTAATTAATTTTTAATTGACTATAATTAAAAACTTTGTAATTTTTATAGATACTGACCATCTTATGACCATATTATCGATTATGATCCATGGCGCTCGGTGCGATTGATTTTGAAAGAAATTTTCGTGTTGACTGCGTCTTACACGGGGACAATTGGTATGTTTCGACCCTAAACTCGGCCAAACTAAGGTATTCTTTGCTGTTTCCGTCCAAAATGCTGAAACGGTCTCGAGCGAATCCGGGTATGATTCGGCTTTATCGACCGAAAAGAGTGGAAAGAACCGTGAAAAGATATGTTTCGACAAAAAAACATTCTCGAAAAAAATATATTCTCGTTTTTTGCTCGACCCAAGCGAGATATGTTTGACAACCTCGGACAAAGTCGGATATCTTTCGACTTTCAATCAACTTATGCTACCCAAACATAACTTTTATAATTCATGCTGTTCCTGTAATGTCTCGAGTGCTCGAGGTATACTTCGACCGTGCTCGAGTAAGTTTCGACCGTGATCGGGGTATGTTTCGACAGCGCTCGACCGACTTTTGATAAGCTTCGACCGTGTACGCACCATGTTTTGAGTCTGTGCACGACCCAAACCTCTGTATCGACTATTCATTTCCGTTCTAGCAATGACATATGCTCGACGTTCAAAGCCGAAACAAATAAAATGAGCACCTCGGCCCGGGAAGTGTAGAAAATTTGGTCTAATGTTTCATGTTTTGAAGTTTATTAATGTTTTTGCGCTCACTTTTAATGATTTTGCTCGAACTTTTGAAGTATCCATTTTTTCTATCTTTTCTAATGATTTTGCTTTCACTGCAAACTAAAATTTTTGAAAGCTGATTCAATAATGTCTAATGAATAAAAAACTTTATTGAAAAACTTTCAATTTTTCCATGGATGGGGCTCTACAGATCAATTTGGCCATTTGTCAAAAACAGAACATAGAAAATGGTTCAAAGGAAAATTGAAATTAAATTATATCACGTAGCGAGATATGGCGGTGGTGGCAGTGGCTTCTTGGACTACTCAATTATTTCTATCCCTTTCACGAAACGGTTCTTCACTTACGTCGGCAAAGGCTGGGAGAAAGGGTACAGCTTACAAACTAATAGCTGATATGCCTCAGAGCTTTCCAGAAATCAAATGCGGGCCAAGATTTTTCTCGAGGAAAGTGTGTGTGTGTGTGAGAGTGTGACTGTGTGTGTGTGTGTGGGGGGGGGGGGGGAAAGCACTGAAACTTAAAAGTACTGAAATTTTAGTAGTTTTTTTTAAATACCCAAAGTAATTCGGAACTCCCAGAAAACGGAAGGTTTTGGAAATTTTGACCAAACGTTTTGGCGCAAGCTCACCGTCAAAGTTTAGTATACATTGATTGCGAAGGCGCATATTTTTTTTAAGGGTTGGATGATCAAAATTGTGTGTCGATCAGGGGGTCAAACATTTCGGTGCCAAAAAGAAGCGGATTCTGAGCTGCGTTTTGGTCAATTTATTTTTGAGATCGATCGAGTAACTTTTTCGAGCTGTCCTCAAAGACGTTTTGTTTTGCAAAAAGGCTGAGAAAATTAGTTTTGCAAAAATGCATCCTCGTGATGCCCTTGTTCGAAGATTTTGACCAAGCTAGGGTGTTTGGGCGCTCATTTTTAATCTAGAGGAAAAAATGATCAATTGCTCAAATTTTTCACAAAAACCTGACAAAAACATTGACGAAAAAGGATCAGAAAGTTTCCAAATAGTTCAGAACATTCTGAACAGCTTTTGCGGCTGATAATTATCCAAAGAAATGGTTTTTGTGTTTATATTTGTTAAATTTAGTCGGTATATTATATGATGGTCCGAACCTGAACCGGGGTAATTAAAATTTGAATCCGATTCAGCTCCGATGCGTATAGCAGAGAAAGCAGCTCATATACATCCCATCGTGTATCATATTACGATGAATATGCGGATCATTTCGCAGAACCTCAAGAGCAAAGTAATCTCAAATCCACTTCCAACTATTATGCTGGTCAGAACACGATGGTTATAAGTGAAGACGGGGAGGTCATAGCTGATGCAAAGGTGCGTAGACGACAAAAATCAACGAAACATATTCATGTAGCAGTAATATAACTAGCAAAGACTGCTCGTGTAAGTCGATGCCCTGAATGTTCCGATTGTCCATTTTAAATTTTGAGTTACATTTCTTACAAAAATTTTCATTACGAGGCAAAACTGTTCACTGGAAAGGCGCACAATTTTGTGTCTGCATGTTTCTGGGTTCCAGAGACAAGTCTTTATTTATGTTAAAATTTTGTCGAAACGATAAAAAAAAGAACAAAGAAGAACAAAGATTCATCGTAATGTTGAATTTTACAAAAAAACCGTCAGCAAATTCAAAAAACAAAATGATATATTTAGCATTTAAAATTACCCTATATGGATCATTTAGCGCGCATCAATTCGATGTGGATTTTTTTGAGCTGGGCTAATTTGGCGCGTTTACTACGCCCTAGATAAATTAGACATTTTCGCACTTAAGTTACCACAAAGCGGCCAAATTAGTCACAAACTCAAGTCTCCATATCTTCATGGTAAAAAAAACTGTTTGTCAGAATTGCTGAATTAAAAAGTGAAAATTGCTCCAAGCAATTTTTTTCGTCACTTTTGTCACAATAATATGCAATAACATTCAGATGCTAGTCTGTGTAATTGTTTGCAACACATTAGCTCAGAGCAAATGTAAATTGGTTGAGCCAAATGTAACAGGCGGCAATT
Organism: Symsagittifera roscoffensis; assembly: GCF_963678635.1. NCBI lineage: Eukaryota > Metazoa > Xenacoelomorpha > Acoela > Convolutidae > Symsagittifera > Symsagittifera roscoffensis. Next base: position 57,770,309 of record NC_087064.1, read on the forward strand.
GGAATCAGAAGATTAAGCAGAGAACACTGATTCACATGCAGTACCCTATTTGCTAATGGATTGTTACGAGTTGCCGCCTGTTACGAATTGTCGCCTATTACAAATTGTCGCCTATCACGAATTGTCGGCTGTTACGAATTGTCGCCTAATAGGAATTGTCGCCCAACCCACCAAATGAGCTGAGATTCGGAATGACTGGGTCGAGTTGAAATCCAGTATTATATAGATTGGCTGTGATGGGAAATAATCTTGGTTTGTTATAGGGTGGAGAAGGAGGTTACAGCACTGCGGGGGGCGATGGGTTCAGTGGGGGAGGATCTGAAGGGGGACAATGCGGCGGCTCCAATGGAGACAACGGGGGTAGCTCTAATCAGGACAAGGGTGGAAATGGCAGTGGAATCGACATCAGACGGGATGTCCAGCCTTTGTTTCGAGAGTTTGAACTGGAACCGGCTCCGGGAGGTAGGGGATCTACAAAATCTTCAAGCAGGGTCGCCAGCGGAGGTGGAGGCGGAGGAGGTGTTTTTGTCAATGGGAGAAGCTATTCGTATGGCCAAGGAGGTGACGGGTATGACTCATCCAGACCACCGCATGGGAACTCAGGTGTCATACTTTTCGAGATACAGTTCTAGCGTTCTTTGAATATGTAACTGCCTCATTGTGTTACAGAATATCTCAAATTAAACTGACGATCGTTTTCCAGATACTTCATTCAATAACAGTTCTAAAATGATTCTTTATCTTTGCTGTGATTTATTATGCTCTCAAATCGCTTGTATTCTTTTCGAGGTAACAATTTTGCCAAATGTAATCAAATTAGCCAAAAAATAACTGACTGTCTCACATGCACAATTATAATTTTGAATTTAAATTGTTAAGCTTCTAGAAATCACATAAGACAGCTCGATCGGGGCGATGAAATGTAAATAAATTAGGTTTTAAATATTATATAATTGAGGTTCTATTGAGCTTACCTCAAAAATTATCAAAAATTTTGCTGGATTCTCGGGAATAGTTTACAAGGTTGCATTCTCAAATTCTTCAATTTTATACATCATATGCATTTCAAAATTAGTTGAAAAATTTTTTTGTCGCCATCAATGAAATGCTAGTCATACAATTTCCATATATGGGAATTGTATGATAAGCATTTTTTCAAAAAACAAAACCTCGGTTTTTTCATCACCAGACTGTTTTGTTAGAATTAAACAGCCGCAGAAATTAATTTTTATCTTTTTTCAACCACTTTTTGAAATTGTACGAAAATTGTATGACAAGCATTTTTCCATGCATTTGATGTATGAAATTGTATGATAAGCATTTTCGGTGTATGGAGGTCAACCCGGGACTATTGCAGCCGACATAGGTCAGGCTGTGATAGGCATAGAGCTAGAGGTCAAACGAGAGCTTGTCCTCACACACTATGGCCATCGCAGAGGATCGAATACACGAACGAATTTATGGCCTCAAGTTGATATACTTTTAGGAAAGCTATAAACCGCTCTTTTCTCAACCTCTCGTCTTAGACTTTTGCTCATTAAAAACTACAAGAAATGATTTTTTAAAAAGAAGTTAATTTGCCCCCAGTCAACATTCGAATAACTCGAAAGTTAATTGATTTTTTTATTCATTCCGCGTTTTGATTAAATAGATTAAAACTTGTTGATGTACAAAAAAAAGAAAACAGATTAAAAAAATTCAATTTTATGCAACTTAACCTCATCATAGACTGCATTTATATTATGATACATTGATTAATACTATCAAGTTGGCGAAAACTGAAATGCTCCAAAACTACTTCAAATTGTGCTGACTATTATCCGACTAGTTGTTGATCTCCGCTTGAAGATTCGACAAATTCGAATCAATTTGAACCGAGTGGCCCACCATTGTCGGTTTGAACTGCGCGGCCAGTCGCAGAATCTCGGACGCCAAACTTTCGAACTCGGGATTTGTGCACTTATCGTTGACATTCTCCAACATTTCGCCATACTTTCCGTAGAACACATCTGCTCGGTTCACGTTTTCCGAGTCCCAATTTAGAATGTTCTGGGCAGCTTTGTTCACGCTCGGATGCTCAACGCTCGCCTGTACTTCGGATTCGAGCTCGATTTCCGAGCTGACGATTTCGCTGTCGGCTTCATTTTCCTCCGACACGACTAGCAGCAAACACTGATTTGTCAAATTCACGACATCTGCAACATGACATTTGCAATCTGATTCTTCATTTTCGGATAAAATATTCATTGAATTAGCTTTCCGAAGAATTTCTTGGCAAATATTTTGGATTTGGACTAAAGTTTTGTGAACCATTTTCTGTTGGTTATTGCTGATGCTTCAATATTGCGCATATTGTTTCCATCTCCAAATACAAAAGCCGCCAAAGTTAAACATGCAAAAATTGTTTTTCCAATATCAGGCAACATTTTTAAAAGTCTTTCTGTTTTTGTTGTTGTTTTGACCTATTTGAGTTTTTTTGTTTTAAAGCAGCCAATTGGTAGTTGGTTTTTCCTGAAGAGTGAATTGCTGAACTATTTGACTCTTTGTTGAACTCGTTTCCCTACTTGATTCCAATATGTTCCGCAATCAGGGATGCTCATTTCAAACTGTTCACTAAGTTAGATTTTGTGAATGCGCTGCATGCCTATTTGTTATTGAGAAGTATTTCGAAAGTTAATTGAACTTTAAAGTTGCGAGAGGATAGCGTTTGAAAAAACCGAAGCACAGAAAAGCCGAAAAGTTTGAACGGACTCAAAGTTAAACAGTTTATAAAGTCAGAAGCAAATCTAAGCTTTTCGCAATGGGGCCTTACAAGTTTGAACTCTCAGCAAATTTTCCACCCTTTTTATGAGTTGGGCAAACTAAATTTGCAGCACCAAAACAGTTGTTATCAATAATTTGTCGCCGCAGGCAAATTTCAAAGAAATCTGCCAAAAAAAAAGATTTGTTTTTTCAAAAATGATCGATGACTTGCAGTAGGAAGCGCGCGACAAAAAAACGTGTAAAACATGCGTCCTTCTTATTTGGTTAAGAAATTGTTTATAAATTGATTAACTTTTTTGAGCCGAACCAATTAGAACTATCAGAAGACCTGTCCTTATACAACCCGCAGTAACAAAAATGGATTTAATGAAACTATATTGGATTTTAAACAGTGCGAAGCTAAATACAAAATTGAACAAGGATAACCATTTACTGTGCAAGTAGCAAAAAATGTTCCGACCAGTCTTAAAAACCTACAAAAAAATTGTTTTTTCATTTAGTGTCGTTTTTTTTGGCTTGGTGTGATAAAAGAATCTGAGCGAAAAAGTAGAGCTTAAGCATTTTCGTCAGTCATGTAAAATATGCAAATTGGAAAACAATTTTTGAAGACAAATAACAAGAAAAACAAAAATAAATTTAAAAAAAATTAAATCTTTTTTAAAATAAATTTTCGCGACTTTTTTCCTAAATTTTTGAAGTTTTTGATTCGTAAGATGAAGCTATACCGCCCATAAACCAACTTATCTGAAAATTTTTTATTTCGCTCGAATCACGACTAAAAGGGCTTCAATATGATATATCACTCATTTTGTCCAAAGCTTATTTGTGGTAGCTGATTTTGCGTGGAATACAAAACGAAGAAAAACCTTAAACACACCCGAAAACATAGTCGAAATCAACAACTTCCTGCACAAATTAGCAGACAATGATTGCAACGTTGATGTGATTAACCAGATTAATGCAAACGCCATTTTATATTCTCAGCAGTGTACGAAACAATTCCCAAACATAGCTGTTATTAAAGCTAAGCAGTATTTAGAGGCGAACAATCTTGTCGAAGTTCTTTTTGACAAAGGCTTGGGATTTTGTTTACTGTACAAAACAACTTACGTTTCCAAAGTCCAGCAATTAACTAGTGGTGATCAGTTTGAGTCATTGGACGTTACCAAACCCCATAAAATGCTAAAGAAGTATCTATTGCAGAAGAAGAGAAAATCAATGCTGAACTGTCTGATTTGAGGAGAAACGGTCTTTTATCTGAAGACCTTTATAAGAAGTCTCGCTCCACTGGTGTTCAAGTTGTTCGATTGAATGGTCTAGCTTAAGTTCACAAAAACAACTCACCATTGATACCTATACTGTCTTTGCCTGGCTCTCGTTATCAAAATTTATCCGTGACTTAACAGCTTGAATGAGAACCTGAAGTTTACTTGTAAACAAGAATCTTCTTGCAGTTTACCTTTTTTAAATTTTTAGCGCTGATACCAGCTTATCCACTACTTGGTGCGATAAACCAACAGCCACTGAACTGTGTATGAACTTCCACTCTGTTGCTGATACGAAGTATAAACGTTCAATCGTAGCAGGCATGGTGTACCGGGCTTAACGCTCATGCTCATGCTGATCCTTATTTATTTGTTGTTTAAAGTTAGGATTGTCCATACTCGAGAAAAATCAGTATCCTCCGGAATTTTATAACCCTATTGTTAGAAAAACACTTGGCGATAATAATACTACTGATCATGATAAACCTAAGCAGACTCGTGGGTCAAAGAAAAGTGATGACAGGGTTTTTGCCTTTATTCAGTATCGTGGTTCCATTACCGACAGTTTTTTGAGAAAATTTTTTTCTGACAGTGACATTCCAGTACAATTGAATCTTCTTACTGCGAAATTACGTCAATATGTTTCTGCACTTAAGGAGCCTGTTCCTTTATTGTTCCGAAGTCGTGTCGTGCATAAAATTATATGTCGGCGACCAGTCCGTCATCTTACGACTCCTTCGCGAATATAGTTACCAGGCTGCTCCAGTTCGACAACATTTAGATTCTTGTAATACTCCAAAATCAACAGTTACTATCAAAAATATTCAGAGCAGCAACAGTGTGTCAACTTATCATTTGAGTGTTTCCCAGTTACGACCATCCTTCAATACTCGCGACAAATTCAATTCGAAGGACTTCTTAGTGAGATTTCATTGACTCGAAAGGCGACGCTCGTAGTTCAATATTATTGCAACTTCGTTGTCGCCTACCCATGACTTTTAATTTAAAAAATTCTGGTGCTACCAGTGTGTGTAATTTTATTGCTCTTTTCACAGTGTATATAGTTCTTCAGATATGTCCTCATGATGAGTTTTGTTACTCGAAATGCATTGGCATTTTACATCTTTTTTTTTAAATGAAAATAACGTTCCTCCCCATTTTCAATGGTCGCAACAATAATCTACAATCACTTTGCGACCAATAGTCGATTTTATACAGATAGAGTAAACTTTTTTCAGTAAACATTTACAATTTCCCGTATAAAATTAATCAATTTTCTGTAAAGCCTGCATACAACCTTATATAATCTGAAAAAAAAATTGTTTGAAACTTATGTAACAATCTGTTTGAAACTTATGATATTGTCTATAACCTACAGAAGCCGTATAAGGGCCAGTGTTAAGCCTCAAACATTTAAACCATATTAACGTATGGGTTTCTTCACAAACTTTTACTCACGGGAATCTCCATTGTTGCGAGCTGAAAAGTTATTGAGAGCTAAGTACAGGTGGAAGATAGTGGCTGACCGTAAGACCATAAGATTCAGAAAATCCGCTTAAGTTTCTGCAATCAAAGGATTTTGGCGGTCCGACAAACATTTTTAATGAAATTTTCTCCAAGTTTCTTTTCAAGCAACAATTTTTCAGAGCTATTGTCATGTCAGCAAACAAAACATTTGAAAAATCATTTTTCATTAAAATTTTTTTGCTCCAGCTCATTGCATATAACGGATATCTATAATGTAATTTTTCGATTTTTTGAGGGTCGACTTAATTGGTTTCCTGAGCGCTTCCGGAAAATTATTTATAAATTTTGAAACTTTTTTTAAAATCAGGTCAAAATAGCCATTTTTGGGAACTTTTGAGACAACTTTGATAAAAAAAATTGCGTTTATTTTGCGCGCCCTCACAATGAAATGAAAGTTTAAGAAAATATGAGACTAAAATTTAAATAAAGAACAAGGTCATTTTCTTTTAGAAAAAATAATTTTAGGGAACATTATCAAAATTTTAGATAACACTTTATTTTACAGTTTTGCATTGCCATACTAGCTTGGCAACTTGATGAATATCAAGATTCCTTTGTCGATCCATTACATCATTGCATAAATTCAAAAACCTAACACGATCACTCAACACGATCTAAATATTTTTGAAGAACAAGCAACTGTACCCTTTCTCTGCATGAAGACAACGACTCCACAACACGAGCAACGGTTTCTTTCTCCTCATTCACGCAGCCACTGCTTCAAACGAATCTTCTCTAAGAATCAAAAAATCTCGCCATCCATCTGTCTCTACAATGAACATTAAATTTAAAATTTACTAACCACGGATCGATGGAGCCACATTAAAACTGGTATCTATATCCAATTATATTATTGATAAAACTATATCTGTAAAGTATTTCTAACTAACAAATCATGATCCATAAACAACACTTACGATAAATTGTAAACCTGAAATTATTCATAGTTTCAGCAAGAGAACAAAATAAATATATTTTAGCAAACAGTCGTTCTCCTTCAGAACAGTTCCTGATATCTTATCTCGCAAATGCAGTATACACTAGATCTATTGAGACTAAGAGATGTAAGAGTAAGAGTAACATCAGAATTAGACTAAAAAGTTGCACAAATCTATTCGGCCGAAAATAAGATAGCGTGACGATAAGACTGTGTACCTTATCTGAAGTTACTCTATGAGAGAGCCACCACGGGCATAAATTCAATTTTGTTTAAAAATAAGAAATTTGCAAAAACCTTGATTTGGGCCAACTTTCTGGACTAAATAAATTGAAACGTTTTGAATCAAAGTATCTAAACAAACATTCAAAGTAGTTGACATAGCCAGCCTGTAATATGAATACGAAGAAACAATCGGGGTTGAAATAGGCATTTCAATTTCACTTCCTTTTCTACTGTTTGTGGCGTTAGTCATATAAATTTTTTACATATATATATATGTAAATTATCATTGTTCTTTTCAAAAAAACTAATTATAAGAAACTCAAACGAGACTGCTCGTATCAGGGCGAAGCCCTGAATGTTTCGACTGCCTTTTAAGGTTTATGGAGCAGCAGTAATAACATTAAAAAAATAAAATAAAATAAAATAAAATGAAATTTTTTTTTTCTTAAGTTTGAAATTGTTTATGAAAATCATCCCCCCACACGCCATTTAAAGTACAATAAGATAGATTTCATTCCTTGTAACAAATCAATTGTAGCAAAGAAGGTTGGTTCAACCAATTTGGAACGATTTATAAGAAGGATTAAATCTCCGCTTACTCGTTAATATCGAATTATATCGCGCGTTAATTGTCCCAAATTGGTCAATATGGCCAAAATGGCAATCTTTAAACCCTCATAACTTTACGAAAAATGATCACAGGTGAAATATCTTTACAAATTCAAGCTCAAGACAACAATACCTTTTGAATGATATAAAAAATTTCACTCAAAAATTGTTAGTTAAAAAGTCTAAATTTGTCTGAAGAAAAAAAACCCACCCCGAGCACAAATATTCCGTTACTTTCGTATCGAAAGTCGGAACAACAAGACTGCTTGCGTATCACAAAGCACAATTTTGAATGTTACGATTGCACTTAAAGGCAGATTTAAAAGTTTTTTGGTCGGGACTTTCGTGCCTTCGATCTCTCACAGTCAGTTTATTACAACCCTAAGCTTTCCTAGAACAAATTGAATGAAACGTTATTTTCATTTATAAGAATAATTATACGCATTGTCTGGTGATTTTTATGAAGACAATTGTCGGTATAATTCAATGACACCAATTCGAAGTTTAATTGAGACTAATGTACCCTTTTTGCGGATATCCTTTTTTCTAGAATAATTTTTTTTGGAAAATTTAAGGCAGAATCGATATTCGCAAACAGACGCAGATGATCCTTGATTGCTTCATTTGAAATGAGAAATCGTCTTTTGACAACATGAAATAAGCCAACTTTTATGTTTATAATTGAATAATAACACTTTATGTCAGCTGTTTATAAAAAAAGGTTTCAAGTAACGCAATGAGGCTTTTTTTTAATTTTTTATTAGAAGAAGCCATTTTTGAATATTCTTTTACACACTTTTTTTCAAAAAAGCTGAGAAATCAACTTGCAAAAAATATATAATTTGGTCAACAAAAAATTCAAGATTCAACTGCTAGCTACAATAGCCATATTTGAAAGCAACTTTTTTATTAGTAGACCTTTTCATGAACTGTGTTATATCCAATTTGCGATTCGTGATTGCTTATGCTATTGATGTAAGGGAAAAATCAAATTTCATAGAAAAAGATATTCAAAGGCTAATGAAAAAAAGAACTTTTTGGATCAGAAAACTGCTCTACAATATACACGGATCGAACAGAAGTTACTGTTTTCAACAATAAGTTGAACATTTGGAAAAATAAAACTGGTTTACATTTTAATTTAGCTTGCAAAATGTTTTTTGCAACAACCGAAAACATGCTTTTTCAGTGTTTTTGAGAACCTTGGTTATCTTTCTTTGTCCAATGTTCATATAAAAAATAAAATTTATCTATATGTACATGTATATCTATATATACATAGACATACCTTTATAATGAAAATGAGTGACCCTGTATCACGTTATCACTGTTGGAATAAAAATTCGGTGAATTTTCTTATTAAAAGTAGATGCCCGGTTGCTGTGTAGAGGACTCAAAATGCACAGACCACGCTTATTTTTGTTCCAACATTTTGAAAATAGGGAAAAACTTTATATTCGAGTGTTTTTTTCTACTTTTTTTGTTTTCCGCCCAAAAATGGACTGGGTTGACTGATAGATCATAAGAAAAACCTTTCAGTCGTGATTTGAACCACACTAAAAATTTCCCAAAATTTTTCTAGTTTCGATTTGGATTTGATTTTCAGAAAAACGCTCAACAAGCAATTCTGTAGTAGTGATATTATTGAAAGCATATAACATTGTTCTCACTGACCAATGAGATTTTACTATAAGCCATCGTTTACCAAGCACCGATGTTGAACGGACGCTGAAGTCGATATATATTGTTTAAAAGCACCGTTCAGTAGCGTTCCTTCTGTATTCTTCAGTTATAAATTGCCATTGACTTTTTCTCAAAAAAAATCTTCAGGGGGAAATTTATCAAGCTTTTTTAAGCAAAAAAACTATCGAGAATTTTACTTAAAAATATCGTTACTCAAAATTCGTGAGTAAAATTGAAATTGGTCTGCGCAGAAAATATTACACAAGAGCTATCTCGGAGCGAACATTATGCGATTTACCTTTTTGTCTTCTTATTTGATTGTCTTGTTCCAGTTTTGCTTCTACAAGTACCCACTTGTTTTTACAGCCAGTAATCCAAGAGTATTTGCAATTTAGATGTAAGAATATAAGAAGTCAAACCTAGCCAAAAATTGGCTTACGAACAACAACGTGATTCATACGACCTTACAAAGTTCAAAAGCAAACATTCCCAGTGTCGAGAAAAAACGGTTTGAATTTTTTTTGTTTCGTCTTAATTTGAGAAAATAAAGCGAGCGAGCAGGCTTACAATAGGTTTTTATTTTAAGGCTTAAAAGCTTACAATACCTTACTTTAGCATAGGCCACGTAAACTTAAATTTACTCGAACAAATATATATTTTTTGAAAATTTAAGCGATTTTTTGGAATCAAATTTACAAAAAATCAAAAAACTACAAAAAAAAATTGAAATTTTGGATTTTTTTTTGGTTTTTTAGTCATTTTTAAACAGAAGTTGTTTTCCAATTTGCTTATTTCTTTAAGACTGTCGAATATGCCAAAGTTTTTCTTTCAGATCTTTTTATCAGTCAACACTAATTTCAAATTAATTTCTCAATTCAAATTTGTGCCGTAAAAACGACACTAATTTGAAATAAAAATTTTCTTGTGTTTTTTATACTATGGTCGGAAATGGTTTTTCATGGTTTCACTGATTTTTTAACAAGTTATATAACTGAGGAATGTGAATTGTCCAACAAAAATAAGAAGAAAAAACAAAATTTGAGCAATTAATAAATTGGAAATGCAGTCTGAATATTCTCCAGTCTAAAAAACAGTCTTTGAAAATCTGTCCTTTTTCTCAAAACTGAAGTATTTTTTTGGAAAAATCGTTTTAAATCAATTTATGAAAAAACCGTTAGTATATTTTTGCATAAGCAATAAAATAATCAATTTTTGTAATTCTAATGAATTTTTACAATTTAGATATTACGACTAAAAAATAGTTTGATAATCTGAGTTTGGGGAAAAAGTGCTTGCATCTTTTATGAAACATGCATTCAAAACCGCATTGCGAACTTTTTTGAGTTTTTCTACGTCAAATTTTAGTGAAACATGAATTTTTTGCGCCAACCAGTCTAAATTGGCTGAAAAAGTTTTAAGAGAAGACCCAAGTAAGCTTTCGATCCAAAAAAAACATTTTGCACATCATAATCATGCTCGTATCTTGTTCCTCTGAAAAAAAAGCAAAAACCGACCGAAGGTCAAAATGAGCATTAAAAAGTGAGTTTCTGTAGTTGGTTGGTTGACAAACAGTATTCAAAATAAATATTGTGAATTTGTTTTCTCGCATTTTTATTGGTCACACTCATGAATAAAAATAGTTTATCACACTCATAATACACTTCGAAAACACTCTCTGTCCACTGCGGAATGTCTGTTTTCCACTCAATGTCACTATGGCCCGACTGTTGTAGATTGCGTGGTGGGTTCCGGAACATCTATTGGACACTGAATTACAAATAATGGGCGTTAAACCGAAAAATATTTCCTCACAAAAAGCATAAAGAACAGTAAGCTCAAGAAAAACTTGAGCTTACTGTTCAACAACTCAACTTATTCTTTAAACTGTCCAAAAGTTGATTTTGAGTTTTTAGGAAGAAAAATGACATTTTCAAAAAGTGGCAAAGCCCCTCAATATTGTTCAGAATTTAGCACAGAACCTCAAAATGGTACAAATGCATTCCTTAGTGTTAATGTTAATGTATCTTCCTAACCCTGTCAATGTATCTTCGAATCCTGGGTCCGACCCATCGAGTGGTCTCGTTGGCCAGAATGCCATCGTCGTCTATCTCGCGTGAACAGAAGAAGCATGTCTTCTCATCTGCCTCCCACGTGAACGACCTACACGACCCATCTGCCATGGAACCGAAACACTGCACGTGACAGTCGTCGTAACTATTAAAAATGGGCCAAATGCTTCAACATTTTTAGCATTAACCGACATAATTTAATAAAAACTATGAACTATTAAATATGAGATGGATTAAAAATGAACTTTCTACCACAGTGTTTCAATCACAGTTTTTTATTGCGACAAGAAAATCCCCCGTAGCTCACATTCTCCATAAAGCAGATATGTTTTTCTCAGCACAGACATGTTTCTAAAATAGCGTTTCGTATTCCAAATTGCGACTGCAAAAGCTTTAATTTAACTTAAAAAAAGTGTTCTGTTTATCTACGACTTAAGTACAACTAATGTACAATTACTTAAAAAGATAAAACAGATAAAATAGAGTGTGTGAATTTAAAACGTTCTAAAACTAATACTGAACATACACTCTACGATCGACCGATGGTCGTATCGAACGAAGTTAACCGGTATGTAATTAATACCGAAAGTCATTTAAAACAGCTAAAAACAAATCACAACATAACTACAAAATGTTGCTAGAAAAAAGGGTAATTTTACGAACGAATTTTTTGAATATTTGCAATGAGGTTCTATGGATACTAATCGATTATAAGGTATTGTTATGGCCTGTCTCCATAAAACAGATCTGCATCCAACCAGATTAAAACGGATTAATATTTGATTAAAAAATAAACAAAAAAGAAATCAATTTGAGCCAGTGTAATTGAATATAATGGATTATAATGGATTATAATGGAATATAGTGGATTATAATGGATTGTAAAAGATTACAATGGATTTTTTTTACATTACAAGAATCATGCTTTTTTGCGTAAAATAAGAGGCATGATTCATTGTAGTGTAATAAAATCTATTGTAATCTTTTATAATAATCCGTATAGTAATCTTCTAAAAAAATTCCGTATAGTTTCAAAACTTGATCGTTAAATTAAAATTTGCATTAGGCCTGTAAATTTTGATGTTTTGTTTTTGAGTTAACTGAGGAGGGGTTTTAAACTGAGGGGGGGGGGGGGCGTAAACTAGCGTGGGGGGGGGGGTAAACTAGAGGTAGAGGTTGGCGTTAACTGGGAGGGGGTTGAACTGTGGTGAGGGGTTTGAACTGCTGGGAGGGGGTTTAAACTGTTGGGGAGGGGGAACTGGGAGAAGGGTACATATGAACGGAGTAAATGAATGGTAGGGGAAATTAAGCGGTCGTTATAAACTTGAGTAGGTTTAGAGTTCGAGTAGACCGTAAGTACGGCAGAAAAATTGCAAATTTTACATATTTTCTGCAAAAACTTTTGTACAGGTTATAATCTATTGTAATTCATTATAATTTAATGCACTCCAATCGATTTAATTTTTTTAAGAAACGGATTGCAATATATTATAATCGATTGTCTGGTCCCAAAAGGTAATCATAATAGGTTATATTGGCAACATTCTTGACCACGAACATCGATTATGATTTTTAATTATCCATGAAATTTCATTGCGGATATTTCAAACGAATACCTAGCTTGTTGATCCGATTTTCGAAGAGAGTGCGGAGTACTTAAATTGGGGTGATGTTTTCAGTCAATTTTTGACTTCTCAACTTAGCATTTTGTCGGAAATTTTTATACCATCTGAAACAATTTACTAAGCTCAAATGTAAAAAGATATTTCATCTGTGTTCATTTTTTGTTACGTTTTTTGTTAGGGGACTTGAAAATTACTAACTGAGTTAATGCGTTACAAAATGAATTGAAACCAGTCATTTGGTCGTATTATTAGGATAAAAGACGCCAAATACATCATTTTCTAGCTTTCATTAGCGTGTGGGGGATAAGTTTTAATTAAAAGTTCTAAAAAAAAATTTTGTTTATGTTGCCAATTTTTCGAACAAAAAAACGAAATTGGCCGTAATGTGCTGTCGGAACATTATTGGCCTCGCCCTGATATACGAGCAGTCTTGTTGTTCCGATTTTCGAAGAGATTGAGGAATGTATATGCTCGGGTGCTTTTTATATTCAGACCAATTTCATAAATCTTTTTGTTCCTTCGGGGAATCTTTCTGTGACCGTTATATAGTTATCTGCTGGAGGCCAGCCAGGTGTTCACACCACTAGTGTAACCTGCCGCGAGGCTGTTTAATTTGCTATTGTTATATAGTTTAGTCGTGGCGAATTATCCAAAATCTCAGAACAAAAAACCGGAGAATTGACATCAATGAAGCATGTACGTGGTTATTTCTGACTGGAAGCTGCAGTCGACATAGACTGGGTTCTGTATTCCCACTCTTACACTGAACTCTTTTCCAGGGGTCAGATACAGGTAGCCAGAGTACACAGGGAATAACACACACAGACAAGTCAGGAGAAAAAGACTAGAGGCATTAATTCCAGACATCACTCTGATACCTGATTCAATGCAGTTATTTCAGTCCGAATTGAAGTTTCCAGTATAATGGCGATTTTTGGACTAAAATTGAAAAGGGAAATGATTTAAAAACACCTGCGTACATGTGGAAGTTTCTAAACATGTGACTATGTTCAGCTGTCATCTATTATTCAAATCAAATCTTCAGCATGGAAAATATGCCGGCTCCAATTTGAAAATATAACCAAACTAATTTTGAAGCGGCACAATGTGCCAAAAATGAAACTATTACGGGTCAAAATATCTAAATTCAAAACACTTTTGTCAACATTAGCCTCACGCACAAAATTGAGACTATCACAGTTTGAAAAACCAATTTTTAACCACACTAGAAACCACAGTATAAAAATAAGTATTTAAGACCCATTTGCTTAAGTAAATTGCAACGGTTTTGGATCTCTTAACAATCCCCCCTTCTTGAAAGGGGCTGCTTTTTATTGTGGAAAAACAATCATTTTTTGCCAGGGACTTCGATTTAAAAAAACTTTTGCAAAAAAAAACATCAACACAATATGATCAAAACTGATGTTAATAGATCCTCAAGGTCGTAAAATGCCATGGGCCGATAAATTAGCCTCAAAGTTAGGCAAGTTAAATTAAACTAAATGAATGCTTTTGTTTCTAAATTTGAGCGAAACTTGAGCGTATTTTTTTGATACTAAGTCTTCAAATATTATGTATCAAATATATACATATTCTGCAAAACAAGTGTGTACAAAGTAAGTAAATATTTTGAACAAAATGCGTCAGAGACGAATGGATAAAATAGTCCCCTTATGCTTTCATCTTTTGGTTGCCGTTGAGATGGTTATTTCGACTGCACACTTTGTCCTTATTGTTCAGACTTTCGAAGAAAATGGAATAATACTGCTTGGGTTGATTTTTTTCAGTCAATTTTCGGGATTCAAATAATAGTTTCTAACCAACAGTTTTTTTTACCCCATTGAATATATCGACTCTCTGAAACCAAATTTGAAAATCTACTTTACCCCTTTTTTCCGCAAACTTTGAAAGTTTGAAAACAGTCAATTGAACAATGCTCTGGACTAAGTTATGCGCGCTTTGAAGATTTTGATCATTAAGCTGAAAGCGTAACCCGAACTAATTATGCGTGACCAACTATCCCGAACAACAAAAATGTTCTAAATTGAAATGAGGCTAGCTAAGCTATAACGTCGCATTAATTTCGTAACTTAAATTTTCACTTTTAATCTTTGATATTGTCCAGACATTATAACAGTTTTCAGTATTTTCTTTTCCCAAAACCTAATCGATGTGGATTAAGGGGCAGTCGGAACATTCAGGGTTTAACCCTGATATACGAGCCGTCCTGTTTTTTTTTTTCAGACAAGTTCAACAAAATCTGGTTTCTCGGTTGATCAATTTACTTATCTGCATGGGTGCAGCCATTATGTAACCTGCCACAATTCTGACTAAACTGCTCGTTTTATACTTCACACGTGGCGAATTGTCGCGCTCTACAAAATCGTTCTAAATTGAATCGACGCAGCTAAATCGTTAGTTACGAAAGTTACGGAATATTTCTGCTCGGCGTAGGGTTTTTTTCTTCAGACAAATTTCGACTTTTTAACTAGCCATTTTTTACGGAACTTTTTTATATCATTCAAAAGGTATTGTTGTCCTGAGCTTAAATTTGAAAAGATATTTACCTGTGATCAGTTTTCGGAAAGTTATGGCGGTTTAAAGAGTGCCATTTTGGCCAATATGGGACAATTAACTCAGGATATATTTCGCGCTACTAACGCTTAAGCGGAGATTTAATCCGTCTTATAAATCGTTCCAAATTGGTTGAACGAAGCTTATTTGCCATAATTGATTTGTTACTAGGAGCGAAATCTATCGCTTTGTACTTTATATGGCGTGTGGGGGGATGATTTTTAGAAAAAAAAATCAAATTTTAGAAAAAACGTTCATTTTATTTTGTTTTATTCAATTTTTTTATGTTATTACTGCTGCTCCATAAACCTTAAAAAGCAGTCGGAACATTCAGGGCTTCGCCCCAATACGAGCATTCTTCTTAGTTAAATGCACGACTCAAAACTTATTTTATTTTGATACTATCAGTCTAAAATAAAAGTTTGTCCAATATTTAATACAAATTTTTGTAAACTCAATGTAAAATTGATGTCATCAGGGTTGATATTGATATTTATAGATCTTTTCTGAGCCACACAGTGTGCCTGTATACCATCGACATGATCTGCTAGAATTATGGTCAGCGAAACTATTTGTTCGCGCGGTCGCTTATTCAATTTTGATTCTTATATAACACGATTGCTTGTATTTCAAGACAAAGCTCTGATAAATCCGACTGCCCTTTCAACTTGAAGAAAAAATCGTTGGGAGAAGCATTTTGGTATCATTTAACACTCGCTTTCCCCCACCCGCTATGTAAAATGCAAAAAAAACAAGACTGCTCGTATCAGGGCGAATCTCTGAAAATTCCGACTGCCTTTTAACGTTTATGGAGTAAAATATGAAACAAAATAAAACAAAAAAACTTTTTTCTAAAATTTGAAAATTTTTCTATAAAAATCATCACCCCACACGCCATATAAAGAACAAAACAATAGATTTCGCTCCTTGTAATAAAACAATTATGGCAATGAAGCTTCTTTTAGCCAATTTGGAACGATTTCTAAGACGGATTAAATCTCCGCTTACGCGTTAATAGCGCGAAATATATCGCGCGTTAATTGTCCCAAATTGGTCAAAATGGCCAAAATGGCAATCTTTAAACCCTCATAAATTTACGAAAAATGATCACAGGTAAAATATTTTTTCAAATTCAAACTCAGGACAACAATGGCTTTCGAATGATATAAAAAATTTGTCAAAAATAGCTAGTTAAAAAGTCGAAAATTGTCTGAAGAAAAAAAAATCCACCCGAGCACAAAAATTTCGTTACTTTTGTATCGAAAGTCGGAACAACAAGACTGCTCGCGTATCACAAAGCACAATTTCGAATGGTTCGATTGCACTTAAAGGCAGGTTTTAAAGTTTTTTGGTAGAAAAAATGACGGAAAAACTAAAAAAAAAGTAAAAAAAGTTTTTCGTTTTTTTTTCTCCAATCTACCTACACGCTGATGTAAGCTACAAACAGTAACAAATGACATGTCGCAATTCAATTTGAAACGTTTTAATTTGCCGCTTACGCTTGTTATAGACCGCAATACATAGCGCGTTAATTGAGACTATCACAGTTTGAAAAACCAATTTTTAACCACACTAGAAACCACAGTATAAAAATAAGTATTTAAGACCCATTTGCTTAAGTAAATTGCAACGGTTTTGGATCTCTTAACAATCCCCCCTTCTTGAAAGGGGCTGCTTTTTATTGTGGAAAAACAATCATTTTTTGCCAGGGACTTCGATTTAAAAAAACTTTTGCAAAAAAAACATCAACACAATATGATCAAAACTGATGTTAATAGATCCTCAAGGTCGTAAAATGCCATGGGCCGATAAATTAGCCTCAAAGTTAGGCAAGTTAAATTAAACTAAATGAATGCTTTTGTTTCTAAATTTGAGCGAAACTTGAGCGTATTTTTTTGATACTAAGTCTTCAAATATTATGTATCAAATATATACATATTCTGCAAAACAAGTGTGTACAAAGTAAGTAAATATTTTGAACAAAATGCGTCAGAGACGAATGGATAAAATAGTCCCCTTATGCTTTCATCTTTTGGTTGCCGTTGAGATGGTTATTTCGACTGCACACTTTGTCCTTATTGTTCAGACTTTCGAAGAAAATGGAATAATACTGCTTGGGTTGATTTTTTTCAGTCAATTTTCGGGATTCAAATAATAGTTTCTAACCAACAGTTTTTTTTACCCCATTGAATATATCGACTCTCTGAAACCAAATTTGAAAATCTACTTTACCCCTTTTTTCCGCAAACTTTGAAAGTTTGAAAACAGTCAATTGAACAATGCTCTGGACTAAGTTATGCGCGCTTTGAAGATTTTGATCATTAAGCTGAAAGCGTAACCCTAACTAATTATGCGTGACCAACTATCCCGAACAACAAAAATGTTCTAAATTGAAATGAGGCTAGCTAAGCTATAACGTCGCATTAATTTCGTAACTTAAATTTTCACTTTTAATCTTTGATATTGTCCAGACATTATAACAGTTTTCAGTATTTTCTTTTCCCAAAACCTAATCGATGTGGATTAAGGGGCAGTCGAAAATATAAACTCAGGACAAACTCAGGACAACAATGGCTTTCGAATGATATAAAAAATTTGTCAAAAATAGCTAGTTAAAAAGTCGAAAATTGTCTGAAGAAAAAAAAACCCACCCGAGCACAAAAATTTCGTTACTTTTGTATCGAAAGTCGGAACAACAAGACTGCTCGCGTATCACAAAGCACAATTTCGAATGGTTCGATTGCACTTAAAGGCAGGTTTTAAAGTTTTTTGGTAGAAAAAATGACGGAAAAACTAAAAAAAAAGTAAAAAAAGTTTTTCGTTTTTTTTTTCTCCAATCTACCTACACGCTGATGTAAGCTACAAACAGTAACAAATGACATGTCGCAATTCAATTTGAAACGCTTTAATTTGCCGCTTACGCTTGTTATAGACCGCAATACATAGCGCGTTAATTACCCCAAATTGGCCTAGTCAACAAATTTGAAACCTCAAAAACTTTACGCAAAACAATCACAGGTTTTTATCAGGTTTTTCACAATTTTTAACAGGTTATAATCACAGGTTTTCAAATATTCAAGATCTGGACAACAAAGTTTTTTAGATGGTATAAAAATTGTCAAAAGTTTTAGCTAAAAAGATGAAAAATGTCTGAAAAAAACACAGCCAAATTACAAGTATTTAAATATTCCGCACTTTCTTTGAAAATTGTAAGAACAAGACTGTTTGTGTCAAGGCGAACCCCTGAACGTTTTGCATGCATTTGGAGGTCTATGGGAGTGATTAGTGTTCGCTTTGAAAAAAATTGATGACAATTTCACAAAATGAACCAAATTCAACATTTTTTGTGAAATTAATTATTTTTAAAATCATCTCCACTATAAAAAAAAAACATTATTTCGCATATATTTTTTGCTGCCAATATCTATCATGTATTTGCAGGAAGTGAATTTAAATTGGCTGAATAGCATGTTCCAATTTCATTTGTAACAATTTCTATCCTGGATTATTTTTTTGCTAACGCGTTATTAGCACGGTATATATCGCGCGTTAATTGTCCAAAATTGGCCTAGGTTTCAATATCTGAACCATCACAATTTTTTAAAAGTTGATCGCAGATGAATTTGTTTTTTAAAATTTGAACTTAAAACAACAATAATTTTTGAATGATAATAAAAAAAATTTGCTTCAAAAATGACTAGTTCAATTGTCAAACTTGTCTGGAGAAAAAAACCACATGCACAAATTTTAAGTCACCCTCTACGATAGTTGGAGCAATTTTTCATTTTGTCTTTTTTGCCAACTTATATCTTAATAATATGCATTGAAGATAATAATTTTCACGAACCATTTGACTGACTCGAATAAAATTTCTGATTTCATATTTTTAACTTTTGCGAGGTTTCAAGCTAATTTTGTTCCGTTTTGCTGTATCGTATCGTAAGCGACCTGCACTGGAGTTTCATGAATAATAACTGTTTATATTGGTTCCTATTCGTCAATCTCTATGAAATTTAAAAAAAAGATTATGTTCGATAAAAAGTGAAGTATAATTTAACCTCTGTCAAAAAAAAAACAATTTACTTGATCGAATGTAATCAATTATAATGGATTGTGATCATTTATGATTTAAAATAATTCATTTTTGTTAAGCCATTTTCTGGCAATATATTCAAAACTTAACAGTTGGTTTTGGCTTGATACTTGTTATAGACAAACGAGATTTGATTTGGCTTTAAAAATGTTTATTTGTATTCATTTTATAAACTGGTAAACTGTCGGGTGAGATAGGGGAGTTAAACAAAAAAAACTGATAAAATGGGAGAAGAGATGAACATGTTCTGAGAAAATGAGTGTCAGGGGGTACTAAACTGGCGTTAAAAATTGAGAAGATTTAGAATTCGAGTAGATCGGGAGTATAGCAGAAGTTGTTGAAAATTTTGCCGCTAATTTTGCTTCTTGCAATTACAATATTATCGGTTTCGTTGTCTAAATTTGAAGCAATAAAGGATTAAAGTGACAACATTTTTGATGGCATTTTTCCGTTAAAAATGATTTTTATTTGTATCCATGAAACTCCAGTGGTTTAAACTTCAAGTCAAAATCAGAGGCGGATCTACGGTTTTCTTGAGGTGAGGAGGTGGATTCCATTTTTTGGGTCGACAAAATTGATTTTCCCAGCTCTCTCAAATCACTTATAAAGACTTTTTAACCAAATTTTCTGCGTCGCTATGCAAAAAAAAACGGTCTCTGGGTCGTAAAAATTAGGGTCCACTGGTGCTCAAAGAGATTTTTTTAAGGGCTGGAGAAACAACGGAGATATTTAAGCTATTCGTTTTTTCGACGAAATACACTGACTATTCAACTCACTTATTATTCAGTTCAACGCACCAGACAATTTACCAAATCAATTTTTCAAGGCTCTGACCATTCAACGCACGAGTCAAAAGCAACAAAATTAATTTTTTGTCATGATTGGTGAATGTTTGGAAAAAAAAAACATATCAAACCTGGCACAAAAAACTTTCATTTGACATAACATTTGTATTCTTTGCCCAGTTTTGCCCGAAAAAAAACAAAGCCTGTCATGTGTTTAAGTTAAAAAAAAATTCCACATATGACTTTGAAAAAAAAAGCGAATCCAAAACGTTTTCTTTCAATTCATGTGATTGAATCAAATTTGCATCCAAACAAATGCTGCAATGCTATGTAAACTTTTAATAACAGGCGTAGCCATTAATTCTATTGAAGTTTCTTGTCTAGGTCTCAAAAAGTCGTCTATTGCTCAGTTTAGGGAAAGAATAGCGTCTTTCCATAACCGCTATCTTATTGTGTGAAAATTGTTTGAAAGATTTATATTTGAGGTAATTTTTTTATTTTGTTTCGAAAGTTTTCGCTTTGTTGGCTATGCATTTTTGCTGAATTTTTTTTTGTAAATTCTGGGGGTTTAAAGGTTCTCAATATTGTTGTTAATTAACGCGCGATATATATTTTGCGCTATTATTGAGTAAGCAGACATTTATTCCGTCTTATAAATCGTAAATCGTTTCAAATTGAAATGAGGCAATCAGTGTATACTTTTTAAAACTTTGCTTTTTATTTTTAAAAACTTTGTATTTTTAAAGCATTGGGGTGATAACTTCAAAAAATCTTAAAAAATAATTTCTTTTTATTTCTCTTTGAAGTATTCATCATCCTACCTTAACCCACTGGTGCTCAAAGTAGCTTTATTATCACAGAGAGTAGCATGATTTAAAATAATTCAATTTTAGTAATCCATTTTATGGCAGTATATTCAAAATTTAACAGTTGATTTTGGCTTGATACACTTATAGACAAAACGAGATGCTTATTTGTATTCATTCTATAAACTGGTAAACTGTCGGGTGAGATAGTGGAGGTAAACGAAAAAAAAACTGATAAACTGGGAGAAAAGATGAACATGTTTGGAGAAAATGAGTGTCCGGGGGTACTAAACTGGCGTTAAAAATGGAGAAGGTTTAGAATTCGAGTAGATCGTGAGTATAGCAGAAGTTGTTGAAAATTTTGCCGCTAATTTTGCCTCTTAAAATAACAATATTATCGGTTTCGTTGTTTAAATTTGAAGCAATAAGGGATTAAAATGACAACATTTTTGATTGCATTTTTCCACTAAAAATGATTTTTATTTGTATCCTTGAAACTCCAGTGGTGGGTGGAAAACTTCAAGTCGAATCAGAGGCTGATCTACAGTTTTCTTGAGGTGAGGAGGTAGATTCCATTTTTGTGTCGACAAAATTGATTTTTCCAGCTCTCTCAAATCACTTATAAAGACTTTTTTAGTAAATTTTCTGCGTCACTATGAAAAATAAACGGTCTCTGGGTCGTAAAAATTAGGGTCCACTGGGGGTCAAAGAGATTTTTATTTTTTTTTAAAGGCTGGAGAAACAACGGAGATATATAAGCTATTCGTTTTTTCGACGAAATACACTGACTATTCAACTCACTAATTATTCAGTTCAACGCACCAATCAATTTTTCAAGGCACTGCCGTAATCCTTTTTATGGCAGTATATTCAAAACTTAACAGTTGATTTTGGCTTGATACACTAATAGACAAAACGAGATGTTTATTTGTATTCATTCTATAAACTGGTAAACTGTCGGGTGAGATAGTGGAGGTAAACGAAAAAAAACTGATAAGCTGGGAGAAAAGATGAACATGTTTGGAGAAAATGAGTGTCCGGGGGTACTAAACTGGCGTTAAAAATGGAGAAGGTTTAGAATTCGAGTAGATCGTGAGTATAGCAGAAGTTGTTGAAAATTTTGCCGCTAATTTTGCCTCTTAAAATAACAATATTATCGTCTTCGTTGTCTAATTTTGAAGCAATAAGGGATTAAAATGACAACATTTTTGATGGCATTTTTCCGTTAAAAATGATTTTTATTTGTATCCATGAAACTCCAGTGTTGGAAAACTTCAAGTCAAAATCAGAGGCGGATCTACAGTTTTCTTGAGGTGAGGAGGTGGATTCCAATTTTTGGGTCGACAAAATTGATTTTCCCAGCTCTCTCAAATCACTTAAAAGACTTTTTTACCAAATTTTCTGCGTCACTATGAAAAAAAACGGTCTCTGGGTCGTAAAAATTAGGGTCCACTGGGGGTCAAAGAGATTTTTATTTTTTTTAAAGGCTGGAGAAACAACGGAGATATATAAGCTATTCGTTTTTTCGACGAAATACACTGACTATTCAACTCACTAATTATTCAGTTCAACGCACCAATCAATTTACCAAATCATTTTTTCAAGGCACTGACCATTCAACGCACAGACTATGCGTTTCAACGTACGAGTCAACCACCAACAAAATATATTTTTTGTCATGATTGGTGAATGTTTGGAAAAAAAATACATATCAAACCTGTCACAAAAAACTTTCTTATGATATACCATTTGTATTCTTTGCCCAGTTTTGCCCGAAAAAAAAACAAAGCCTGTCATGTGTTTAAGTTTAAAAATATTCCACATATGACTTTGAAAAAAAGCGAATCCAAAACATTTTCTTTCAATTCATGTGATTGAATCACATTTGCATCCAAACAAATGCTGCAATGCTATCTAAACTTTTAATAACAGGCGTAGCCATTAATTCTATTGAAGTTTTGTGTCTAGGTCTCAAAAAGTTGTCTATTGCTCAGTTTAGGGAAAGAATAGCGTCTGTCCATAACCGCTATCTTATTGTGTGAAAATTGTTTGAAAGATTTATATTTGAGGTAATTTTTTTATTTTGTTTCGAAAGTTTTCGCTTTGTTGGCTATGCATTTTTGCTGAATTTTTTTTGTAAATTATGGGGGTTTAAAGGTTCTCAATATTGTTGTTAATTAACGCGCGATATATATTTTGCGCTATTATTGAGTAAGCAGACATTTATTCCGTCTTATAAATCGTAAATCGTTTCAAATTGAAATGAGGCAATCAGTGTATACTTTTTAAAACTTTGCTTTTTATTTTTAAAAACTTTGTATTTTTAAAGCATTGGGGTGATAACTTCAAAAAATCTTAAAAAATAATTTCTTTTTATTTCTCTTTGAAGTATTCATCATCCTCCCTTAACCCACTGGTGCTCGAAGTAGCTTTATTATCACAGAGAGTAGCATAGTTAAAAACTCATCAAATTTCCTTTGCAAGTTTGAGCTGAAAAATAATTGAAAAAAAACTTATTTTTTATAGACTGGAACAACCGCGTGGATAAACTGACGAAAAGGATTTGAAAGACAAAAGTATGTCTTTGTTTATCTCATGTGTTATCTGATTAAAAACTTATTTACTTTGCAAACTCTGATTTTTGGATTCTTTTATGTTAGCTTATTTTATTATTTTGACATGCAGTAGATAATCTCTTAAGTAGTATTCGTTAATCGAAGAAGTTTTCAATTTTTTTCTCAATTCAGCTCAATTTCAAACTAATTAGCTTAAGAAATTCCCAAAACTCAAATTCCAAAATTCGTTTTTGAGACAAGAAAAAATCATCTATAGTAAGATAAAGTTAGGCTTACCTCCGATACAAGGAGTTTTCTTCAACACAGTGATTTTCCTTAAACTACTATTCTTTCAACTCACTGACTATTAAACGCACTGATCATTCGTTTCAATAGACGAGTCAACCTACAAAGTAAGTTTTTTTGTCATGATTGGTAAAAATTGACTAGTAAAATACAGCTCAAAGCTGGCTCAAAACTTTTTCATATGATATACCGTTTGTATTCTTTGCTCAGTTTTGATACAAGTTGTCTTGTTTGGTCACTTTTTTGTGTTCTTTATTAGTTGGGGCTTCTGCAATTCGTTATCCAATCTGTCTGATGAGAGTCAGTTTATCTTTTTTCCCCACATTCTGAATAGCTTAGGCGGCGTTATAATTTATTTATGCTGGTGTGATTTTTTTCATTCAATTTTTGCCGATCGCAATAATAAATTTCAGGAATTTTTTTAATGTAGATATCAACTACATGAGTTCAAAACTGAAAATATATTTTCCCTCGATTGATTTTTGTGAAGTTCTGGGGGTTTCAAAGTTTCCCATTTGGCCACCCTCTAGACTAATTGATGTGCATTTTGAAGATTTTATTCTTACTGCTGAGAGCGTAACGCGAATTATTTATGCGTGGCGAATTATCACGAACAACAAAATCGTTCCAAATGAAATTGAGGCTAGCTAGTCGGATCGATTGTACTAATTTCGTTCGACTCAACATTTCAAATTTTGGTGTTGTCCAAAATTTATCGGTTTTTCAAATTTTCTTTTCCCACAAACTATTCGATAGGAAATAAGAGACAGTCAGAGCATTCAGGGCCTTGCCTTGATGAATGGGCAGACTTGTTAACTCTTTAACCATTGCTTTTTGTATTAGTTGCTTCTACAGCATTTGCTCTATGAAGATAAAATTTTGCAAAAATTGACCAGATGGCCAGTACGAGGCAAACCCCTCCAACATGATTTAAAACTGAGATATTTTGTTGAAAATGTGAGAGCGGATCTTAGTAAACATGTTTCCGAAAATTTGAGAATGTTTTGAAAATATGAAAATTGAGACCATAGTTGCCCTAGCCGCCTACTCTAGATTTTACCGCATTTTTATACGGTCACCAATCTGTTTCGAAGAAATATGTTCACAAGTTGTTAGTTACATTAGACTCAAAAACGTTTATGATTGACGCATGAAACAAAAAAGGTCACAACTGCAATTAAATTATTTGATCTAATAAAAGTAAACTTATTTGTGCAGGATTCAACGCCCAAAATCTTTCATAATTGATTCAAATATGGGCCAAACTTTGATCCAGCCTGGTAGTGATCTGTAAATCTTCTCTAAAGTCTGTTCAGCTCACTGTTACACTAAGAAAAATGTTTTCTTGGTTTTAAACTTTCTTTTAAAATTGTTTAAAATATCAATAAATTAAGTTTTGGGTGACTGAAATTGAAAGTTTTACGTACGACCTTATACTTTTTGTGCATAATATTTAATTTTAAACAGATTTCATCAAAAAATTGTACAGATTATCTACAGATTATGTACAAATTTTCAACAGATTATTAACAGATTTTAGTTTATGAAGATTATATACTGACCGTATACTGACAATCTACAGGTTTTATACAAGTTCTAAACAATAAAAAAATTGATTATTTTGGACCTGAAATCCATATATTTCGAGAAAAAAAATAATCAGTTGTGTCTGTATACAATCGATTATCAGTCGCAAAGTGGTTGTAGACAAGTTTCGACTTTCTAACAAACCATTTTTGACGGATTTTTCAAATATTATTCAAAAATTTTGCTTCCCTGAGCGCTTAATTTAAAAAAAAAATTATCTGAGATTGTTTTTCATAAAGTTATAGGGTTTTGAAGATTGCCATTTTGGCCAACTTAGGAAAATTATTGCACGAAATATTTCGCGCTATTGATGCGTAAGCTGAGATTTAATCCGTTTAGAAATCGTCTCAAATTGGTTGAAGAAGGCTTGTTTGCCATAATTGATTTGTTAGTAGGAGCAAAAATTAACAATTTATACATTATATGGCCTTTGGGGGATGATTTTCACAAAAAATATTGTACACTTATAAAAAAAAACATTTTTTTAAATTAGATTTAGTTTTTTCACGTTAATACTGCTGTATAGACCTTAAAAGGTAGTAAGAAGATCCAAGGCTTTGCCCTAATACGAGCAGTCTTTTTCAACTCAAATTTAATTCAGTATTTTATATTCTTATTTGAGGAAATGAGAACACATCCTTTTGTGATTTTTGCTATGGTACGTGCGGGGATAACATTAAGAAAAAAAATCTTTTTTCTTTCAATTACTTCACCAATTTCCCTCTTTTAAATTGATCTGAAAAAGCAGCCGGAAGATTAAGAGCTGACCTTGATATATAATTAGTCTTATGATTATTTACCCTGATCTTTAAGACAATTTCCAGCCTAATCGAGGAGATTATGAGTCATATTGCAATATTTTTTCTCAAACGTCTTGCGTACAAATTGATCGCAGTTAAATTTATTCTGTTTTCAACTATTCTTTCAACAAGTTCCCGCTTGACAAGCATTTTTTGGAAATTACAAATACAAATAAATTCAAAAAACAACACACTTCAAAATTTATTTTTGTCACTAACGTATGCCAGTAGCTCAAAAAAACAAATTTCTACAGCTGGTTTTCAAATTCCAGCAGAAATCAAATAGATTTAAACTCAAATGGTATCAGTTAAGGTTATGATTGTTTTTTTTTGCGCCTAATTGTTACAAATTAGACGAGTTTACTATTTTTCTTATCTAGAGAAAAGTTATATTTTTGAGTAATTCTTATTCAGGGTTACTGTACATGTGCTTGGAAACAAACCAAAAAACATAAACCGCTCGTATCAGTGGGAAGCCTTGAATTTTCCGACTGTGTTTTGAGGTCTTTTAGCTTCCTTAACCAAATTAGCTTCCTTAACCAATTTGGAATGATTTCTAAGACGGATTAAATCTCCGCTTACGCGTTTATAGCGCGAAATATATCGCGAGTTAATTGTCCCAATTGGCAAAATTGGCAATCGCTAAACCCTCATAATTTTATGAAGCATGATCACAGGTAAAATATCTTTTCGAATTTGAGCTCAGGACAAAAATACATTTTGAGTGATATATAAAAAAACTCCGTCAAAACTGGCTAGTTAAAAAGTCGAAATTTGTCTGAAGAAAAAAACCCAACCCGAGCACAAATATTCCGTTACTTTTGCTACGATAGTCGGAAAATAAGGAAAAAAAATTAAAATATTTTTTAAAGAATGCTGGTCATATACAGTGCTGATTTAAATTAACTGGCTAAAAGGCATTAGACTTGAAATTTAAAACGCGTTTTTCTCGTATTGAGACAAATTTAAGAGAAAACTCATTGAGTCAAAATTTGCTTAAAATTTCAGTAGAATTAATTTGGTGTAATTTGTGTAATTTGTTCGGAGAAATTCGGTCCCAAAATTTTACCCCAAAAATGGGTCATTTTGGCGTTTCTTAGTTAATCAAAAATTCAGCCAAAATCGTTAATCGATCACAGACATAATTAAAGTGAGGCCCTTACAAAACCCAACAAACTTTAAGAAGGATACATTCTCCAAAACATTGTATAAGTTAATTTATTTTTGTTTGATAGAGAAAAAGGTCGTTTTTACTATATAAAACACCAAATTTTTATTTAAAAACAATTTTTAAACGGTTTGCAGTTTTATTTTTGGAGAATATAACATTGTTAACGTTTGTTGAACCACGTGAGAGGTCCATCTTGATATAATTATATCTGTGATCGACTTGGTATTTTCGGCGTAATTTTTGATTAACTAAGAAAAGCCAAAATGACCCACTTTTGGGGTAAAATTTCGGACCCGAAATTCGTAAAACAAATTACACCATATTAATTCTGCTAAAGTTTAAAGCAAGTTTTGTGTTCATAAGTTTTCACTTAAACTCAGCCCAATTTGTGAGTGTTTTGTCCTGTTGTCCAAGTTTAACGTGTTTTGTCCTGTTAATTTGAATCAGCACTGTAGTTCTAATGCAATTTCTTACGATCGAAATGTGCTGCCCTGTTCTCCTCCGCTTAGATTGATTGAACTCCTTGATTGTTCTCCTACCATATTATTGAACAATGCTTATCGCTCCATTTTCACAGAATTTTTAAACCATTGAATTGTTTCAAAATGCATGGCAAGCAGTTTTTTGGGCTTTAACAGAGCATTTTGTGTGTCAATTGAGCAACCCTAACCCACGTTACACCGTATGTGTACATTTGTATGGGGAATATCACAATTGATACTTCAGGTACGTTGGTGAAAAAGGCGTTTTGAATTTTTGATTACGTGTGTAATTCTAAATGAGTAACTTCAAAAAAAAAATGAAATGAACGAAATGGTCCAATTTTGCTTGGTAACTTCTATTTTAAATGAAAAGATTTAAATTTTTCAATGAACAAGGAAAACTGTTGGCTAAAAAAAATCTATATAAGAGTCTATTTGAACGTTTTCCTTGAAACAAAAACCGCACCTACAAAAAAAGACTTTAAAAATTATTTTTTTTCCAAACATTTTTTCGACATTGACGTAGGAAAAAATTTAGGTCGTTTCAACAATTCAACAACCCACTCGTGTTAAATGATTTTTTTTCAACTGTCCTGGTGTTTTTTGAGAGATAGCTCAATCGGTTAAAATGGGGGAGTAGATTGCTCAATTGATCCCTCCATCAGGGATTCGACCAAAGGGAGAATTAAGGGGGCGGTGCGGCTGACGCTCTCTCCTCAGGGATTCGACCCCCTCACAAACCAAAGGGTTCATCCATTACTATAATTTTATATCATCAATTTTCGGCCGACCAAACGTAAAACTTTTCTAAAGGCCTTCGGCCACCATATATACTAATTTTAAAAAAAGAATGCCCATAACGCCCGATTTGACGTGGTATTTATTTTATTCTGGCTGAAAAATGATAAAAGCAAGTTTTTTAGTTTATACATCCGCTGCAGAATAATGCATGAAACAATGCTGTCAGCTAATTTTACCTATTCTCTCTTTTTTGCTAGTTCTCACATAATGGGACGAAAATAGTCCTGACGAGACTACAAACGCGCAATTACCAAAATATCCATCAAATTAAAGTACCTAGCTTGAGTTATTTTATTCGTGGTTTTCATTGTTTTTTTTTGTTTTCATTTGATTGAAGCTTCAGTTTTGTATACAGAGACTTTGAAAAAGACTCGATTAAGCTTATAACTTTTTGATGACTTTTCAACAGTCTGTTTTTATGAACAATTATTATAATCCGATTGATGGCAAGCAGTATAAATAATTGTAATATTTTTGTTGTTTTTTTTTCAAGCCTTTGGTAAGCTTAAAATCAGCAAGATCGCCTGATGCAGATCGTATCATACTTAGACGCTTACTGACACTTATCACACAACTGAGAATAGTTAATTAGTTTATTCACTTTTTTCAATCGTCTGTTGAAAACAGTTGCCATTTATAAATAGCCAAGACTGGCAAAATCAATAATTTTGTTTAACGTTATTTATTCGTTGCATGACGTTTACTTAGACGCTTACTGACAATTAATCACCCAATTCAGAGTAGTTAATTGGTTGGTTCAGTTTTTTTCAACCATCTGTTGGAAACAGTTGCCATTTATAAATAGCCAAGACTGCCCAAATCCATAATTTTGTACACAATCATTTACTCGTCGTAGCACAGAAAAGAAACATGTCGGTTGAACTAAGTCAAACGGATCAACAGGAGTTTTTCCAGAGCCAAAATGACAGGGCTACCAGAAGAGACCTCCCAGCGTCTGCGTTTCAGTCACTGGAACGACAATTGACTCTTCTCGCCTCGACTATCATTGTCGGACCCGACTCTATCCGGTCGGGGGGTGGCCGCAGACCGACTATTGTCAACCAAGGTGATGATTTCTTACAATTTCTATGAGCCTTTTCCGGATAGTTTTAAGATTGAGATCAATTATGCACAAGGTAAAGGGCCAAACATGGAGCTCTTTAACCATGAGGATAACCTTTAACCTTTAATCTTGAGGACCGTTGTTGATCCCTGGTTAAGGCATATATCCTACAATTTTTGGATAAATTTCTGTGCTGAAATGTTTTGTTTCGCCCACTGGTATACTGTGTAATCATTAACTTCTTGGTGGCTGCTGATCTTAGATCCAGTAACGTACCGACCAGAGAATCTTTCCAACGTAATTCTTTTTCAAAAACTATGTTTTCCGTCATCCACTTAATTTAGGACTGGAAGTTGCGGAGGGTGAACACCAGAACTACGGGATGATTTCAATCGAGATGCCTCCCGGCTGTTCTCAAAATAAACTGCCCCCCTTTGTGAGGTCACGCGCCGACTCCATTGCGAATGCATTCAAGTTCAACTACACCACTCAACCATGCATGGTAAAATGATTAGTCTAAATAATTTGAAACAAAGTTCATAGATAGTGTGTGTGAGCACAAAAAATGGTTAAAAAAATTTTCTAGATCCTCTCATAATCTCAAACGTTAAAAAAAGAGGGGTCCGAAGATAATATTTTAAGACTGCTAGGCTAGTAAATTCAAATTAATTAGTTTTAATCTGAATTATTTCTTTTTAAAACAAAGTTCAAACTTGGCGAAAACAAATTTTAAAATTAAAAGGCTAAACTTTTCACATTGCAAATTTATGACCATTCAATCTTAATCATAGCTTCGAAAAGACTGCAAGAGAACCCGAACATGAAACTCCGGTGCGGTTACAGTACAAAGCAATCATTTCAAGTTGGAAAAAAGTATGTTTAAAAAAGGAAGTACATAAAATTTGCAGCAATATTTTTTGTTCATACACTGGTTTCAGGTTCTGGGTATTGATCAACAGCAGGAGTTTGCTTCCAGGGTTCCCAAGCCCAGCCGCGAGTTCCTGAAAGTCATCGATGAGTTCCGATTCAACCAGGAGACAATCGAGGAAGAGGAGGAAAAGGAGAGAAAAATCAGTCTGGGACTGATGTGAAGGTCAAGCTAAGATGTACATAGAAAAAAGAAAAATGAAAACAACCAAAAGACAATTCATTTGATTTTGGAAAAACTATTTACCATCTAGAATGAAGTTTTGATTTTTCTTTTCGAAACGGCGCACGCTTGAAGAGGGTTGTGGACTGATGACACTGTAAATATGTTGAGGAACTGTAAACAAGACTGCTCACTCGTATATCTGCACGAAGCGACAAATGTTCCTTCTGCCCTTCAGGCTAATTAATGAGATTTTGGAATGAATAACTGACGAATTAATTGAAAAAAAATGAAAAATATTTTCTTTGTTTTTATTTCAATTTTTTCTTCATTTTATTCCCTCACGCGCTATGTAAAAAATAAAGGTATGTTTAGCGTCTCCTATTGTTTTAATAGGGTGGAATTGCTGTCTTCAATGCGCAATTTGCAGTAACTGGCCGCTTACGCGTGTTACAAGAACGCAATATCGCACGATGATTATTGCAATTTGGCCAAATTACCAATTTGCAAGCACCCGTAACTTTTTGAAAAACAATCACAAGTATAATATCTTTTTACATTTGGACAAAATTTTTCAGATAGCTTACAAAAAAAAATTGTCAAAAATGCTTTGTTAACAAGTCAAGAATTCACTGAATAAAAAAACCACACCAAGCATAAATATTCCGCAAGTCTGGAAAAAGGATTTTTGATTGAAAAAAAAAACGACCGAGCACAAATATTCTGCCATTTTCTTCAAAAGTTAGAAATGATAAAGAACATTTTCCATCAAAACTCCCTATGGCTATCAAAATATATAACAAAATTCGATGCCAAAAAGATCTAATACATAGGAAGTTTTCGGTGGCTTTTGGGTCAATTCTTTGAAAAGATGGGGCGGAGGGTTGGGGAGAGGAGGTTGGCGCAGCCTCCAGGCTATCCTCAACAGAACTACAAATGATTTAAAGACATAGTGGGAGAAAATTTCATGGAGCTGAGTTAAGAATAAGTAAATTACTTTGAGAAACAGAAAAAGAGGGGACTGCTGTCAACTGCCACCTTTGCTATGGATGAAAAGGATATAACGACTTGATGATGGAAGTGAAACTGTTGTTCAAAACCTCAGAGTATTGGAGTGGAAGAAAAACATGCTGACCCACCAGGAATACAATTGCCCCTGTCTAGCGCAGTTATAGTCGTACCGAGAGCGGGGAAACTCGGTGCTGGTCTTTCACTGTTGAAATTTTCTCCATAAGACTCCCTGGACATAAGACTCCCTGGCTAGGACATCGAAGCATATAAACACGCTAGATTTCATAGGTGGCCTGGATGTGTTGTAGAACAGCTGCAAAGTGCTGAACATGCCATCAAGGGAAAGAGTTTTGGCGAGGCAAAAAATAATTGTGTTGTTTCGTGCCAACATAAACATGTAATTATTCGACTGTGGGAAGCAACGTATGTCAAAATGGTTAGAGTATACAAGCCGTTCCAGTTTGTAAAAAGGACTGGGTGCTCTTAATCAAGTTTCTTTGAGTCACCGAAACAGAACCGCGACGGCCTTGAAGCGGGCACTCGATTGCTTTGTGCAATTGTGCAGAAGAAATACAGGGTGACCTGGAGCAAAATAAGAGCCCGTGATCGAGAAAAACAGTATTGAATTTTTTGACGTTTCGTCTA
The DNA here is from genome assembly GCF_963678635.1 of Symsagittifera roscoffensis. Taxonomy (NCBI): domain Eukaryota; kingdom Metazoa; phylum Xenacoelomorpha; order Acoela; family Convolutidae; genus Symsagittifera; species Symsagittifera roscoffensis. The sequence continues at coordinate 57,802,781 of NC_087064.1, forward strand.
ACTTTGAGTGAGCAAGCAGGCTCACAATAATTTATTTTAAAAGCCTTAAAGCTTACAATTGCTCACTTTTAGCGATAAAAACTTAGTTTTATTCGAAAGAAGTTAGTTTTTTAAACATTTTAGCGCGTTTTTGAAAAAAAACTGTCAAAACTCAAAAAACTGCAAAAATAGTTAAAAAGAAAACATTTAAAATGTTTTTTTTTCTAGTCATTGATCTATAAATTTCAATTCATTTGTTTATTAGAAAAAACATGGCATGCTTCTGATTTTTGTAAAACGTTTTTGCGAGTTTTAGCAAACGGTTTCATATTTGTCAAATCTCGAACTTAGCATAGTTTTGCGGATAACACGGATTTGGAAAAAAATTTCAGATACAGACAACAAGTTGATGATTAAATCATCCCTTCAAATAGTAATGACTAAGCTGAATTAGTTACAAAAAAAACTATATTTTTGTCATTGTTCTGTCAACAGAATTAAGGAAAGTTTTTCTTGTCAATGTTCAGTGAACATTTTTTTCAACATTTGGCTGTCGCCAAATTTCAGCCAGTTGGAAGAAAGCTCGTTAAAACGTAGTTTTGGAAGCTTTGTTTGGCAATTCTCTTTAAAAAAAATTTTACATAAATAAATGAAAATTTTAGTGCAAAAAAATTGAAAAAAAATTAACTCTTTGAAAACTTTTTGTCTACTTATTGTTTGAGAAAACTGTAGATGCTCATGCCTAATTCAAAAACTTTATACGTGTTTGTATAGCTCTATCAACGTACGACGTACAAGAAAAAACATTAATTAAAAAAAACTATCCTTGAGATTTTGGTCGGATCATATGGTGCTACTTCCTTGCACAGCAACCATCTAACCTTAATTTTCAGGCTTATCACAGAAAATCACCGGAACCGTTCGAATAAAAAACTATATTAAAAAACTTTAGTCGTGATTCAAAAAAATTCACAAAATTTTTCAAAAAAGTTTTCTGTGTCGGTTTTTCTCGACACACAACTTTTGATTCAGAGAATTTCTGCAAAAAATGTTCAAAAAAAAAACAATTTTCCGGTCATTTTTATACAAAAACTAATTTCCAATTGGCTAGACTGACTATGATTGTCAATTATGTCTAACTTCTATTCGTTTTAGACTATGGTTGGAACATTTTGTGATATTTGCACAGTAAACTGCTATCCGTTTAAGATTTTGCAGTTCGTGTTTTCTCTTTGTTTTCGTTCAATCAGCATCGTTTGCCATATTTTGTTTTCTACATGCTAATGAACAGCAACTTACACAAATGAAAGTTTTTTGTTTGCAAAAATAACATTTGAAATACTGATTCACTTGAATTAAAACAAATATTGCAATTGACATAGCGCAACAGCAAATGATATGAGAAAACGCCTAGCAAAACATCAAAAACTTAGAGTTTTCAAAAATTGGAAACTAGCAAAATAACATTTGAGCTATTCTATTGTTTTTCTTCCCAATATCCTATTTTCTGTTTCAAGTTGTGAACCCATGTTGTTCAGAATAATGTTGCGCGTGGCTGCATAAGGCAATCAAAGTTTTTTTTTCCACCAATGCCTCTTAAAATCAAAAACTACCTGAAAAATTTCTGTTTTTGTATTAATATGACTTACGGCGCGGAAGTCAAATGCATAACTAAGAAACTACAAATGAGAACAAACTTTCGCGAGTCCCCGAATATAAGAAAAAGAATCATTCGAAAACAGAATTACAGAGGCGATAAGCGGAGCTTTACAACATTTGCGACTCAGCGCTACAATAGCGCTTTAAGATCTCATCTAGTAGAAAATTCGCCTTCAAAACTTTCATAAAATTTGACTCTGATTTATTAAAATCAATTGTATTAGGATTTTTTATCTCCACAAACGAAGAAAAGTTAAGATTTTACAGCTGGAATGAAGTTTAAATAAGCTATCGTAAGCCTGCATACTCAGCTTACAAGCTCGCAAATAAACTAACAAACTAAAATTTGAATTCGGTTTTTCTCGACACAGAATTTTGTTCACAAATTTTTGAGTTTGTTTGAATCACGACTGTATTTTTTTCATATATCTTATTCGACCGATTCCGATATTTTATTGTGATTAAGCGTGGAACACAAGGATAGCCGGTTGTTGTGCAATTAAGTAGCACAGAAAATTCCCAGCAATTTCTCAGTGGTATTTTGTCTCTGATTCTTGGGCAACTTTCACTGATATTTTTAACAAAATTTTTTCGTGGACCCATATCAGATTATCAGAGAACTTTGAAATCATCAAATTTTGGTTTCAAATTTTAACTATTGTAGCCGTTCAAATTGTTAAACTCGGAGCGCTCTTCTTCTAATATTGCTGAATATAATTTTTGTCGTTCGCTATATTGGTCACACGTCTTCTGATAAGCGAAAATCGTCTGTCTGATTTTCGAAATTTTTCAATTGTCGCAAAAAAATGTTATGTGTCATGCACGCATAATTCAAAAATTTAAAAAATAATTCCATCAATTCGAATTGACCCCCCCTGATTTCGTTAAAATGAATGATTAACACTGTCAATCATTCAAAATAGTCATACTTCCCGCCAAACTGCTTCAAATAAAAGTTCGTCGAAGACATGCGTTTTTGGTCATTCTGGTCAAATATCACAGGTGTTTGTTGTTTTTGTTTTTGTTGTTGATGTTGTTGCTGTTGTTGTTGTTGTTGTTGTATTGACTTCCCAGTAAACTGGAGGACATTTTCGTCCCGTTTTCATGAATTTGAAAATTGTCCATATAGTGCGACAACTAGCACAATTTGACGTATCTCCACAAGGGGCTAAAGTTCGTTTTTGAGACCTTAGAGATTATATAAACCACTTTTACGTCATTTCGGTTTGCGGTTCTCGTTGTCCAAAAAATAATTCATGTCTGGTTTTCTCAATTTGTGTTTTCTTCAGGGTAAATTTTCTGATATCCTGTTGGTGGTACAATCCTTGAACAAAATTTTGATCTCCGCATAGTTTTGACAACAGTAGTGAGTCATTCAATTGCATGTAGAAAGGGAGCGATAGGATATTCAGCAGGCGCAGCTCGTCCGTGTAGTCTCGTTGGAAAAAGAAATTCCCTAAGATCCATTTGATAATCTTCTTTTGGAACGGTTCGAGTTTTTTTTAAATCTTGTCTTGAGGTGGCTAAGCAGTGTGTTCCGTAGAGTAGTACTGGCAATAGAATAGACTTGTACGGTCCTAGTTTTACGAACGTGTTTGTGATGTAGGCTACGTTTCTGCGTAGGCAGTAATGAAATCTGTTCGCTTTTTTCGAGCGTTCTTTTTTGTGAGTACTCCAATTCAGGTTTTGACTGCCATGATCTCCTAGGTCTTTTATACCTACTTTTTTTTTTTGCTCAGGTTTGATTTCATTTGGAATCAGATTGTTCAAATTTCCTCGAAATTTAATTTATGCGCATTTATCTTTTGCTAATTGCTTATCGTTTCCTTGAACCTAATATTCAGTTTCCTTTGTGACGCTTTAATGATTGCCACGTTTTTCAGATCGTCTAGGAAGAAGAAAGAGTCAATGAATCTGAGTACATCGGACAGATCACTTAAGATGATGCAGATCAACAGGGGCCCAAAAATGACCCCTGGAGACTCCAAAAGTTATTTCTCGTTCAACAGACGCAGTGAATCCGATACGATCAAATTGTTTAAGTTTGCGCAATTAAATGTATAGAAGTTCCGGAAAACAACCTTTTACACCAACACAGTTGAATTTTTCTAGTAAGAGGTTGTGTGGTACTCGTCGAAAGTTTTTGAGAAACCAGCATAGAAAGCAAATCTTGGTCGAGTGTTGAGTAAATATTAATCAGAAATTATAGCATATTACTCATAAGGGATGTTTATCGCACAAACCCATGTTCATTTTTTGTGGGATACATCAGGAAGTGTTTGTACCAAGGATTATAAACACATTTCTCAAAGATTTTACCATCAATGCAAAGTAGTGAAATCGGGCGATTCTCCACATTTCTTGGATCACCCTTCTTGAATACTGGTGCTACCGCTGAACATTTTCAAGAGGCTGGGAGCTTGCGCAGGTGCTTCACATGTTTAATGAGCTTGTTCAAAATAAAATTTGAAATACTTATTCACTTGAATTAAAAACAAATATTGCAATTGACATAGCGCAACAGCAATTGATATGAGAAAACGCATAGCAAAATATCAAAAAATTAGAGTTTTCAGAAATTGGAAACTAGCAAAATAACATTTGAGCTGTTCTATTGTTTTCTTCCCGATATCCAATTTTCTGTTACAAGTGTTTCTTCACGTTGTCCAATACTCAGAAACCATGTTAATCAGAACAATATTGGCGCGTGGCTGCATTAGGCAATCACATTTTTTTCAACTAATGCCTCTTAAAACCAAAAATTACCTAAAAATTGTCTGGTTTTGTATTAATATGACTTACGGCGCGGAAGTCAAATGCTTAACTATGAAACTACAAATGAGAACAAACTTTCGCGAGTCCCCGAATATAAGAAAAAGAATCATTCGAAAACAGAATTACAGAGGCGATAAGCGGAGCTTTACAACATTTGCGACTCAGCGCTACAATAGCCCTGTAAGATCTCATCTAATAAAAAATTCGCCTTTAAGATCTTAATAAAATTTGCCTCTGATTTATTAAAATCAGTTGGGTTAGGATTTTTTATCTCCACAAACGAAGTAAAGTTAAGATTTTACAGCTCGAACGAAATTTAGATAAACTATCATAAGCCTGCATACTCCGCTTACAAGCTCGCAAATAGACTAAAAGTCTAACATTTGAATTCGGTTTTTCTCGACACAGAATTTTGTTCACAAATGTTTGAGTTTGTTTGAATCACGACTGTATTTTTTTCATATATCTTATTCGACCGATTCCGATATTTTATTGTGATTAAGCGTGGAACACAAGGATAGCCGGTTGTTGTGCAATTAAGTAGCACAGAAAATTCCCAGCAATTTCTCAGTGGTATTTTGTCTCTGATTCTTGGGCAACTTTCACTGATAATTTAAACAAAATTTTTCCGTGGACCCATATCAGATTATCAGAGAACTTTGAAATCATCAAATTTTGGTTTCAAATTTTAACAAATGATTCCAAGCTAGCAATATTGGTTTACACCAACTGCACTGTGTTTTGCATTGATGTGAAATCTTTCTTCAAAAGCGGAAAAAACATTTCGTTCATGCAATCAGAAGCTTTCTAAGCAAAATAAATGAATTGTCTAGTGTTACTATTTCACTAAATTCTGCTGTTTCTAAAATTCGTGCGTTCTTAACACCTTAATAAATATATTGAAAATACTGAAAACTTCATACCAGGAAAAACATCCTTTGTAACAACATTCGCCTGGAAGTACATACCGACTGAAAGTAAAGTATGGTTCTAAAACGACTGGCTAGCGTCTAAACACAGCTTAACATGCTTTCAACCGTCTCTAATAAGACAGTTCAATGTGTGGTTCCCTAGCATTGGTTCGAAAAAGTCGTTACAACTTAAAAGCTATCGGCCACACCGCGCAAATAAGCTTAGTTACATGCAAAAATAGTGAGCTCATGGCTGGGTCTCAGTAAGCCCAGACCACGATGTCATTCCTAAAAACAGTGCTACTACCTTTTTATCACGTTACTAGAATTTTTGCTCAGAATATAAGAATCATCATATTATTCTGAGATGGATCAACCATTTCTGTTAGCTCCTAGCTTCTCATTATCTGATAATAAACTTAATCTGAATTTGAATTCAACTCATGCCATTCCGGGAATCTAAAACTCGTTAAAATCAATGTTTACAGTTCTTCTCCGAGTTTCTTCCGGATGCTTGAATCCATACAAAGAGCTGCTATCTTTACGACCAGGAAGGTGAGCAAAATCCTTTCGATAGAATTCCTGATTCTCGGGAATTGCTCAGTAACTATTGTAGCCGCTCAAATTGTTAAACTCGGAGCGCTCTTCTTCTAATATTGCTCAATCTAATTTTTGTTGTTCGCTATATTGGTCACATGTCTTCTTCTGATATGCGAAAATCGTCTGTCTGATTTTCGAACTTTTTCAATTGTCGCAAAAAAATGTTATGTGTCATGCACGCATAATTCAAAAATTTAAAAAATAATTCCATCAATTCGAATTGATCCCCCCCCTGATTTCGTTAAAATGAATGATTAACACTGTCAATCATTCAAAACAGTCAAATTACCCGCCAAACTGCTTAAAATAAAAGTTCGTCGAAGACATGCGTTTTTGGTCATTCTGGTCAATTATCACAGGTGTTTGTTGTTTTTGTTATTGTTGTTGATGTTGTTGCTGTTGTTGTTATTGTTGTTGTTGTATTGACTTCCCAGTAAACTGGAGGACATTTTTGTCCCGTCTTCTTGCATTTGAAGATTGTCCATATAGTGCGACAACTAGCACACTTTGACGTATCTCCACAAGGGGCTGAAGTTCGTTTTTCGTTGAGGCCTTAGAATTTATATAAACCACTTTTACGTCATTTCGGTTTGCGGTTCTCGTTGTCCAAAAAATGAATTTATGTCTGGTTTTTTCAATTTGTGTTTTCTTCAGTGTAAATATTTCTGATATCTTGTTGGTGTTACGATCATTGAACCTAATTTTGATCTCCGCATAGTTTTGACAACAGTAGTGAGTCATTTAATTGCATGTAGAAAGGGAGCGAAAAGATATTCAGCAGGCGCAGCTCGTCCGTGTAGTCTCGATTTTTAATGAGCTTGTTCAAAATAATGCACAATTGACTTCTGGTTTGATAGATGAACGCAGGCGGCAAGCCATTTGGTCCTCGCGTTCTGGTCGTATCGGTATAATCAAGGAGACTTTTTTTTGCATTATTAGAGATAGAGAAATTACTTAGAGTCGGTGAGTTAACGTGAAGTGTATTCGCCAAATCATTTATGTGAAAGCGTTCTTTGCGTGAAAAAACAAATCTGAAGAATTCGTTGAATGAGCTTGCCTCATCTAGGAGAGTTGAAGCTGTGTTTCCAGATGCGAAAAGTTGCTGGAATAATAGCTGATTGGTTGTTATGTTTTAAATGCTTAAATCTGCTGTTCGTGTTTCTTGATCCAAAGACTGAATTTTGTAAGCATATCCTGTCTTCCTCGCACAATTCAAATTTTTCAGCCTGTAGATTTAGTACTTTCGTTCTCTTGTAGTTTGTGGGTCGTCTTTCAAGTAGTCTTCGTTGATTCTATAATTTTTAAATTCGTTTTCAAGCGATGGATTTTATCCATGGACGAAGTGATTGCCTGAATTTTGTTCTCTTTGTTACAAGAGCATCGATTACAGAGAAGAGATACTGCTGAAGTTCATCTCACAACTTGTATTTGTTTGTGTAGCAGTATTGTTTGAAACTGATTTCGTCCATGCTTTTCGAGATATCGTTGTAGTCACCAGAGGTATAGCTGTAGATTTTTCTTTGTTGGAGAGACTTCAAGTTATTTCAATTCGATGGTAGATCTTACGAATGAGTGGTCCAAACAGTCATAAATCTTGTCAAAGTCATCATCACGAGTAGATAAGACAGGGCAATTTCGGTGGATAAGAACATCTCAAATGTTCATGCCACGCGTTGGAAATTCTACGTTTTGCTGAAACTTTCTATCATCAAAAAGGTATATTATTTCTTGTTCATTAGTATCCGGACTCCAGAAGATGTCCCATTTTGCGGAGGGAAAGTTGATGTCACCACATATTATTGCTTGACTTCCTTTTGGGTTTTTCGTTGAAAATTTTCCAAAGTCCTCGGTTTTGTATCGATAGCGGCTTTGAGATGGTGGATTGTAGAAAGAATATAAGTATAGTTCTTCGTTTGCTAGATTAATCTTGCAAACCAGGCAGCTATCTATGTTAATTTTGAGCGTGTCATAGTTTACTCAGTTTTTAACGGCAGTAATAACACATCACCATGGGTATTGTGAAATGTTTCTTGTTTTCTGTCAGATCGTGTATAAAGTTCTGAGTTAAGAACATCGTTGCTAAACTATGTTTCACAGATACATAATAACTCGTAAGAATTAGTTTGCTTAGCGTTAGCGAGTTTAAAGTGTCTTTGGTAGTCTATAAGACTTTGTGCATTTAGCTGTGGTATCTGTAGACTATATAGTCAAGCATTTGGGGCAGGCTCATCAGAGATTGCTACCTTGACCCTGTCAATGTATAATTCAAAATTCCGTGTTTTTAATTTCTCACCTGGAACCCCTTCATCTATGAAAAATTTTTGACGTTAAATCAGTTGAATTTCTCAAATTTTTGTTCAATCTCCTTCATGAACAAGGAAACGTACGACAGTCTTCCACTCACAAGATGGCTGGACAAATCAGGCAAACCGATTGAAGATCATCCCGAATTACCGAAAGAGCCTCTTGAAAAAACCATCCTGAAGAAGAACAGAAGGATCCCGATAGAGGTAATACTCAAGTCGAAGATCGTGAGGGAAACACTCAAAGCAAAAGGCTATGATCTTAACCAGGTAGAAGCGGGAGCTGCACCGATAGATGATGACTTGATGGGGTTGCTCGAGAAACTAGCAGATGATAAGCCCGTGATCCAAGAGAAGGGTCAGGAAGGACCGGAACTAAACATACTTCGGAGAGAAGGAACAGCGAACAAGACTGACATTTCAAAAGGAATCGTCACTGATGGCAAAGATGTCGTGCGGTCACTAGTTGACAAAATCCCCGAAAATATTCTGGAGCAGACAAAAGTCAGGAAAAAGAAGGTGACATTCAAAGAAGGAACTGAACACCTGGGACCAGATCAAGAGTCCGGGGAGTGGTCCAGGTTCACAGAAAAAGAGGAACCCGGAGAAGGAAAATTGTCCGGGGAGCGTGAAGAATGGGATGAAGACTCGGATGAGAGCAGCGAAGGCCAAGACAGTCTGTGCATGATACTGGCAGAAGAGAAGACAAGGCACCACGACAGAGAGTTACAAACTGACCCATCTTCAGGAACGTACAATCTGGATACACAAGAGATAAGAGGTGGTGAAGAACTTGAGAGAATAGCGGTTTCAAGAAAGCCATTCAGGGAACTATCATGCAACTCAAACGTCAGAACGAATCTGGTACCAGAAGACGACATGAAAATAGTGAAAAGGATGATATGCGTGAAAGTGAGTGACGACATCCACAGCCCTGGTGAGATGAATGGACAGATCATGGCGCTAAAGGAGCATGTCAAGGCGAGATATAGGCTGTCAGACCTAATAAGAGCCCAAAAGAATGACAAAATGACAAGTAACCTCTCCAAATGGATCCAGTCGGGGGTCAAGGAGAAGGGGGAACTCGAGGAAGACAGCTACAAGATCTTGAGCCAGTTCTACAAAGAGAAAAAAGAATTACTCTACCACACAGCTGATGGGGTGGTAGCATGCAAGAGGAAAGATGAGGAGAAGATATTACACAAACACAACCTCATCATACTGCCACAGTTGTATCAAATGGAGGTGCTTTTCAGATCACACGACCAGATGGGCCACCAGGGGATAGACAAAGTACAACAAAGGATACTTCACAGGTTTGATTGGCCAGGAATGAGAAAAGCTTGCGAGAGATGGGTGAATGCCTGCCTGGCATGTCTCCAGGTAAAAGACCCAAGGAAGATGAAGTTTCCCCTCAAGTCCGTTGAGAGCTCAGAGTTCAATGAAGTGGTGCAGATAGACCATCAAAAAATCTGCATGACGGAGTCGGGATATAACCAGATACTGGTTATAATAGATCACTTCACAAAGTTGGCGGAAGCGGTCCCGTGCCAAACAGCCTCGGCCGAGGAGACATGTGATCATCTGATAACGCATTGGATATCGCGGTATGGTTGTCCAATGACTTTCCAGTCGGACAACGGCAAAGCTTTTGTAGGGGACTTGACAAAAGAATTGATGAAGAGACCGCACATTGCTCAAGCACACTCGACAACCTATCATCCACAGACCAATGGGTTGGTAGAGAGACAGAACAGGACGCTGGTCAACATGTTAAGGGTGTACTGCTCGAGATACATGACGGACTGGGACAAATACCTGCCACAGGTAGTAGGAGCCTACAACAGTACACAGCACTCAACGACGGGCATCAGTCCTTTCATGATGTTGACGGGCAGGGAGAGGGAAATGCCTCTAACATTCTTCTACCCGGAATACGAGGGGAAGAGGACGTCGCCTCAGGCATATGTGAAAGAAGCGATCAAAAGACAACAAGAGCTGAACGAGCTATGCAGGAGGAACACGGCGCAAGCGCAGATGAGACAACGCAAGAAATATGACGAAAAAATATTACAAGCAAAACCATATGAAGTGGGCCAGTACGTGTGGGTCTTCCAAAATGTCATACCGCCCAAGGGAACAAAGAAACTACTCAAGAAGTGGAGGGGACCATTCATGATAACGGAAGTACATCAACAAGGACGGTTCTACCGCTTGAGTACTGGTCGAGCAGCACATTACGAAAATCTGAAGCCTCACGTCCCGTCACCGGAAGACTGGTGCCTACCGAAAGACATGGAGGGTCTCGAGTACCTGGTGGTAGAACCAGCGTGTGAAGTGAATGAAAAGGGCACCAGGGAGAAAAATGATGGTAATGAGAACTTGAGTTTAGACGACAATGAAAAGATAGAAGTGGAGTCTGATGCAGGATCATTTGTAGAAGAAGACTGGAACGACCCGGAGCAAGATGAGGTGCCGAAGTGGATGGAGCCGGATCGACCGACACCACCGGAAACCAGGACTGGCAATCGTAAACGCACCGGCATGAGGTACAACAGGTACGGAGATGACTTCTTGATCGATAAGATACAGCCAGACAAATTGGGCGAGGAACTACTGAGCGCAGGCGAACTGGAAGCCGGAGAGGAATGGCAGGTCATTGACGATGGTGGACACTATCCACAGGAAGACCACTCGACGCCGGAATTAGAGACGGATCTCGAGCAGAGCGAGATAGAGAGGAGGGAGAACACGAACTTGAGAATACTAGAGTGGACACGCGACGTCAAAGACGAAGGCCAAGGAGGACAGAGTATCCAGCAAGTCGACGTGTCAGCGGAAAAACACAAGAAGTCAGAAGACCCTCTTTTCGGATGGACGGCAACAGACAGGCCACTGGACATTCCTCAGGACAATTCAGACCCGACAACATCGACGGGGACGTCAATAAATATTTTTGTCCGGGGAGTGGGGGTAGGACTTACCCACACCGAAAATTTGATGATAAAGAAGCTCAAGGAAGTGAGAGAAACGAGCGAATTGGAACTGGAGGAAGAAGAGCCAGAGCCTACTATAGGTCGGAATTTCAAAACGAAATTCGAAATACCCAATGAATACTCGGAGAACATCATGATAACGGATAGCGACTTCATCCTGTCAAACAGGACCAGCGCGATCTGCATCACGGCGGACATGAGATTCAAATCAAGATTGGAAGCTGACTTCAAAAGAGAGTACCAGAATGTAGAGTTTCTGTTCAGACAGAGACCAGGACTGGGAGGGATGGCAGCGCTTCCACCGTCAGTGGCACAAGTCCCGGGCAAATATCTGTGCTTCCTAGTAACGAGGGTCAATGACAGGAACACAATTGATCCCGAACACGTGATATTGGCACTAACAAGATTACGAGACTTCATGATTGAAAGAGGGATAACAGAGGTCTCAATGCCGGTGTATGACCCAAACAGGGGCAAACTGAGCCCAAGGGAATTGTACGCTATCCTACATGTGGTCTTTGCAGAAACTGAGATAATGGTGTATCTTCATAAGAAGTACTACTTGAGCATCGCCTGAGTCGGGTACATGGGGGTATCGAGTCGGGTGTGAGGGAGGAGTCTTGAGTTAGGTACTGGGGTGCGGCGCAGGTAAAGGGATCTTAAGATATGATTGGCATGACAATTGAATTTTAAAAAAGAGTTAACGGTGCTAAAACATAAAATGAATCTGCATGCTTTTAAGGAAATCCCAATTGAATCGTTTTAAATAAAATGAAAATAATAAGATTTTAACCATACTGGTAAAAGGGGGGTCTCTAGGTTAGGAACATGACATGTCAAGTTTCAAAATGCTTTCTGTTTTCAGATCAAGTTTGAAAACAAAGTTGAAAATCCAACTGTACTCAAGCGAGAAACAGAGAGAGAAACCTTGATTGAACTCGCGATAGTCGGCACTTACAGCAAGTATTTGCAAGGGAACATTTCGAGAGAATTCTTGAGTTGGGTAATACTTGAGTCGGTAAGGTAATTCTTGAGCTGGTAAGGTAATTCTTGAGCTGGTTAACACATACCTGTATACATCCCAAAGTCACAGAGAATGGCAGACAGATTCTGGAAGTCCATGCCCGCGGCCCTGAAGAAGCCTACTCTTGATGAGCTGTACAGACGCCTGAGGGACCTGGATTATACCCAAATAGACGAGAGAATGGCGGTAATGTTGAATGCCATCCTTCAGTTGGAAGACCAGGGTGAATGCAGGGAGTCTGCGACGGAGGCTGTCTTGATGATCGGCTACACAACCGAGGGAATATCGAACCAAGAACAGACCAGATGGTTGTCTTGGAATGTGGATGGAGGAGTAAGGGGTTTTGACTTGGCAAGGAATCCTGGCCTGAATAAAAATACCGAATATGGCGCAGGGGAATTCCCACTACCGACTAGGCCAACGGCAAGATCAACAGGCCAGAGCTCGAGTAAGGTGCTATCAATGTCGCGAGCGCAACAGACGACCGAGGCATATCCGGATCTGGGTGTCCTAAAGAAAGAGCTCGAGAAGACGCAGAAGGAAAAGAATAAGGCGAACCTCGATCGGGATCAGGCTCAGCTGGATCGGGAGAAGGTTCAGCTGGAAAGGGACCAGGCAGTCAACGAGCGAGATCAGGCTCTGAGGTTGCTTGAGATACAAAAAGCTGAACATCAACAGGAGCTGAGGGTGCGGGAGAGCGTCGTGAATCGTGATCAACTGAGGTCGGAGTTGGACAGAATAGAACAACGACAACGCGAGCTTGATGCACAGAAGGGAGCCAGGCCGAAGGAGCGAGTGGTTACCAGCTCAAGGCCAGAGTCACGTATGGAGGTGGATGAAGCCCCCAGAGCAAGAGCACGGTTCAACCTTGACCGCGAGGCCCGAGAACACATGAGTGAAGGGTTGGAAGTCTGGATACCGAATGACGCAACGTCTTCCTTGCGTAGCCTAGAGACGCAACCCATACGCCCACTGATGGATGTGGTGCTGCCGGGATATACCCCAACCTCGACCTCGAGTGACAGTCAGGTGAGTGGCGGCTCATCGCGTCTGAAAGAACTGGGCGAGAAATTGCGACAAAAGAATCGTGAGAGTTCAGCAAGACCGGAGCTTCCCCCGACGTGGAGGGAACAGCCGGTAAGGAGCGTCGTGATCTCGAGTTATAAGAAGAATACAGAGGGGAGGTACCACATGCACAATCGGCTGGACTGGAGTGCGGAACAGGAAGTTAGGAGAGACTGCTTTCATGATGCGGCCTGGGTGCATTATTTGGCGCCACCCCGGGTGCCAGAAGGTGCGGTTCACCTGATCGTAGGGGACAGCCTGGTGCGGGTGTTGACCCGGATCCGATCGCACTGGCAGACAGGAATCTTGAGTTTCGCTGGAACTGCCACACCACAGATGTTGGCAACGCTTGACATGCTGGGGATGACCAAAGTCTACACGGTGACCCTGATGGTCGGGACCAACGATGTATCAAGGGGAGAAGCGAGGAAAATAACAAGGCTGCACGATAAGGTGAGCTGCCTTCTTGAGGAACTGAGGATTCAGATGGACCCCATCCTGTTGACGGTATGTACTGTCCCCTACAACATGATGTTTGATCAGCACGCCTTGGAGATGAACGAGAAGGTGCGGAACCTAAACAAGGTGATACGAGACATCCACCGGAAGAGTGTGCTCCCTGTCAGACTGTTGGACGTGGCAGAGCGCATGGAGAAAGAGGGATTCCCTGAAGACACCTCCAATGATGGAATCCATTTCGATAGACCAAGGGGAGCAGAGTGGCTAAACGACGTCTTCCAAGAACACATAAACGCACTAGAGGCGGATCTGCTAGAGACAGCCCAATTCACTTTAGGACCACCTCCGAACCCACCATTCCTTGCCTCAAGGGCCTTGTCTGGTCGCTTGGGACCGAGAGTTGACACTAGAGACAGTTCAAGGAGCAGCCAGACGAGATTGCAGAGTGCCACGCCAATGGAGTCTGAGGAGGTGACGTCATCAACACCTCCAGGCTCGGCGATATCCTCAGTGGTAGTGGCAGAGAGCAAACGGGAAAAGAGGTATGTGGAGACCGCTCGCTTGAGATATCCTGAGAAGGTGAAAGAACTGGACCTAGAGAGTTTGGAGTGCAGGCGAGAATTGGCGGAAACCCTAGGGATTGAACGAGTGTCGCACGAGGATTTGAATAGACATCATTGCGTGGACTGGTTGAAAGCTCATGAGGCGCACTTCTCGAGAACGAAATTGATGGAGATCACAGACCTGACTGGAATTCCCACAAAAGCGATCATGGGACCCATTAACTACCGACCTCTCAAGCTGCTGGGGAGTCCTGGACTTATAACAGAACCTCCCAAGCACCGAACGAGCATCGCCATGATCAGGTTGGTGACCCCGGCACAGTTGAAAGTGGTGGACAAGCTACTCAATCCAGGATCGATGGAATTGCCGGATGCCGCTTACGAAGGCTCGAAATTGGCGGAAGATCCCAGGTACGGGAAGCCCTGTGGCAGCACCCAGCTGGCCAAAACCCTGGCAGTTTATGATAGAGCAGATCCAGCTGCTGCGAGAGTAGTCATTGTGGCGGGATCAGACTTCGAAGGAACATCTCCCAAGTTGTTCTGGCCGGAGACTCTGATATACTCTTTGCCAGGAGCTGAATTAAATCAGATGTTAACTCTGGTGGTGGCAATAAAGTCGGAGATGCCCTGTGAACCTGAGCTGCTATTGTTTGCAGGAATGAACGACCACCTGCACGCGATGGGACTTCTTGAGCAACTGAAGGGCGATGAAATTCCGACATCGAGGAAGATATGGGAAGCCATTCAGGCGTTGTTTGCGGCGATGAATGAAGTGCAAGAGAGCGTTGTCTCGAGATTTGGGTCCAAGACGAAGGTGGTGTTTACCACATCCCCTGGATACGCGAATATGCCACCCGCCCTACAATTCGTGTACGCGGTCTTGATCCTGATAGCAGAAGGGAATGAATGGCGGATTCTAATGGCAGCCCCCAATCGGGAGTTGGAGCCATCGAACCTGAGGCTTCGCAAGTCAGAATTGGCGGCGGCATGGGCGGACATATCTCATGCACTGAGGGGATTTTATGGACTAGCCGACATCCTGATCGTATAAGACGAGGTGCTCTTGCTAGAGATATCGAACTTTGCCAGGCAACTCAAGTTCAGCCCAGTCATCGGGGACGATCATCCGGCGATAAGCCAATTGACGGCCAGCTTGTGCTTTCGGAGTATGGATGTGAAGATCACAAACTCCACCAGCAAGTCTAGAGGTCCCAGTAACGAGAGAAGAAATGTGGCCGAGACGGAAAAGCAATTAGAATCGATGAAATATCGTTTGACTCAAGAGAATGGCTGGTGGCCATTTTTGACACCAAGGCTGGACAACGCCACGAACAAGACGAGGGAGGAAGCAAAACCCCTCGTGAAACAAGTCTGGAGTTTTCTGGAGAAACAACTGGAGCTGGCCGAAACAAGAGACATGACGGTGGCTAGATTTGTCTCGGCCGCCAATGAAGTGACGATTGGAGGGTTCTGGAGAGAGCACGCCAAGGGTGAATTGAGGACTAGGAGGGATTATGAGATTCTCAAGTTCTTGAGTCCTTGCTGGGAGAAGGAATTCATGGCAGGAGTGTTCGGCACCACGGCGACTATCTTTGGAGCCTTCGTGCAGGAGATACTGGGCATGCCCATCAGCCTGCTCTCGGCTTTGTATTTGGTTTACCCCAGATACTTGTTCAACATGGGCCCAGCATACATGTTTAGTCGAGGAGTGGAGACACTTCGAGTTGATGGGTACCTGGCACTATTACTCTTGACCCATGGGGAATTGGTGTCGTTTCATCGATTAATGGAATATGGAGAGCCTCTGTCTATGGGGAGAGTCCACTCGAGCATTGAAACCAGCTCCTACAAGTGTGCCGCGGGGTTGAAGACGTTGTTGGTGCAATACCTCATGATGCAGAATCGGCACATGACGGGTGAATATGAGAATCCAACCTCGAGAGAAGAATGGAAGAAGACGAATAGAGAGATGCCTCTGCTGACGGACCTATGCCTGGCAATGAGGTCGGACCCAATGGGGATAATCCGGGGCCTAGAGGAGGTGGTGACCTGCATTTATGGTCCAGCAGTGACGTACGCGTTCCCAGACCCCCTGGTGACAACGTATCGTCACTCTGTAACGCACTTGAGTCTTATCAGTATACTGGATGGGACGGCGTTAAATTGGTGTCAGCAGGAGGTGCTCAGAGGGCGAATGAGCAACACGGTACTCTTTGGAAATGTGAAAGATGCCGAGCTGATAGTGTACAACTTCAGGGGGCAAATGCAATGTAGAATGGGAGGCAAGCGAGAAGGTCCCATCGAGATGTATCCCAAATTCTGGAACTTGAACCCATTGACAACAGACGGACGAGAAATCTTGAGAATTCCTGCCTGGAAGGAGTGCTTCGCACTGGTGAAGAGGGAGCTGGAGACCATAATGGAAAAAGAAATCCTCCCAGCCACCATGCCTGAGTTCCCTATAGTCAGGAGGATGACCTTGGGAATGAACAGTCCCTCGGTAGTTCCCTCCATAATGGCGAGGATGACGACGGAGGAAATGCAGAAGTATTTCACTGATGGCTGGGATCTCCTGTCCATCGGCTACACAGCGGCGGTCTACTTCCACACTAGCGAGGTGAAGATAAATTCGTGGACGACGAAAGCGAAAAAGATGAGAGGTTCGCAGCCCCCCGGGTATGAGGTGCGGAAGGTCTTGAGAGCTCTTGAGCGGGAAGGACTAGAGAACATGCTGCCAATATGGGATGATGGCAGGATGATTGTGATGGAAGGGCACGTCGCATTGGTGGACGATATGAAATTTGCGACAAGAAAGTACAGGGCACCCTATGGCTTAGAACAGGTGGAAGTGAGACAGGAGGGAAAAGAACTAGATGCAGCAGGCCAATTGCTCGTAGCCCTGACGGAATACAAAAAATTGGACCCGGCGACACCATCACCTCTGTCAGTGGACACGCCTGGAGACAAGAGGAGTGGACCCGTGGAGGACCGATTCAAGAGAATTCTCGAGAGAAGGAGAAAGGAGTCAGAAGAAGAGAGTATGGATGAAACTCTCAGTGAAGCTGGTGAGGACATGGAGGTGGGGAATACGCCTGAACCAGGACCATCAGGAGAGGAGCTCACCACTCAAGAGCTGTTGAAAGACTTGAGCGAGGAGAATTGGGCGGATACTGCCACTCCACCTCTGACTCCGTCCCCCAGGAAGAATCTGGAATTGCCATTGGCAGGTGAGACCTCCAATATGGGAATGATACTCTTGAGCTCGGAGGAAAGGGAAAAGAACACTTTCGAGGGAAACAGGGACATATTCCTGGGGTCCCTGAAGGACGATGCTTGGCAGGAGTTCTTGGAAGAATTCAATCAAGAAGTGGGCAGCGAGATGACGCTGGACAAATTCAAGGAGGAACTGTGGGACACAGTCGTAAGGTTTGGAGAACCGCTTCTGATAGGAACGGGCCTGGATGAGAAGGCGAGAAAAGAGCTGCTGAGCAAGCTGGTAGAGCTGAGGAATGCACGATCGAAGACTAGAGAAGAAAAATGTGAGGACAGCTCTACTCCGAAACAAAAAACTGTAGATAAAATAGTTGATGATATAAAAAGGGATAAGGTCGGGACTAGTAATATGATTAAAAGTACTAATATCCTTAAGGCTAGAGCAGGGGGGAGGCAAGAGTTGGAAGGGCTGGAGGTAGACAGAGAGGTCGAATCAGTGATGATAGCCACGACACCCTCAAGCAGAGATGTAAAGACTCGCAAGAGGAAGAGAGAAGTGGAGGGATTGGGTAGTCCTTCAGTGGATGCTGTTTCGGAAGAAAGCTTGAGAGAGACGGCGCCCATGGTTTTGGCTCGATGCAAGACGGCGGCATACAAGAGCAGCTCGGAGCTCAGAAGACCACTCGAAGTAGAGAAGGAAATAGAGGCTTTCACCAGTACGACATCGGAGAAAGATTTCAAGCCTCAGAAGATAAACGTAAAGAGAGGTTCAACGAACGGACAGACATGGGAAGTGGATGTCGGCAAAGAATGGATCTCGAAGGCACACCAGGCCACGGGCAAGCAAGTGACGAGCGATCCATTGGAGAGGAATAAGACGAGGAACACCTCCCGGACGTGGTGGGTGGCCCTCGAGACCTTGAAAGAAATGGAGGACTGCTTAAAGAAGTTGGACAGTGGAGTAGCTCGCAAGCGACGCAATTGGGCCACCCAGCAAAAGGCCGAGGTTAATAAAATAGAAATGGCGAATCAGCTGAAGAGGTCCTGGCAGAACTTGTTGAAAGATCATTTTGAAGAGGCAATGAGGACACCCTCATCAGCACCGCCATTGATGGCGAATCCCTTCGTTAGAACCGCAGGACAATTGATGTTCACCTGGAGTCTGGTGGGAATAGAGTTAGAGACATTAACCTCGTATGACAGGCTGAAGTTGGGGAGCAAGAAGCTGGATGTGTATCAAGCACTGATGCAACACGTGGCCAGGGACAATTCGGGCTTGAGCCTGGCTAGGAGTAAGGATGCCACCTGTTTCTTGAGATGGATAATGTCAATGATGTCTGACAGCACCATCTTGGCGTGCCACCAAAGAGCAAGCGGAAGTAAAACCATGGAAAAAAGAGTCTCGACGATCATCTTGAACGTGTATCAGAGTACTGGAATAGAATAGGAAGATGGCTCCAGACTATCCCTAGAGAACCACAGAAAGCTAGATGAGGTGCGGAGGTTTTCTAACAAAAAGTTCGAAGAAGAACATGATGTTCACCGTAACCTGGCCTCGTCAGAGCAGTACTCGAGACCCAGCGAGAAGGGGGAATACCAATACGTGTCAGGAGTGATGGGAATAGCCTACAACCCCTTCTTAGACTCAGAAACTGGAGGCGCTCACAGAAACCACGAGGTAGCGGAGCTGCTGAAGTTTTGGACAGAAAGAATAATGGAAATAGACGCGGTGGAAAAAGAGAGGCCGAGCCTGGGCCTGATCCTTGAGAAAACACCGGAGGTGGTGAGCATACCGCGCTCGAACAAGAGAGTTGAAGTGAACATGGGTGATGGCAATGGCTTGCTGATCACGAACTTGGGAGTGGTATGGAAGCTACTAAGACCCTCCTGGTGCCCACATCCCCATGCGAGACTGATCGAGGAGACCACCGAAAGGGTGAGGTTAGCTCCTACGGAAGACGAAGATTTGGCGAAGTTGAGTGTGGTGCACAAACTGATCTTACCTCAGCTGAAGGAGTCAAGCGAAAAGACGAACAATCTCGAGTCAGCAAAGAAGATGGAACCGGGTAGCTGTCTGGATTCTACGTGTGGGAGTGGAGAGCACACTTGCGATGGACGATCATGTGTCAGAATATTGTCCTTTCAGAAAGAAGATCTGGTTACTTGGTTTGAAGACATCACGGAAAGGGAGAAAAGTGAAGTACAAATAGTGGCGGAGTGTTACGCGAGAACTACGGTGAAAATAGCGACAGCTCTCGGATTCTTCTCGAGAATGTGTAGTCTGCAGTCACTGGAGAGGCTAGAGTCTGAGCACCATTTGGTGACGGCGTTGAGCGTGGAATCATGGCCGGGAGTGTTGCAGGTGACTCAAAAACATATCCGGAGCTGGAAGGTTGGTCTCGAGGCAGAGATGGGGTTCCCCATGAGCGAAGCTTATGGCCTGCCATTTAACGCAAAATCCCTGGTAGGGTCAATGATGGCCAATTTGTGCGGAAGCCACTACCCACTGCACATGGCGATAGTGGAAGTGTCCAGCCAGAAAATATTGGTGGACAAGGCATTCTCAGTGCCCAAGTGCGTGAGGCTGGCTCGGGTATCGCATCACTCGCACAAGTTGTTGAGGAAAATCAAAGGGACAGTACCGAGGGAGTTGAGAGATGACTTGAGTGAAATCTGGGGAGAAGAGCTTTTGAAGTTGGAAAGTGAGAATACAAGCGATCACGAGAGACAAAACGTGATCGGAAAGCCTGTGGGGGTACTCCAAACATGGGAGAGAACGACACGATGCATGAGAAAATGATGGAGCTTGAGCCTCTCTTGGAAGCCTCGGGAGAGCGTAACCTCAGAAGCATCGAAATCACCCATGGAGAATGCCCATGCCACTGTTTGGCACAAACGGTGTGGTATCCAGATCACAAGAACCTTTGCCTGGTGTGGGATATAGAAGAAACTCGGTCGATCGGACTACCGGATCACCGGCAGAAGGTGACGCTCTTAGTAGTGAGTACGATGCTGGCTCTGAGATGGATAGATGAGAATATAATGAAGTATCGGGAAGCAGCGACGCCAACGGTTGAATCAATATATGCAATAGACTACAGCAGGAGACTCGAATTGTTTGAATCTGCGTGCAAAGTATTCGCCATACCAACGGAAGTCAGAAACGTATGGAGCCGCTTGAGGTACTTTCCATGGTTTCGGGCGACGCTGACATCTTGGTTGTACATGACAACGAAAAATCACATGAGAAGGCATCAAAAGGAGTATCGACAGTTCCAGGCCGAGATTGGGCCGGAGGCTTTCAAAAGACCCTTGTTAGCCCATCGAAATGCGATCACGACAGGATGGAAGAGAGTGGGTAAAATGTCTAGAGACAATACCAAAGCGAGGGAATCGATACTAGAGGAGGACTTGGCGAAGAACGTGAGCTTGAGCCTGCACAACTCCTTTTGTTTGAACAGGGAATCTAGAGTGAAGGCACTACCCAACCAGGCAAAGAGGTTGCAGGAGCAAAGAGAATGGATGCGATCCTATGAACAGCTGAAGGCTTGGGAGGAGATCGTGATCAGCTCCGATGATGAAGAAGAACTGTTGAGACAGTTTGCCGTATCCAGTACTTCAGGAGACGGCACCTCTAAGGCGAAGAGTGCGAGATGAGCGGACGGTTCGAATGGATCTTGAGTCTTGAGAGGGAAAGGGGGCTTGAGTGTGGATCCGGGTGAAACCTGGGTTCACGAAAAAGAAATTTTAACGAATCGAGTATTGTTATTAATATAATATATTTACTATATAAATGAAAATACTGCATGACAATTTCCTGATTGAATGGGACAAAAGAAATTTTAAATGATTGGCTTAAAAAGCGAGAATTCAAGGGTGCAGGTGTGTGCAGATTTTGATTGCTGTTTAGCGATAGTGTGAAAATTTTACATGGCCGTGAATTTTTGGGGTGTAGATAGGCTTAAGTCTGCTGCAAACTTCTGTAAATGACCACTGGCACTGTATCTTGAGCAACACTCGGTTTTCTGGGACTCACGGGAAGACGACAGCACGCGATGAGGACATCGATCTCGAGTCCGGGGAGTATGTGCCAGTCGGTCATATTTGGAAGTTTGACCTTGAGAGAAGCAAAAAACACTTGATTTTGGAGAGAAATTTAATTTTTCAAAAATTCGAATGGAGCATGTCATGCACGATTTTCTCGCGATAACTAAAAATCAAAAAAGAGAAGTCAGAACGTTCGAGTGAAAAACGCGGGAAAGTTGCAAGAGAAATCGGTAGGAAATTGCTATTCGCAATTTCCATCATAGTGAACAAGAGTAGAGCTGTCCCATCTGAAATAGAGGACAGAGTATTCCCGAGAGAACGATTATTTGAGCTGGACCAGAGTGAACCTTCGACGGAAAGGTGGACAACTTGAGTGTCCCAAGGGTTCACGAGAAACTATATCCTAGAGTTAAGACTTGTCCTCGTTATTGCAACTGATAAACATTAAAACTCATTTAGTTACATTATTTAATTCTTGAGTTAATTACCGACTGAAGTACTTCCCCTTCTTGAGTGTGCTACAATGTGAGTACTAATTTAAATTTCTAGAGTGTGTTTTATAATTGTTATGTTGAGGTAAGGCGAGTTTTAGGTTGATCCATCTGAAATGGATCAAAGTCCTACTGTCTAATAAAAAGTAACTTAACGGATTGTTCCAACCCGGTTTTTAACGGCGTTCATGTATTTTGGGTATCTAGAGACCTAAGTATGGGGACGTTTCTAATTCTAGAGTGGGGGGATATTTTAGTAGTAGCCTTTAAGCTGTAACGGGTCGTAGTCTCATGTCACAAACGAACCGAACTGGCTCCGACCGTTCTTGAGGTAGAAAAACACAAGAGATGTGTCCCTGACCCTTGAGCCAGTGGTTATAGGGCCTATTTTTCTTAAGCCTCATGTGTGACTGCAGTAGACGAATGTTACAAAAAACACGTCACGACCTTGAATCTTCGCGAACACTGAAAACCGCGAAAATTAAACCAGACCGCTTTTCGCTAGAAAACAGCAACATCGACTCTCAATAGTGAAGAAAAAGCGTGAGAACTGTATTGAAATCGAGACTGTCCGAATTGTAACGATTTTAACTGTACAATCGTAACCGAGCACTTCTCGAGAATAAAGTTCGTTTTCAGATAATGAGAAGCTAGGAGTTGAGGGAAATGGTTGATCCATCTCCGATGGGTATGATGATTTTTATCTACTGAAGAAAAACAATAGAAATATAATAAATCGCATAGCATAGCAACAGTTAATTAAAATTTTTATCTGAAAAATACAGAACAGAAACAGACAATTTCAATATAGTAAAAATGCACAGCATCAAACCATCCAAAACGGTGTGCAACGACAGGCCGAGTTGTGATACTCGGTAACCATGATTGTAATATAAAAAATAAGTGGTAGACCTGTTTTTTAGGAGTGACCTCGTGGTCTGGGGATACTGAGACCCAGTCATGAGCTCACGATTTTGCATGTAACTAAGTTAATCGGCTTGTCTGGCCGATAGCCAAAAAACTGTAATGACTTTGTCGACCCGAAGCGCAACTAATGTCGTTGTGTTTTTCTTTTACTTCTTTGCCAAAATGGCCGTTTCTGACGTTTCTCAGAAATGTTACGTCATCACTTCGAATTTTTAAAATTTTAAAATACCCGAATATTCTAGCCCTCACCGTTTGGCCAATCGTTCCAATAACGTTCTTAATTCTTAATAATCATCAATCCGGAAGGCTCGCTGCTAAAAATTCGAATTCTGCAGAGATTGCATTTTTCACATTCTGGTCGACAGTCCGATACTCCCCGGACAGTCCGGTCAATGTCCTCATTGAATCGCACTATGTTCTAAATGATTACAGTGTCATCGAACAGAATTTACAAAATGCACGAAATTACTTTTATCTACGTCACATCGACTCACTGCAGAATATAAATGGCATCATACTACATCACTATAGCCTTCAAATTCTTTCACCAATCTGCACATTGAGGATATGACTTAAGATAAAACATATTTTCTGACTTCCAGTGTCAATGTCCCGATTGAAACTTTTTCTCCTAGATTTAAAAGGTCTTGGCTTGCAGGACAGTCCTGCCAACCAACAAGCTAAAATTATCCTACTATGCTCCTTCCCTTCGGAAATCTTGCTTGTTTATTGCCCTGAATATTAAAACTAAGAAACTTTGTGGTTAGAAAGAACAATGCAACAACCTCCCTCCTCAAGAAGTTACTCAAGTTTTTCATGTCACCACAAAGTGATCAGTCTTCCTAAGTGATTAAAAACAATCATGCAGGCTTGAATATTTATATATACTCTTCTCTTAAGCCTTTCTAAATAGATAATAAGTGTCTCTAAAGCCACTTCAACTAAAACCAAAATGCAAATTTATAAATGCAACAATTTCAAAACTCAACTAAATGTTTCAGTTTTCAATTACAACTTGGTTGCTTGGTTTCTCACTTGAGTTTTTCACACACATAAAACAATTCTGAGTTTTAACTTTTCTTCATCATCCCTTTGTTCTCTTCTTTTTTCGTCGTTTAGAAGTTCTAAAACTTCTAAATTCTTCTAATTTTCTTTCTTGCTGCCTCTTGTTTTCTCGACCATTCATCAATGCTCCATTTCCTCCTCCTGTGACACTGACTCCGCACTCTCGGTTTCCGTGTCTTGTAGCAAGTCATTGACTATCCTGACGCTGTTGGAAGCCGTCCTCCAACACTTCTGCTCTTCCACCCTCTGTTTACAGCAAGGTAGGGGATCCACGTTTGATTCTCTGTTTCTACAGAAGCTGTTGTGGAGACACAACGTCACGTTTCTCTCCAAATCTTCTCTCAGCATCTCTGCCTTCTCATTTCGACTACGCTCGCTCGTCCTGGAAATTCTTTTCACAGCGGTGGTCACTGCATTCCGATGGGTCACGAAAGCTCGCTTGAAAGCTCCTGCCCCAATGTCCAGCTGATATTCACTGTACACTCTGCCATGTTTCGACATATGCTTTTTCGCATACTCGTACGACCATGCAGTCATGTTAGCTCTGAACCATGGCATCAATCGTTTTCTTGCCCATATCTTCTTCACTTCCATCGGAATGTTTAGAACTTTGCACATTGTCTCAAAAAGATCTAAATCTTTTAGACAATCTAATTTCTGCAATTGTTCTCTCGTCGGTGCCTCCTGTCTATTATTTTCTCTCACATGAGCTTCCAGCCATCGTATCGCCATCATAACTCCCACTATCACTATTCTTATGGGCTGTGATGAATCTGGTAAACCCATGGAGAGCAGCTCTCCAGAGTCCCAGATCAACACCAGATTACTACGCTCGGGATACCACCAGATCTGCAGCAAGCAGTGGCAAGGAAACTCGTCATGTGTCAACATGATGCTCCTCCAATTCCGTTTTCCCGAGGCTTCCAGCAATGGTTCCACTTCCATCATCACTCGGTGGATCTCATCATTCTCATCTACTGCATTGTAATCTGTGACAGTTGATCCTCCCTGTTTCTGTTTTTCAAAGTCACTGAAGTTCCCGCTCACATATCCCATGAACTTCTTTCCTAGTATTGACTCCAGCTCTTCTTTGGTTCTCTCTGGAATTGCTGAGAACATCTTACATAGTAACTCGTAAGACTTTTCAGACATCCTCGCTAATCTCACACACTTCGGCACTGAGAAGGCTTGATCCACAATCGTTCTTGTACTCTTTACGTCCACAGCTACAAAATGTACAGGATATCTGCTCTTGCACATTGGAGCCAACGTTGAGCCCACCAAATATCGTGCTCCTGATGGTCTACAATAAGTTTCGCTGTGTCTGATGTTCATCTCTGTTTCGATTGCTTCCCTCCATTTTCTTATATACTTCTGCTCAGTCTGCAGAACTCCTGGGAATACTTCTACGCTGATGGCTGTGACCATCTCATGTTTTTGTTCTAGACTCAATAGTGACTCTAAAGAACCAAACATGCTGTAGAATCCTAGTGCTGTCACTAGATTCACATCGGTTCCTCCATGGCAATCTGCTATCAGTTCCGTTTCCGTTCTTGCTTTCATCACTACATTTCTAAACAATACTGTCAACTGCTTGTGTTGTTTCTCCAGGGTTTTCACACAGTCTAGACTTCCACAAACGTGACCCTCTAGTCCACAGACTTCCGCCAGACAGCTACCAGGTTTGACCCAGTCTTCTGGTCCCCAGCCAGGCAACTCCACTTTATCTTCTCCGTTGCTCTTAGAGGCTGTTATCATCACATTATATATGATGTTGAGGTCACGCAGGTTACAGTCCGCATTCAGTTCCCTCATGTCTTGTGTCGCCCGTAATATTGAGTCAGCGTTGGGACTAGGACACCATGATGGCTTCATCAATTCCCACACTGCCATCAAGCTCGTTCTCAGTAATTCATCTGAGAATCCCAACCCAAATTCCACTCTCTTGTCGGATTTTGGTACTGAAGGTGCAGTCACCTCTTCTTCCAAGACCAGTCCCAATTTGGCCTGTGAATTGTTGACGCTTTTAATCGTTACAATTCTGGACGTCCAGAATCTTAGTAACACCGCCTGCTCATAATCAAAGAAGCAACCACTCAGGAAAGGATTGTATGCTATCCCTATAATCCCGGACACATAGCTATATTACTTCTTCTTGATCGGTCCACAGTATTCACTGGAATTCGGCAATGCTCCCATAGATTCTTTAGTGAGCCTCAACTCCTTGTTTGAGAATCTCCTGATCTCGTCTATCTTTTTCATGGGTTCCAATTCTTCAGGTTCTTTCATGTTCACCCTCATCGGTTTACTTTGCTGCATATCCAGCATTGCTAGTAAGAACATGGCTTTCGCTCGCTCATCGCCTTCCCTCAACATTTTAACACAAGTGTTTAATGCAGGTACTGAAATCTGCTCTATCAGGAATCGAATGAAACAGAGAGCGTCTCTCCGCTTTGCACACGCTACTGCTGCTCCCTCCTGGACTATCAGATCCCTCAGATTCGTCATAAGGAAAACTTTTTCTCCCTTTGATCTCTTCCTTTCTTCTGAATCATATTCTTCGCGAGTCAGTCCCATCATGCACCAGGCGAGCCTGAGTTGTAATTCTGTCCTTACGTAAGGTACTGCCACGAGAGCATGTATTCTTGGCGTAGTCCTCATTTCTTCTTCGAAATACCTCAATACTACTGCTTTCCATGGAAGGCTCACCAACTGCTCGATCGTCTCCGCCTGTACGTCAGACGACGCCAAAGTTCCGTACGCCTTCTGCTTGAGGGTGGTGCCTTGCAACATTGTTTCCAGATAACCCTCCATGGCTTTTTCTTCTTCCAGGGCCATTACATGCCCTCTAGCCGAGTTTCGGTATTCCAACATTTCCATGTATCCACCGGTGGGTTCATCTATCGACACTGTCTCAGACACTGTCAGTCTGTTGTATTCCACTGGTGTTAGTTGTCCTGCAACACTTCCCTTTCCATGATCCATGGGAGATGGCTTGAAGTCCCTCATTTTACTCTCTCCACATTGACTGAGTATTTCCATTTCTAAAGCCGCTCCAGTCAGAGTGCGGTCACTCCTTTTGGATTTATAACCGGTTGACTTTATTCCCGCCATGAGAATGGGTGGCACCATCGCTATATCAGTTAATATTCTATCTGTGCCAGACAATTGATAATCACCTTGCCCCAAATCCATGACTTCCTCGACTCGTTTTCTTTTCGCTGAGTTACCAGCTTTCATCGATATTTCCGAATCCACTTTCGTCTTTCCAATCTTCCTCGGCATCACTCTGCTGCCTAACTTCATTTTCATCGCATTGATTTTATCAATCACCATTTTCGATCGCATCGTTCCTCTCCTGGTCCTTGACAGGTACACCACCTCTCCTTCATTGTCCTGCGGTGTCATCTTGATGGGAGAATTCGCTTCACTCTCATCAGTGGCTGAGTCGATCAATAACTCACTCAGTCTCCCTTCACACTCATCAAGCTTGTCAAGTACTTCTCTCATCAAGGGTAGATTGAGACCGGTTTTGAGAATGGACTGGGTCCCATAGCTCTGAATCACAGTCCAGACTTCTTCCATGAACGCCACTCTGTCCAGCTTACATCCCGTCCTACTCTCGTGGTCTCGGTGATGTACTTCCCATTCTTCTTCGGGTAGCGTTCCCAAGAAAGGTACTCTGGCTGAGGCCTCTATTCTTCTCCTTCGAGGTGATTCCATAAGGATTCTCTGGTCGTTATTTCTTGAATTTCCAGGAGAGCTGCTCTCCGGCAAATTCCGTTTCATTTCCTCAAAGGCTGACGGAGGTTCCAGTGTCGAGATGCCTTCATCCGCTGGCTCAGTCGTTTCCAACGTGTCTGCATTATTCTCAAGATCACTGAAGATATTGAAATCCAGGCTGGATGTTCCTCCTGTCGATGCCCTGTCGTCTTCCCCACCAGCTTGATCTTGTTGCATGGGTTCTTCCGTCTGACGGCTTCCACCCTGTCCGTCATCTCCTTCTGACTTGTCCTTGTTCGAGCTCGATGGTCCTTGTTCGTCATTGTCAGCTTCTTCCTGGAATCTCGGTATGAGCAATGTACCGGCTGATTTATCTTCCTCTTCTCCATGGACCACTTTGATTTCTTCGCAGCCGAAGGGTGCTAGGAAAATTCTCGTCTGCAATACTCCCGCAGCTTTCATCTCTTTTCTCACACTGGTCAGGATTACTGAGGCTTCAGGCAATTCAGTCCTGCCTCTCATCCTCATTGGAGCTAAGCCTAGTCCCCTCCATTCCTCATCAAATCCTTCAGGCTTGGGAGTAGCAGCGTTGCTTATTCGCCTTCTCGTCGCTTGATCCGTGTACGCAAATCGTGTGTACTGTAACACGGCGGCATTTCTCCCCACGAAGTATGGATCCATCGTCGCCGAGAAATTCCCTATTCTCCTTTCATTGGTTTCGAATGCTCTCAACCTAGGAGTTTGTACTACGGAGACTGCTCCGAGCAACATCCTTCTTATCAGAGGGAATTCAGGGATTGCTTCGGGTAGCTTCTTGTAATCGCCCCAGTCCTTCGTCTCTTCTCTCACCTTGTGATACGCTGCTGTGAGACGAGGCACTCTGGTCATTTCACCATTCGTTTTGTCATAGGGCCTCAGATTCCAAAGCTTTGGAAACACCTCGATGTGCCCTCTTTCTACTTCTCCCATGCGGTCACAGAAGTGATCGTCGAAATTGATGACTGTCATCTCTGGCTCCGATATTTTCGCAAATAACAGATCTTCACTCATGAGCTCTCGCAATGCGTGCTGCTCACACCAGTTCAGTGTACTACCGTCCACTGTCGATATGAGGTTCAGGTGCAACACCGACCTCCTATATGCTTCCACTTTAACGTCAGGGAACGCAAAGGTGACTGCTGGTCCATAGATCACTGTCACGAACTCCGTGACTCCTCTGATCAGCGCCAAGGGATCGATTCTCATAGCTAAGCTCAAATCTGTTAACAGCGGCATGCCTCCAACATGTCGTCTAACATCTTCCTCTCTTTCAATTGTCTCGTCTTCTCCGGTTCCAAAGCGATTCTGCTGCAAGAGATACTGGATAAGAGTGTGTCTCAGGTCTCTTATTTTGTTCCACGAGTCTGTGGATTTCTTCATATCCAGATTCCTCACTCTCTCTTTCATCTGCTCTGGACAACGTGCCAGTTTCATCAGTCCTCCCAAGTTTCCATGGGTTATTGCGATCAATGTCAGAAGTCCATCTAGTCGCAGGTTCTGTATTCCATCCGTAAGCAGTATCGCCGGTCCTTTCACGAAATTCTCCGCTCCAAATGTCACGAACAAGGCTATTAATTCCACTATCGAGACTTTCACTATTGCTTGGAGGAATTCCTTTATCAAATAGTGCGAGACTTTCGGGTAGACTTTTGCCAAGAAGGACGCGGTCCATCCGGCTCCCAACCCTTCTAGCATGCTGTCTGTCCTTTCAAATCCCTCCTGTCCCTTCACTTCCTGGGTCCAGAAGGTTTCCAGAGTAATGTTCCAGAATTCTGTTCACGAACTCAGCTGTCTTTTCTCCGGCATTTTCCGCCAGGTTCACCTCCTTCAACAAGTAGGCGTGTATCTTAGTGATCATTACTGGGCCTTGCTGAAAAGCATCTGCACCCAATGCCGCTACTCTCGGATTCAGGTGTAGCCACTGGTTTGCTTCCGGCTTGGTTCTCAGCACCATCGCTTCCAGATGAGCTCTCGTCTCCAGTGAATTCTTTCTTCTCGTGTCTTCACTCGCCACTTCCATTGCTCGGAACCACAAGTCGTTGGACATCGCCGTGATCACTCGATGGTCGTCATCTATTCCTGGTTTCAGTTTGAGTTGCCGACTGAAGTTGGACAGTTCCAACCCCAGCACTTCGTCCAACACCAACATGTGTAGCGCGTGGTCCTTGAACCCTCTCATCGCGTTTGAGATATCTGACCATACTGCAGTCAGTTCAGCCTTAAGTGGCCTCAGGTTCTCCATTTCTATCATGCGATTCGGGGCTGATATGATCACATCATATTTTCCCTCCGAAAGTAAGGCTACCATTGCATACACAAATTTCAGTCCATCCGGGAGATGTGCATATCCCGGAGACAACGCAAATACTACTCTCAACGTCACTTTATTGAATGATCCCTCCTTTGTCGCGTCTACCACTTCACCCGTCGACTCCAGGATGTCTTTTATCGCTGGCCATACTGCGTTTTCTGCTGTTGCAGGATCTCTGAGCCTGCTCAGAAAACCTCTACTGTGTAGATGGTCATTGATGCCAGCAAACACAATCGTTATCGGGTTCATTTCTGTCTGCCTTTGTACCCCTATAGCCAATGACACTGATTGCAATAGGTCTAGGTCAACTGCGGCCAGCATTATGACGTCCGGCCAAAACAAAGACTTAGAGGTGTACACGAACTCTGAATTCGCTACTACCATGATTTTGGCCTTTCTCATCTCTGCTTTGTCGTAGGCGGCGAAGATGGTCTCATCTTTCTTTATCGCTGTCAATCCGCCATATCTCTGGGCATCACCATCTTGATTCACTAGTTTTGGGTACACTCTCTCCTTCACATGACCAGGTGGTGTCGTCAGTTGCCTGAATATCTTCACGTGTTGTCCAATCGGCGCTCTCGCCGTCAGGAATCTTCCTGGCCTTTCTTCACGATTCCTCTGATCATGGTTCAATCTCACATCTTGCAACGGTCTTGCATTCACAGGTCCTATTGTGTTGTTGGAGGGCAGTCCCTCCAAGTCGGCAAATCTCAAGGCCGTCGTGGAGCTGAAATTTATGCTAGCGGCTATCAACCAGTCTACGCCGGTTATCGAGTACAATCTGCTGACGGATAGCGTCGCTCCATTCAGCATCCTCCTTGCATCTTCGATGAAGCTCACTCTCTGTAGGTCCAGCTTCATTAGTTCTTCTTTGTATATATGCCAAGGAGACGGTATGGATCGCGACCACATCAATGAGCCTCTGCTCGGTCTCTCCTCTCGACTGGTACTCGTCGTCTCCGATCTAGTGTTCGATCTGGATGTGCCTGCTACTTCCTCGATTGGTTGGTTGACAGGTCCTATCCTTTTCCTAGGATGAATTGTCCTCCTCATCGGTGCTTCTCCCAACCAATCTTGTACGTCTGTTCTTCGACCTGGTTCACCGGAGCTTTGTTGCCGGTAATTTGTGACGGCTGGGACCGTACCCAAACGTGTTTCCAGGTTAGGAGGCACAAAGGTGGTGATCACCGTATCACTCACCGTTCCCTCTTCCTTCAGCACTCCGGTGTCAAAGAGTTCTGCTTCCAGCTCATCCAACCGTTCTTGGAAGACTCGATTCAACCAAGCTTGTCCTTCGACACTGTCGAAGTGGATGCCATCTGTGGTCAGTCTGGCTTGATCCATGGCTCTCAATTCATGTTCAATGTCCATGAGGATCATTCTTCCGGCGTTTCGATTTGCTAGGTTTCTCAAGATGTTGTTCCATCTCATGACTCCCTCGTTGTGCCTTCTTCCTGATGCTGTCAGGCTTCTTGCGTTCATTGGCACCGTGCAAACGGTCAGTACCGCGCAATTGAACTTCTGCCAGAGAGTAGTAAACAAACACACCATCATTGATTCCCACAGTGCTTCCTGCTCATCTGATCCTCTGGAGATATCATTCGTCCCAACTAAGATCATCACATTGGGTATCTTCCCTGGATTCATCAGTTCCACCATGCGATATAATTGGGCAATCGTCGCGCCTCCAAAGGCCATCACCGTGGTGACCCATGAGGTCCTCAAATTCGACAGCATTCTGACTAAGCTGTCTCCCAATATCAGGTGAGATGTCCCGAGTGGTGGTTGCTGCAGGTTCACAGCCGGGCTCCAGGTAGCTCGATTGAAGCAGGCTCTCGGATCTGTCTCCGGAACTCCCGTGAAATTATACTTCAATTGATTATTCTTCTGCACGTCTATTACACGAGACACTTTCTTCGCTGGCATCTTCCTTACTTTCCTCTCTGTGATTCTCGAGTTCCCCATGAGTGGTGTCACGTTACTCATCCCTTGTCTGATTACTGTCTGGGAGAGTTGTACTCTGCCCGTATCGTCAATCGTTCCATAGGGTGCAGTCACCCCGGAACCTGGTGCATTTTTGTTAGCGACCAATCGTCCAGCTGTCTCTATCAGTTTTCTCACTGTCTGTTCTACGACGGGGTCACCCAAGGTGTCGCTAGGATCCGGGATTGTTACTCGATTTGTCTCCATTGGAGGTCGTGTCTCCGTTGTTTGACTCATTTCTCGAGGCGTCAAGAGCTCCATCGGGGACTGCCCACGAGGAATATCCCTTGCAGGTATCACCTTCTCAATGGACGTCGTCAACGCCGCCTGTTCCGATCGCTCTTTGTATTCCTGCCTTAAGCGTTCGATCTCTTGACCCTGTTTTTTGTTGCAGTCTTCAAACAACTTTCTCCACATGTCCCGGTCTTCCTCCATCGCCAGCATGGTCTTCGTCATATCGTCTAACTCCTTCTTCGTACTTCTCAGCTGATCGTTCATCTCGTCCAGATCTTGTATGGTTTGGTTCGTCTGAACCTTCTGTGTTACTTTCGCCCCTTTTGGTGGCACAGCTGCTCTCAGTGGTGAACCAGACGAGGTCGCCTCGCTGTTCATCTCCCGATGCATTCTCGTCAGCCCAGGTTTAGGCTTAGAGGGCATTGGCATCTCACCTGGTTGGTATGTCCTAGAACTTCCCAATCCAGGCTCATTCGCCAAGTCACTCCCTGAGAGAGCCCCGTTTCTCCACCTCATCACCCTCATGTTCGGGCGGTCTAGTACTCCTCTTTCTCCATATGCTGCCATCAACAGGACTTCCGTGGGGCGGTCCCCACGGTTGTCGTGCCCCAAGATGTTAATCAGGGCGGTCAGCAACATGACCACCTCTGGGTCCTCCAGAGCGAAGTCTCGTTCGATCAGCCGACGATAGATCGCGTCTACCATCGGTCCTACATATGCCTCTGCCAGGTCCATCAATTCATCCAGGTTGAAGTTGTCCATTCTATTCTTTTCAAGTTTGATTCGATTCTTTGACTCAAGTGAGTAATTTAAATAATCAATCAGGATCTAGAAAAGGAATCACGACTGTCACATCTGTCAGTTTCACCTTAACATATATCGTTAAAATCTGCTTAAAACAGTTCAGATAAAAAGATATTTATCCTAAAATTTATTAACATCAATTGGTTTCTAAAATTTTGGAATTCGACCTAAGATTGGACAGTCCAAACTTTGGATCTATTCCCAAGATCGTCATTTAGTTGTTCATGGTCACTAACGCTTACTTACCCATGATCTTAATAACCTAACACATAACATAACATAACATAACACACATATCACATATTACATGCAACTTGGTCTTTGGCCTAACACTCTTTCGCACATCACTCAGCCTATACTTAAATAATATTTCTTATGTAGATATACTTGTATGTTCGTATCAGAGAATATCACGTGTACAAGCGCGTACAATTCCCGAGGGTGCAGTCTTCCTCTATTTGGATCGTACACTGGAAGCGAGAGCTCCTTCACGTCCATTTCCACAAGGAAGTCCCTCAGCCTCGTCAAAGACAAGACTAGGTTTTCTGGGTCCACGTGCTGCTTCTCCGTCGCCCTCGTTACCAAGAAGCATAAGTACTTTCCTGGTATCTGCGACACCACCGGGGGTAAGGCTGCTACGCCCCCTATCCCTGGTCTTTGCTTCCAAAGGAATTCCACGTTTTTGTATTCCCTCTTAAAATCTGCCGCTAGCGCCGTCCTAAAACTCATGTCTGCGGTGATTGCTATCGCACATGTTCTGTTTGTGAGTATGAAATCACTATCTGTTAGTACTATGTTACTTGAATATTCATTTGGTAAGTTAAAATATGACTCAACTACCCTGCCTATGTCAGGTTTCTTAGGTTCTTCGCCTGTTTCTGCTTCTAAGTTTCCTGTTTCTCTTGCTATTCTCAATTTTTTTATTATCAAGTTTTCAGTGTGGGTAAGTCCTACCCCCACTCCCCGGACAAAAATATCCATCGGCGTCCCCGTCGATCGCATACCGGGTATCAAGTCAATATTAGAAGCTGGAACGAGAAGTTGTCCTTCCTGGGCAGCCCAGGAAGGATCAACTCGTTCGGTCTTAATGTATTTCGCGCTTTCGCGATCTACGTCTTGAATCGTAACGCTGGTCTTTTTGGGGTCTGATGTCATTTCGTTCAGCCACTCTAAGACACGCAGGTTCGTCAGGTCTTGTTCATTTGACTGCTGTTGCTCATCGTCGAACTCCACCTCGGGTTTCGACCAGTCGTCAACCCACTCATCGTTGTGATCATCGACTATGTCAATGTCTTGTGACACGGTTATTTCCTCTAAACCCACTACTTCCTCCACTATTTTCTTTAGATCTATCCTATCCACTACAAAGTCGTCACCGTAAGGATTGTATTTCTTTCTTGGTCTCGTCCCGTCTTTCTGACGAGTCTGCATCGTGAACGGAAGATCTGGTTCCATGTTCTTGGGAATCTCTGTCTGTTCGGAATCCTGCCAATCTTCCTCTGCGTAGGGCAAGGTTTCATCGTCTGCTTCGATCTGTTCGTTTGGATCCAGGTCCAATGGTGTATCCGTGCCTTCCTCTACGACTTCGTTTCCATCGTTCTTCTCCCTGGTGCCTTTTTCATTGATCTCACAAGCAGGGTCCATCATTAGATAATCCCCTTCTTCCATGTCTGCAGGTATACACCAGTCTTCTGTCGATGGATTGTGTGGCTTGATGTTCTCGTAGTGGGCGGCTCGGCCAGTACTCAGTCTATAAAAACGTCCCTCCTGGTGCACCTCCGTAATCATGAAGGGTCCCCTCCACTTTTTTAGAAGCTTCTTTGTTCCTTTCGGTGGTATAACGTTCTGAAATACCCATACGTAGTCTCCCACCAAGTAGGCCTTTGCACCAGCTGCTTTCTTGTCGAATCTTTTCCTCTGCCTTGCCTGTGCCTGCTGAGTGTTTCGTCTACACAAATCGTTCAACTCCTGTTGGCGTTTGATCACATCCCTCACGTAGACCTGTGGGGACGTTTTCTTTCCCTCATACTCTGGGTAGAAGAATGTCAAGGGTAAAGACTTCTCGTGTCCCGTCAGCATCATGTGTGGACTGACTCCAGTGGTGGAGTGTTGCGTGCTATTATAAGCTCCCATCACCTGTGGAAGGTATCTGTCCCAATCGGTCATGTACCTGGAACAATATACCCTCAGCATCGACACTAACGTCCTATTCTGTCTTTCCACTAAGCCATTCGTCTGAGGATGGTATGTCGTGGAGTGAGCCTGAGCGACTTGTGACCGTCTCATAAGCTCTTTCGTAAGCTCGCCTACGAAAGCCGTTCCATTGTCCGATTGAAACGTCATTGGACAACCATGTCTTGCTATCCACGTATTGATCAGGTGGTCGCATGTCTCTTCCGCCGAGGCAGTGATGCAGGGCACGGCCTCTGCATACTTCGTGAAGTGATCTATCATGACCAAGACTTGGTTGTAACCGCTGTCTGTCATGCATATCTTCTGGTGATCTATCTGCACCACCTCGTTGAATTCAGACGACTCAATTGATTGTAAAGGAAATCGCAACTTCCTAGGATCCTTGACCTGCTGGCATGACAGACATGCTGTCACCCATTTCTCGCATGCCTTTTTCATCCCAGGCCACTCAAAGCGCTTCAGGATCCTCTGATACACTTTGTCGATCCCTTGATGGCCCATCTGATCATGCGCCCTGAATAATAGTTCTGTCTGATAGAGTTGCGGCAACACTATCGCGTTATATTTGTATAAAACCTTGTCTTCTTCTCTTCTCCTGCAAGCCACGATCCCGTCCTTGTTCAGATATAATCTCCCCTTCTTCTGCATGAATCATTGTCTCAGGATCCTATAGCTGTCTTCTTCCAGGTCACCTTTGTCAGGTGCACCGTTTTCTATCCACCTTTTTAGGTTGCTTGTCATGCGATCATTTCTCTGCGCCCTTAGAAGGTCCGAGAGTCTGTATCTCGCCTTCAAGTACGTCTTCATGACTCTCATCTGACTATTCAGCTCGTTGGGCTGATGTGTGTCTTCTTCCATTTTAACGCACCAAATCTTCGCCAACGGTTGTGTTTCTTGCTGAAACGGCTGAAGATCAGTCCTGACTACCTCTTTCTGCGGCAATAAGCTCATCGACCGCTTTGATACTGCTATTGTTTCTAAGTCATCCGCTGCGTTGTCAAAGACTCTTTCGCTTGGTATTAGGTAGCGATCACTGTCAGGATCCTGGTACACTTCTCTGTCCAGGTCCCTTGCCCGAGTTTCCACTAGTAGCGTGTGTATCGCTAGTTCTGACAGTTCTGATCCCGATGTCGAATTCCTGTCGGAATAGGTGTCCATTCCTGAGTTTCGGGATTCATCATCCGTCGAAGGTGTTGTGCTGGAGACTGCACGCTCCTCCAGATCATGTCCGTATTTCCTTCGCATCCATCTGAACTCCCCGGACAAAACCTTGTTCTCTAGGTCCTGTTTCTCATCAGGTATTTTCTCGTCTATCTCGGACTCCCCGGACCAATTCAGTTGTCCCGGGTGTTGATCTTGTGATCGCTGGTTTTTCTCCTCATCCTTCTCCCCGGACAAATAGTCTTGCAGCAGATTTTGTTTTACAACTTCACCGTCTTTATCCCGGTCTACAAAGGTGACAGTTTTCTTTTGCCTGCCGCTCTCCTGTCCTTTCTGTCCGTAAGAAGTACTGGTTAAAATCTCTTGGGGTATTGAGGATACTAGTTGCTG
The DNA here is from genome assembly GCF_963678635.1 of Symsagittifera roscoffensis. NCBI lineage: Eukaryota > Metazoa > Xenacoelomorpha > Acoela > Convolutidae > Symsagittifera > Symsagittifera roscoffensis. Next base: position 57,839,696 of record NC_087064.1, read on the forward strand.
AACTATTGTCCTACAATCCCTCTCGTTCTCTTCGTGTTGTCGTCTGGACGGCATGATCTTCACCTTCTCACTGATTGTCAGCGATGCCACTGCTGCTGTCCACTCGGGGTCATCTCTGGTCACTTCTCTTTCTAACAATCCACCCAGCATCCGCATTACTTGTGGTGTGACTCGCACCGTTTTATCCAATAATGAGAGGCTGTTTATATTCATGTGAGAGAGTTCCTGCTGGACCAGGTTCGAGCGCAGCAACAGATCCAATGGGACCGGGTCCTCCCTTGACAGGATCTTTATCTCGGCTGCTTTCTCTTCAGGTAACTCAGGATGCCCCGGAATTGGATGTCCAGACTTATCCAACCATCTCGTTAAGGGAAGCGCTTCATAAGTTTCTTTGTCCAGAAACGAGAATCCCTCCTTTACTTCCGCCTGATTGGCCTGTTTCTGCTCCAATCTTTCATAGAACTCAGTTTTCTTGCTGAGACTGTCAGCATTCTGATGTTTATCACGCATCCTATGTTCGATTATCATATGGTAGCCATCCAGTCTTACTATCCATCTACCAATATAACTCTGATCCATCGAGTAGGTCTTCAACCAGGATAACGCTCTGTTGTCCACGCGTAACTTGAAGGGAGCGCTCCCCAAGTATGCACGGTACTTCTCCACGAAGGTGACTACTGCAAACATTTCTGCCTTTGGTGCGCCATATTTCATCTCTGTGTCACTCAAGACCTTGCTGCCGTATGCAATGGGACGGAGAACTGTTCTTCCGTTCCATTCTTGCTCTTGATGCAAGATCCCTGAGATGGCCACCACCGATCCGCAATTTTTCGAAATCTCCCTCCCCTATTTTTCCTCTCAAATGTTCTATTTCTGGCAAAACCGGTTTGTCGGAATCTAGTTCATATGACGAGGGGCGTTCCGGAAAATTCGAGCAGCTTGATAAGCCGTCGTCCGTTTCGGATTTCATTGAAAACAATTTATGAATAGATTTTAATTCATTAATTCTCTTTAAGATTTTATCTTTATTTGCATGATAAGGACAGTCTTTCACACTATATTTCTTCGAGTTTTCTGTCTCCTCATAGTCGGTCCTCATCGGCAAGGCGTAGCCAAGCTTCTTTCCACGCTGGATTGAAACCGTGGTGTCCAGTGTGTTCAACAACACACTGACACACAGTCCGTTTCGCGTTACCGAGAAGCTCCGGCCTAAAATCACCGAACTCTGACTATTTGGATTCGGTACTAAGCAAACCTGTTTGCTATCACTTAACGAATTTAAATTTCTCATTCTAAAAATTGCTACTACAGCTTGTCCTGGTTGTAATTTTACCTTTCTATCCAAAAAAACTGGTACCTTATTTTCATCTGTTATTATCCTATTAATTGGTCTCTTAACATACTTTCGGTCCGGGTTTCTAATCCGTATTAGACCGTTGTTCAAGTCAATCATCACGTCAAAATTCCTGACAAAATCTCTGCCCAAGATGAATTGGTCGGCATCGTCCAGATTCTCTACCACCAGGAAGCTCATCCAAAGGTTCCGTCCTCCCATGTGAAGGACCGTCACCGGTGTTCTTCCGGCTACGTAGATAGCTCCTCGATTTGCAGCGGCTAGTCGGAGATTCGTAGGAATCAAATCTTCCCGCGTGAAGCCCATTCTCTCCCAGGTTTTTATCGGCATCGCACTCAACACCGCGCCTGTGTCCAGAAGCCCTGTGACTCCGATTTTTGTTCCGTCGTTGTCAAGCAGGTGTGCTGTCACATCTGCCTCATATCCAATGTGTACCGCGTCTTGTTCCATCATGGCGTCATGGCCTATCCTGCGGACTTTGAGTTCCTCTTCACCCAAATAGATCTGCCCCATTTGGTCATCATCCGTTGTTATATAAGTCCTGGTGTAAATACTGATTCCATCCACGTTCAGCATTACTTGATACGGTCCATAGACTTCTAGGTAGCGTCCATGAAGTTTCTTCACGCGAGGGCCACCCGTTGTTAGTAGTGCCCTCACAGCTCTCGACTCGGTGCATGGCTCCATCTGCCTCAGATAGTCTGCATATGTGTCCAAATGCATCAAAGTGAACTCAGACGGTTCACTCAGGTTTCTGATTACCTGATGCCCTGCCACCGAGATTATCGACTGTATTTTACTTCCTTGCGGTACCATACCGAACCTCTGACCAGAGATAACATTGAGTTTCATGATCAAGCTGCTCGGTGTTTTTGCCTCTTCAACTTCCGTTGCTTCGAAGGCGTTCAGTTGCTCCTGTAATTTCTCATTCTCCAGCTCGAGTTTCACCTTTTGTTCAATCTCTTTCGTCACTAGTTCCTGCTGTACTCTATTTATAGCATCCCTCGCAGCTGCCCTATAATCAATTTTGAAGTCACCGGCCGCAGTTGCTGGTTCCGGTTCACGCGCTTCTTCTGTTACCGCTTGCATCTTCTTCGCCACCAGCTCTTGAGGTTTATCCTTTCTGCGTGCCTCCGCTTCACTCAACAGGCGAGCCTTGCTGGCTTTCACTCCTGACAGTGCTTCCTCATGTCTTTGATGCTTGATGTCTGCCACTGCATCCCAGAATTGCGGACAATCTGATTTAAAATGACCTTCCAAGTTGCAAAAGAAACACCTCGGGCCGAATTTCGCAATTGCTCCTCTCATGAAATCCTCATGGTCCAACTCTGACGCATCTTCGTCCTCGAGGCTAAAGCCTATTGCTTTCATGCCTTGTTTGTAAGCTGGGCATGCTGACACATGATGGTCAGTTGAACTACAATTAGCACAAGAGCGTCTCTTGTCCATATCGTCCCTCGGTTTGTACCAATTGTTCCCTTGGTTCGCTGGTCCGTTGTTAAAATTGCCATAATTGTTCTTGTAATATCCAGATCTCGAAGGAGGTTTCAACAATAGATACTCTTTTGATTTGAGCCTCAACTCCTCCGGTGTTGGCGCATTAGTTGATAGTGGTGTGTAATGCGTTGCTAGCATCGTACGAAGTTCATCATTTTTCACACCATCGATGAATTTTGAGGCTACGGCCAGGTTCATCCTTCGGTTTGACTCATCCGGTTGGCTGCGTCTTCTCAGCATTTCCAAATCATCGAGAAACTTGTCTATGGTTTCATCTTCCCGTTGCCTCCGTTTCTCAAAGCGCATCATCGCCTGGTGCCCCTGCACCCCTGATCCGAAACGGTTTAACAAGATTTCGAAGATTTTCTCTGCAGTGTCACGTTGATACTGTTTCTTGGCCATGACACAGTTCAGGGCTGTCCCTTCTAAGTTGCTGGTGAGCGCACTGCATTCCTGTCTCTCAGACAAGTCTTCTTCCTCGAAATGCAGCTTCATTACCTCTATCCAGGTATCAATACAGCCATCAGATTCGTCTTCGTAGCATCTTGGCTTCTTAAAGACTCTTCTGGACTTTTCACTGCGTTCATTGGTTCTAGATAACCGCGTCAGGAATGTCTCCAAAGACCTGTTCAGGGGTTCAAATGCTGTGGCCATTGCTGTAGCATCCCTTGAGTGTCCCGCTTGAGTGTCCTCACACCTCATCGAAGGCTCTGTGTGCGGTGCATCCCTGCAATCCGAATCGCCGTAAGCGTTTCCCGCTTGGCCCACGTGACTCCTCCTCGGGCTTGCATGGCCCCTGTTGCCGGAATCACTTCTCCCAGTCGCATGTGTGCCTTGCGTTGGTCGTTCGTTAGAGGTTTGTCTGTTCCCCGTTGAACTTGCTCTACTGTTCGGGCCCCATGCTGTATTACCCCTTGTGGCATAGCCTGATGAAATGCCCCTGCCTCTAGTGGATCCATACGTCTTCCTCCTTTGATGTTCATAAAAGTTCACCCTCGGTTCCCTGCTGGGACCTCCCGAGTTCGGCTCTCCTTCTTTTGGTCCACTCTTGCTGCTTAGTAGCCCGTCCAACCTATCCATGATAGCCTGAGTTCGCCTCTCCATCATCGCGTCTATCTTTATGTCCAGAGACCCAAGAGACTGCTCTTGCTGTATTCTTAACTTCTCCATGTCGGCTCTTAAGCGTAACTCCCTCTGTTCCGCCTCTCTTGTCATTCGCGACAAGTTCCTCGTCATATGTTCGTCCGTTCTTTCTTTCAAGCGTTTCTCGCTTCTGCCAACTTCTTGTCTGTTGCGGTTTATTTCTTCCCGCAGACTTTCTCTTTCAATGTGAACTGCCCTTTCCAGTTCACTCATCCTTATCGACATCTGTTCATTTTGTTCTCCTAAACTGCCCACTATGTTGTTTAAGGCTTCCTCTAGTGCTGCCCCGTTATCCATGAGTGGCGTCACTAGTGGTGGTGTAACTCTGTCGGTCCCAGGTAGCTTCGTGCTGGTAGAGATCCGGGCCTTGATTCTCTGTCTTGACGTTTTATCATTATCTATTTCAGGATCCGCTAACGCGTTGCCAAGCCCTCTGGTTCTACTCTCTTCAGGTTGTGGCTCCGAACTTGTCCTAATCGCGAAGTCCTTTGACTGGCCCGGTGTGTTTGCCTCTTTGCTTATCGTTGTCACTACACCAAATTTATCCATGGTTCCAGTCTCTCTTCCGACGTGTGCCTCACTCTCCTGGATCGAACTATTGAGACTGACTTGAGATCCAAAGTCCCCTTGCTCCTCTTCATCCTCTTCCTCCTGGGACTCCCCATCGTTTCCTGCTCCTCCTCCCATGCTGAATGGAAAGATGTTTCCGAAGGTGTTCTTCATTCTTTCTGAGAACGATGATGAGGTTGTTTGTTTCCCAGTTCCGCTTGCCATCATAGTGTTGTCTGTCGGAGATCTTCTAGTTGCCGTTACTTCAGTTGAGATGTCGGACAGTTCCGACATCTCCTCTCGATCCAATGTCCCGGTGGAAGTGGCAAAATCATGGCCTTGTTCTACCGGAGTAGATTCACTCGCCAGCCTTCTGCCTCTCCCTTCCAGTCCATTTACTCCCTGGTTGTCGTTCATGGTATGGTCCGTATTGACCTCCACTTCTAACAGTTCTCTTCGCTCTTCTGAGGTCTTTTGACTTCTCGTTTCAACCATTCTGCCTGAAACCGTCCCCCTTTTGTCAGACCGGGATCGCTTGATCCAATCCACAAAAGGATCGGTCATCGTTTTTCTTTGCTTTTCAGGTATGAATTTCCTAGAGCTATTACCTCGTTTTGGTATCCTTGACTTGTCTAGACTCATTCTCTATTTGTCACTTCTTAATGCCTATACACTTAATTCGATTGCTAGTGACCTTATAGTTCGATTACCAATAATAATGACACAACACAATAAATTTCACCAGATTCTACTAAATAGTGACCACGAATCCCTGTATGTTGTCAGAGTAAAGTTTGTATAAAATTTATTCACACTAGCCGATTATCGGTCCAAAGATCTGGAAACTAGCACAATATGATGTTATCAGTCAATTTAAAAGATAGTGTATTCACTACCCAATCAAGCACAGTTTACGTTGATTTAAAATCAAAAACAAAAAATATATATTGACACAATATGAATGTATATATATAAAAAAAACGTATGTGTCTTGTACTCTTAGTCGGTCGCAGTACAATAGTCGAACCTGTCTTTTAAAGAAAAAGCTTTCCCTGCTTGGTGCTGCACCAAACAGACAAAACTTTGAAGGCAGTAATTTTCTCAAGTGGGCGTCTATTGCACCCACCGAGTACTGTGTTACCTATCTGCCTTCGGACTGCCCGAGCTAGACCTACTAAAATCCTCAGGGCAGTCACTTTTCCCAAAAACGTATTATGTTTCAATCCACACCAATGAGTCACGCTCTTTTTAATTTAGACTTAGTGTCGCGAATATCCGAGTTCGGACCTGTTTTGTATTAGTCTGGTTCTTTTTGAAAGGCAAGTTACCAGTGCAGTCACTGATACCTAGCCTGTGTATTAATAACCTAATACCTCTCGCTTTTTAGTCTTTCTTTCGTTTACCTAAGTCCTTAATAAAAATGATACCCCTCCGGATTGGCACAATTATGACCCTTCCGGACTGTCAGAATATGGACCCCTCCGGATTGGGACCCCTCCGAGTTAGTTAATAGTAGACCCCTCCGGATTTGGACCCCTCTGACTTTGAAAAATTTCGACCCCTCCGGATTGGGAGCCCTTAGCTCTGTCAAAGTAGCTTTTCGTAGTTTCCTTAATTTCAGCTTATACCCCTCCGGATACGTTCTGCGTTGCTTTTATGCTGTTTGAATTAACTGGGAAGGGTATAGGGTCCTTTCCTAGACCCCTCCGTATTGAAGTTAAGGCACTTATTTGACAATTCACACTAACGGTGAAGGGTCTTATCACTTGCCTAATTTCGACTCTATTATGGCTGTATTGTGCCTTCAGCCCTCCCTTTTTGTCTAGAACTGTCCTAAGTTACTTAGTTCAATCGCTATCAACTTTTGGTAGAGGTATAAGGGTTTTTCAGAAAAATTTATAAAACGTGAAGGGTGTACCCCTCCGGATTTGTGTAATTTGCTAAAAACAATCTCAAAAAATTTTCTCGCTCGCTTGTTCGAGTAATTCTCTTTCCTACTAGTAAGTTCAGCTAATTTCTGATCTAATTGTACCAAGATTGACTCGATATGCTCTGTAGTTCCAAAGTTATTAACCAAAACGTCTTTTTTCCAAACTCAAAAATTTTCTCTCTTATAGGTTCCGCCTAACTTTTTCCGCAAATCTGGTCCTTTCGACCTAAAAATTATTGATCTGAGCTCAGAAGGCCTATACTCTTCTAGTTCAATGCAAAAGACCCGATCTAAAACGCTTTTGTAGAAAAAATTTGCGAAAAACTATGCTACCTGGACCCCTCCGGATTGATGAATCCACCAAATCAAACACGTTATGTTCGATTTCTCTGCAACCCGGAAAGCTTTCGGGTAGCGGGTTTTAAAACTCGTAGATTCACTAGTGGACGTTGTCCGAACAACTATTTTTACTGTCCTAACTCAAAGATTTCAAAAAATTTTCTGATTTTATAGTGTTTCTGACTATCAAAAAATGGGAAAATTTGGTTTTTGGTACCAAACTAGTTCCAACCACTTCCGAACTAAAATTAACCGGTTCTACTTTTTACAGTAGTGCAGTTACAATGTAACACACTAACTTAGCGCTTTTTTCCGTTTCAAAAAATATCGATATCTCAAAAATCGCGACTTGTGGGGGGATCAAAATATCGCAATTTTGATCCTAAAAACCGGTCTGTTTTCGTTGTTTTTCACTGAAAAACGATATAAGACTATTAATATAGGCTATATAAGTAATAATATTAGTAATACTATACCCCTCCGGGTTTGTTTATTATCCGAATTAAGGTGCTTAACTCGGATATTCGCAGTTCGGTGAAGGGTCACTACAGTGCAGCACTGTCGAGCCCCCCACAGATTACTATCTTACTTTTTGTACCAAAAGGGATACAAAACTTGTTAACGATACCCAACAGTCGATTGTTGTTGTCGTTGAGCCCCTTCTTGTTGCTCCTTGTACTGCTTGCCGGATCGGTCTTCACCCAAGACCCTTCCGAATTGAGCGCAAATCAGCTGACCCTTCCGGATTGAGCGCAATTTATCATTAACGTGCTTAAATGCTCAAATAACCCTACAGTACAAGCCTCACAAACGGGCTACAAAACTGATCGTAACGATCCTGACTGATATAAATGCCTGTAATAACAATATATCTATCAACAACAAACGGGGGGGTTGAATCACATCTTGTCAGGGGGGATGATTTCTACTGATTTTTTACTTTTTTACTGTTTTTGGTTTTTTCGGTTATTTTTTATGTTTTTTTGTTTTTCTTGGGTACTATACTACTTTTTGTTTGGTTTTACTTATATCTTTAAGTGTTTTTGGTCACAAACCACTCAGGGGACGAGGGGTTCGCGATTCCCCCCACCCTTCCTGGTTCGTGAATTTTCGGTCTTAACTAAGTTAAAAAACTATTCACGGTAATCCGGAAGGCTTCCGCGTTCCGAACTACCCTTCCGCCCCGGCGGTTTAGGCCTATTAAGGGCGTTAATGTGAGCATCCGCTCGGCGCGGAGTGCTCGTTAACGGTTCTGCCGGTCATGATGCTAAAAAGAATAACACCCAGGAGCGCCATAAAAACATACATGTAACATTCGCCCGGAAGATACATATCGACGGATAACAAAACTAAGTCTTAAGACGACTGGCTAGCGTCTAAACAGAGCTTTGCATGTTTTTCACCGTCTCTACCAAGCCAGTACTTTTCGGTGGTCTTTCTTACATCGGGTCGACAAAAACGTTACTGCTCTCCGGCTTCGACCAGAACGCTCAAATTAACTGAATTACATGCAAAAATAGTGAGCTCATGGCTGGGTCTCAGTATCCCCAGACCACGAGGTCACTCCTAAAAACAGGGCTACTACTTATTATATTACTATTGTTTTTGTTCAGTAGATAAAAACCATCATCTCCATCGAAGATGGATCAACCCTTTCCCCCCAACTCCTAGCTTCTCATCCTTATCAAAATGAATCCAGTTGTTAATTAAATTCAATTCAGGACATGACAAGAAGCTAAAAGTTTATATAAAAGGCTAAAAGTTCCAGTCCCGAAACCCTTCCGGATTCTTGAATCCAGTGAATCAAGCTCCTTAAGTTCAATTTCACGCCAATCCGGAAGGCTGGTTCTCACCCTTCACCGTTGTTGGCAACGGCCTTGCAACTATTGTAGCAGCACAATAGTTGCAACTTGGAACGTTCTCTGCTATTGTAGTTCGTTGTCGTTTTTCTTCAATCTTGATTTTCGTTCTGTTCGCAATCGCCGATAAAGTTGTTCTGTTTTTCACTCGCTTTTTGTTAAAATGGCCGTTTCAGCATTTCTCAGAAATGTGACGTCATCATTCGAATTTTTGAAAATTTAAAATACTAGAATATTCTAGCCCTCACCGTTTGGCTAAACGTTCCAATAACGTCGCTAATCCTTCGAAATCATCAACTCGGAAGGCTTACTGCTCAAAATTCGAATCCTGCATAAATTGCATTTTGGCCATTCTGGTCGAATGTCACACTAATTGTTGTGATAATGAGCATTTGCAACATCTTTTGTTGTTTGCAACACGTATTGCAGCAAATGTTTTTTTTTCTGATAATTTGCTCATTGTTTTCGGTTCAAATGGCATGCACCCAATTATTGTTGGATTTGTTGTCGCTTGATAAAGAATTTTCAAAGCTTACATAGCGAAGATAATTGCGTCTCTAGTCAGTTTTCCTTAAATTGAACATCGTTGCTCAAGCTGTTTTTCTGCACTCGAGCTGTTCTGTGAGAAATTTGAGTTGAATGACGAAAGAAACCAATGCACATGGAAGCTTGAATGTGACTCCGCAATAAACAATTGTACAATTAATCGAACTATCTGAAACGAGTATATTGACGGGGCCTCGACCGTTTGTGGAAACAGAAAATCCCTACTACAACTGATATTACTACATCAGAGGCAAATTTTGTGAAGGTTTTGAAGGCGATTTTTTGTTAGATGAGATCTCACAGCGCTATTGTAGCGCTGAATCGCAAATGCTGTAAAGCTCCGCTTATCGCCTCTGTAATTTTGTTTCGAATGATTTTTTTTCTTATATTCGGGGACTCGCGAAAGTTTGTTCTCATTTGTAGTTTCCTAGTTGTGCATTTGACTTCCGCGCCGTAAGTCATTTTAATACAAAAACAGAAACTTTTCAGGTAATTTTTGGTTTTAAGAGGCATTGGTTGAAAAAAAATGTGATTGCCTAATGCAGCCACGCGCCAATATTGTTCTGATTAACATGGTTTCTGAGTATTGGACAACGTGAAGAAACACTTGTAACAGAAAATAGGATATCGGGAAGAAAACAATAGAACAGCTCAAATGTTTTTTTGCTAGTTCCCAATCTCTGAAAACTCTAATTTTTTGATGTTTTCCTAGGCGGTTTCTCATATCATTTGCTGTTGCGCTATGTCAATTGCAATATGTCAATTGCAAATATGTTCCGACCAAATTCTCAGGGATTTTTTTTTCTTCAAATTAGTGCCTTCTCCTGTACGTCGTATGTTGATAGAGCTATACATAGTGTTTAAAAGTATTGAATTAGGCGTAAACGACTACAATTGTCTTCAAAAAATAAATAAAAACGATAAAAAAAATTTCAAAAAGTTAACTTTTTTTCAATTTTTGCACTAAAATTTTCAATTATTTACGTAAGATTTTTTTGCAAGAGAATTGCCAAATAAAACTTCAAACTACGTTTTAGCGAGCTTTCTTCCAACTGGCTGAAATTTGGCGACAGATAAATGTTGAAAAAAAATGTTCACTGAAAATTGACAAATAAAATTTACCTTAATTCTGTTGACACGACGGAACAATGACTAAAAGTATGGGTTTTTCTTTGTATTTAAATAAGCTTAATCATTACTATTTGAAGGGATGATTTAATCATCAGCTCGTTGTCTGTATCTGAGATTTTTTCCAAATCCGAGCTATCCACAAAACTATGCTAACTTCGAGAATTTTACGCATGTGAAACCGTTTGCTAATACTCGCAAAAAAGTTTACCAAACTCAGAAGCATGCAATGTTTTTTCAAATAAACAATTGAATTGAAATTTATGGATAAATAACTAGAAAAAAAAAAACATTTTCAATTTTTTTTTAAAGTTATTTTTGCAGTTTTTTTTGAGTTTTTGACGGTTTTTTTTTCAAAAAGGCGCTAAAATATTTAAAAAACTAACTTCATTCGAGTAAAACTAACTTCATTCGAGTAAAACTAAGTTTTTACCGCTTGAATTGAGCAATTGTAAGCTTTTAAGCTATTAAAATAAGCTATTGTAAGCCTGCTCGCTCACTCAAAGTTAGACGAAAAGTCAAAAAATTCAAACCGATTTTTCTCGACACGGGAAAAGTGTTTCGATTCACGATTGTAAGGACTTTAATATGATATATCACTCAAATCTCTCCGATGATTGTTTGTGGTAGCTGATTTTGCGTCAAAAAAGAAAAACAAAACTAAATTACGCCCTAATACAAAGTTCCTCCCCAATTTTCAAATGGTCAGAACAAAAAGCTAAAGCACACCCGTATACAAAGTTACTCCCCGTTGTCAATGGTCGGAATAATTATCTTTGCTTCAATATTCTTATTTTGATCTTGTTATTTTAGAATGGTACAATGGCAGATAGTCAAAAAGAACAGCAAAAGGTGACCAGCATTTGTGTAATACATATTGATACATGAAGTTTTTAAAGAAATATGAAATTTTTCAGGAAACAGAGTCTTCCATGTATCGCAAGCTTGCAGAAGAGTACTCGAAGCTTAAAGCTCATTATCAGGTCTTGAAGAAACTCTTGGTAGAAACAAGATCAGAGAAAGAATCTCTAACAAGTGTTCTAAAGACCAAAGAGCAGGACATTCGCAAGTTAACCCAAGAACAGGTAAGATTGCGAAGGCAACATTTGGGTTCCTTTTGTGCAATTTGACTGCAAATTTAAAAATAGTGAAAAAAATCAATGCAGACAAAACCAAATAATTTTCAAAGACTATATTTGATTGGGACCTTAACTGGTGCGTTTTGACGGGCCTTTTATCTTCGGTTGTTACTACAGTCAATTAACACTGCTTAGCTTAAAATTGCTTCTAAATGTGAAAAGGCATTAGTGTTTAAACAAGATAACATATGTATTTGTCAGTTGTCTGGAGTTTTGAAGGACTGCAACAGCTAAATTATAAAGCAGCCTTCGATAGTTGATTTGATTTTTTGGGGGAGATTATTTTTAGACTGATTTTGTTTTGTCGAGCGTCTCCAGGTTTTGTTATGGTCTTGATGAACAACTTTTGCTGTTTCCTGGGCTCTTTTTGTCGATTATGAAGATTCCTTACGATGAAAAATTCCTTTATGTTTTTCACACTTGCGACCTGAGGTTGAGGGCACTCCAATAAACACTTAAAGTAAGATGTTTCATTATCAATTAAGATCATTTATCCACGAGGGATAGGACCAACATACGAGCTGTACAGCTCATCACGGCGAACCGCTGTTATGCCCCTGCTTAAGAACTAGATGCAATTTTTTGGTTATTTTTCTGGGCTGGGTAATGTTGCCTCACCCTCAAGCAACGAGCACGGAGCAAAACTTTACTTGAGGCGTTATAGAACAACCTTGTTTTAAAGTTATAATACATTCGGGCATGAAGTTTTGCTCCTTTTCCGTTTTGGTCTTTTGCGCAGCGAGGCAGGGTAAGATTCTAGACAACTTGCAGTGCATCATACAGGTCTTTTTTTATTAATGACATGAGGGTACAGCCCTTCTTATTAATCTAAGTTAAGATTTTTTGCATTTTGCTTAAATTTAATTGAGCATTGAGCTCAACCCTACTACTATACTGGAGATTTTTTCTGCATGGTAGCATTTCAATTATACTGTCTAGTCGAAATTTGTTTTTTATGTCGATTGTAATTTTACCAACTCGGATAGTTAAAATTTCATTTTTTCCTTTTCTTTTTTTTCTCGGTTAAATAGGTTTCGCCATTTTTTATATCGGCTTAATGGCCCCATATTGCATCGTTTGATGAGCGAAGAATTTTTATGTGTGCGTTTATCTGGGTTTTGAGTGGGTTGAGCTTAAACAGTTTTTAAGTTTTGAATTTTTGTCCGAATTTAAATAATTTTTCGGCTTTAAGGGTTTCTAAGCAGACTTTTTTAACCTCATTTTAAGTTTTCCGATGTTAATTACTGAGTCTATTGTATTTTTTGGTTTCCAGAGTAGATCTAGCTTTTTTACTTTTTTTTTCGTTTAATTTAATCTATTTTTTTCGACTTTTGAAGTTTTTTCGACCTTTTTTTTCGATATTGTATCGCATGTGGTGCGAAGTTCAGCTTCGCCTCTGTGTTATCATTTTTCATCGCGCTCCAATTCTCACTTATTGAATAAGTTCGAATCAGTGCAACATAATTATAAGAAATATCACATAGGTAAGTTTGTGCATGCTCAAATGTGATTTTTCGCCTTTTGACTTCTGATTTCTTTTGAAGTTCAGTTCTTTTCATTTGACGAAATGAAGGCGAAGTCCACTATGGAACAGCAAAAGCATTAAGATCACAAATTTGTGATCGAGTTATAATTTCGAAAGTGGATTTCATTTTGACGATTTACCAGCGGAATAACAAAATTACCTGATGATCCAGTTTCATTAAATTGTTAATTTTATCGAAAAGGTGTCAATTATTAAGTGTTCTTAAAAGTCGAAAAGCTAATAGGGCAATTCTTTATTTCTTTTTAAATTTTTTTTCGAAAGCCTGAAGTTTTTTCAAACCAGTCAATTTTTTTTCGGTTTCCTTGAGTTCATTAACACTTTTTTTCAACTTTGTTACCTATTTTTTTTTGCTTGAAGTTCATTTTTGTTCCTAGGAAAGTCTGCAATTTCTGAATGGTCAGCTGAACAAAAGAGTTGAAGTTCTGCAAAACAACTTAGCAGAAACACAGAAAAATGACAAGAAGAGAAAGGGAGGGAGCGGGGCTTCCAACACAGCTCAATTAGATGAGAAAATTATGGTACTCGAAAACGAACTGATGTCTAAAATAAAAGAAAACGAAGACCTTCATTTTACAATAGAAACTTTGCAGTCTGAACACAGAAAATTAGTATCTGAATTGACCGACAAAGTTAAGTCTTATCAGAGCAGAAACGTATTGCAGTTGACTCATGATGCGACTGAAAATTTGGAGAATAAAATGGTAATTGAAGAGTTGAAGAAAACAAACGAAGTACTGACCAAGCAGGTTGAAAGTCTGAAGTTTGCAGACAGTATGGATTCGAAATCTCGTTCAGTATCAGTCGACACAGCTGAATTAATTTCGAAGCCTATAAATGGATTCCTGTCGGCCAATGAAAATAACTTTGAAACTAGTAGTATTGCTAGTTCCTCTAAATTCAGCGATGCTGTTACTACATCGGCCGTTGCCCCTAGCGTGTCCAAAATGTCAATAAGCGAGAGGCCACAGGGAAAGAATGCGAAAGAAGTTTTTGTCTCGTTGGGTGTTTTTTCGGACCAGTTCCTCTCATCACTTTCGACTTGGCACTGTTATGAGAGAGACAGGATTGCAGCTTATGATGATTCTTCAGCTGTGAACTTGGATTTGGCAAAGTGAGTAAATTAAAATTTTAACAAATGTTTTTAGGACCTTAAGAAGCGAAGATGGTTTTGTGTTTTACAAGTTCAATACGGATATTAAAGGGGAGCAGCATGTTTCTGTGCTGCGAGTAGCGTAGAACTTTCCGAATGCAGGCATCGTAGAAAGAAGAGACCCAAAGTCGTTTAAGATGAATTTATTTGTGGTTATTGATTTTTCGTGGAAAAGAAGTCCCATACTAAAGCCTCTCCCCTTTTTGATATTGAGAAATATATTCAATGGCTCTTGAAACTTCTGATGTCAAGTCATCTCTTCCTCGCCTATGATAGTTATCGTGCATTGACAGGTATTTTGAACAATTAAGTTCGCTAAGAGCTGAATTGTGGAATGAAACTGAGATTTGTGATTATATGTTTTAGTGCACATTCGACCTTGTCATCCTCGATCAAGGACTCCGTTTCTAATTTCCGTCAGTTCACTCTCACTCTAACAAGTGATGACAACACGGCTGCAGGAGAATCTATCTCGACTCATGATCCGGATGCGAGTAGGCTCTCGTTTTCAGCTTTTCTCATGCCTTTTCTCTTGTACCTTTCGGGAGTTGTAAAAATCACAAACGAGGTGGTGAATTACTTCAAAAGTTCCGAAAATGAACGGTCATATGCGACAGATGAATTGAAAAAGAAAAACGAGCAATTGGCTTTACATTATGCTCAAATTTCTAAATGTTTTAAGCAGATGCACAATGTGTTGTCCGATTTCCCGAGTACTGCTTACCAGAATCAAAATGCAGAATTGTTCATTTTGCAGTTGAAAAATTGTTTCACTGATTTGCGGAACGAGTATAAAGCTCTATCGAAAAGTGAGTATTTGTTGAATTCAACCATTTATTGGCTTTTACCGAAGTTATTTAGGTGATACTACAGTGCTGATTTAAATTATCCGGACAAAATGAACAAAATTTGAATTTTCAAACAAGTTTTTCTCAAATTGGGTTTAGATTAGACAAGAAATGAACAGAGCAAAAGTTGTTTAGAATTTCATCAGAATTATTATGGTGCAATTTTTTCTTCGAAATTATCAACCAAAACTTTAGCCCAAAAATGGGTCATTTTGGCTTTTTTCATTTAATCAAGAATTACGCTGAAACTACTTTGTTATTTGATGAAGAATATATATCACAAGACTCCTCTTACACAGCTCAAGAAAGTTGTGGAAAGGTTAAATCTCCAAAAGTTTGAGTAAATTGTTTTAAATTTGTTTTTAAGCAAAGATTTTGGGTTTTATATAGTAAAAATACCCTTTCTTGAGTAAAAATACCCTTCTAAAATTTTTGCTCATACAGGTTTTTAGAAAGAAAGAAAGAAAGAAAGAAAGAATATATTTTTCCTTTTATAAACAATATATCAGCATAATTAAATTTTCCACATTTAAAGCAGGAACGGATAGACAACGGGACCTGTTGGTCCACTAAAAGTCTACCCTTCTATTCAAATGAAACATCTCTAATGAAACAAATCAAATTAAACAATACGAGCAAATATATTTTTATTTAAATACAAAAGCTACAGCTCGTGAAAAAAAAAATTATATCTATTTATAAATTTATGTTGACATTAACTAACTACTGAACTTAACAGTACTAAACTTAACAATACTTCCAGGGCGCTGTAATATTATATGTATAATTTTTTTTTTATTATTATTTTTTTTTAAATTTTTTTTTTCAAGTTTTTCGAAAAAAATAAGTGAGAAAAATCCAAAAAAAATCAAAAAACCTCGATATCTCGAAAACTAGAAGGATTTGGGAGGTCATTTGTTTACACTAAAAAGCTGATATATAGCTGGTAGTCCTGTAGCATGCAACCAACGGGTATGGGTTTTAATTTGTTTTTTTTTTATAAGCCAAATATATGTTTCACTAATTCATGGTTTTGTACCAGGTATATTTTAAAAGAATGGTAAATTGCCGAAATTTCTGAAAAAGAATTTTTTTGACGTGTGCAGGTATCAAATTCAGAACCCGCAGCTTATTAAAAAGTTTACAAGCGCGATATCGAATCGAGAAGCGCTCAATTTTGCGTTTACAAAATGGTTCGAACAGAAGGCTGCTATCAGAATTTCTAGTAGCTCTTTTTGCATTTTGAAAAACAAATAAATCCTTCAGAAAGCTATCATTATGAACACCAATAACTGATTTAAGAACAAATTTTAATAGCTCATAGAGATGATACTCATAAACGGTTAACAAACTATATTTTTCAAAAATATCATTACTACGATCTCGACGTTTTCTGAAAAAAATGAATTTGAGGATTTTCTTTTGTAAAACATTAAGTTGTTCCAGCTGCGAATAGCTGCAACATCCATAAATTAAAATGCCATACTGGAGAATGGGAACGACATTGCTACTGTAGTATTCGATCATTTGAGACCTCGGCACGTAGTGCCTTAGCTTTGAAACTATACCGCATTGTTTACTAAGTTTCTTTTTGACGAAATCGATATTACTTTTAAAAGAAAATTTGGAGTCTATGTAAATGCCTAAATATTTACAAACAGGTTTCGTATTTATCGAGCAAGAGTTTAACTGAAATAAATGATTGGAAGCACTTAACTTTACATTCATTTGAACTGTTTTGGATAGGTTAATCACCAATTTATTTGCATGTAGCCAGTTATTTAAAGACGTCATGTCTTTTTGAACGTCAATTATTTGACAACCTATTGATGTTAGATTCGTATCGTCTGCGAATAGCAAAACTTCCGATGTTTCGCATGCTTTAGGGAGGTCATTTATATATAATAGAAAAAGCAAGGGACCTAAAATTGAGCCTTGTGGTACACCACATTCTATTTTACTCCAGCTAGATGAAACACCATTTACTACAACTCGCTGTATGCGATTACTGAGATATGAGCTCAACCATTTTAAACAGTTACCCCTAAACGCATACATATCCAATTTGTATAGCAAGATATTATGGTCAATAGTGTCAAAAGCTTTCTTCAAGTCAAGGAAAAAACTAAAAATTTCATTCGAAGAAGGATACATTCTAATTCTTTCGGTAAGTTCAGCAAGTGCATCAATTGTGCTATGCTTATTACGAAAACCAAATTGTTTTGCATAAAAGAGAGAAAAATTCTCTAAGTAAGAATAAATACGGTTATACATAATGCGCTCATAGATTTTACTCCAAACAATTAAAAGTGAAATTGGTCTATAATTGTTCTCATCAAGTTTTGATCCTTCTTTATGAAGCGGCAGTACTTTCGCTTTACAAAGTTCTTTAGGAAACACGCCTTTTGTGAATGATAAGTTGATTAAGAAGCTTAGATATGGTGCCACGACTTTCGCTGAAGTTTTCACAATAAGGTTACTGATGTTATCATCACCGGACGAGCTTTTATTATCTAGGTAATTTAGGACTTTAAAAACTTCTGTTTCGCATGTTTTTTTCAGAAGCATGGAATATGGAACATATTCAACGTTAAACCTATCAACATTAGGAACATCATTTTGAAGTCCTTTTCCAACTGTGGTGAAAAATTAGTTAAATTTTTCAGCAACATCTCTGTCTGTTGCATTATCGTTTTCATCAATGCATGATTGCAATGGAGAAATCTTGCTGTTTTTGTTACTTTTACCACTGATATCGTTTAAAACTTTATATGTCTGCCTTGAGTCTCCTATACAGTTTTTGAATTTATTCCAATAATAATTCTTTTTAGATAATTTTATTTCTTTCTTAAACTTCTGAACGTTTGAAGCAGTTGATTATTATTCTGATTCAACTTCCATTTTTTGTGTGCATTATTTCGCTTTGTTCTAAGGTTTTTAAGTTTATTTGTGTACCAAGCGGGTTGCTTTGTGACCAAATTTTTCTTGGTTTTTAATGGTGCAAACATACTCAATACCTCTTCGAAAGATTTTGCGAACAAATTGAAAGCTGCATCTGCATCATTCATTTCAAAAATTACTATTTTATGTGAGGCTAATTTACTTTCCGCAATTTCTAAAAATTCTTCAACTTGGCTCCGACTTTTTAGGAATGATGTATCGCGAAACGGAATTTCATTATTAACAATTTGACACTTTATGACCCATTCCAAGTGTATTGGATAATGATCTGATAAATGTTCACTATTTAGTACCATTGAATGAGGTTCAGTTAAATTGTCGAAAATGAAATGATCCAAACAAGTTGAAGAGGTGGCTGTAACGCGAGTTGGTTCACGACCGTTTATCGAAAAACCATTTGAATGAATACAATTTAAATAATTTTGGCTCAGTAAGTTATCAGGTATTATATCAATGTTAAGATCACCACAAAGAATGAACGGATGATTTGCACTTTTTGAATTTTCCAAAAACTCATCAAGCCTATCAATGAATTGCATTTTGTTCGATTTTGGTGGGTTATAAATCACACATAATGAGAATTTATAGCCATTTTTTAAGATATCGACCGTTAAGCTTTCTTCTGAAAATGAATCAAGTTGATTCAGCAAGCAGCATGTGTTTCTTGCTTGGATCATTACACCACCACCTGGTGTTTCGCGATTTTTTGTAAAATACTGATTATAACCATTGATTAACCAGCTTTCACTTGGATCATTTTTTGTTAACCAAGTTTCCGTTATACAAATTATATCAGGTGGAGACTCAAGGCTTAGAATAAGTGCTTCCAATTTGTCGAAGTGGGGTTTTAAAGATCTTATATTTAAATGTAGCACCGAAACTTTGGAATTTTCAGTTTTATTAATTCAAGTACTGTTATTCTGTGAAATATTTGGTTTTTAATTAACGACATTAACATCACTAGATTGTTTACGATCCTCCTTTATCTCCTGCCTCGTGGAAAACACTTTGGAAGCAATTCATCACATCTTGAAATCTGTATTTCAAGGAACTCCCGCCTTCATAAAGTCCATCGATACGATATAGTCGCTCGTCTGCCTTCCATACATAATGGATTACACTTTCTCGGGTCCACGCAGATTTAATTCGGCAATCACTCTTCATCATTTTTATGAAATTGACACGAGCCTTTGATAAGTCTTCAAAGACGCTTATATTTTTCAAACCTTCTTTATCTGCCATCTTTTTTTTGTTTCGCAGCAAGTTGATTTTGGCGATTCTTCTGGCGAAACGAACGATAATTGGTTTGCCTCTATTTGATCGAGATGGCAATCGATGGGCTATTGAGATATCTGACGCTCGCACATTTGCACCAATATCATGAGAAATCTCCACTACCTTCGCTATTGTTGTATCAAAGTTCTCACGATTATTCTCCCCTTCCAAACACTCGGGGATTCCTAGAATTCTTAGGTTATCTCGTCGATTATATGATTCAAGTTTTTCTGCTTCAGATAAAGTCCTAAGATAGCTGACATTCGCCTGAGATGCTATTTCCATTTTGGAGGATGAGATGATTTCCTTCTTCATGTTGTTTATTGCGGACTCAACAGCGACGTTGATTGCATTCATTAGTTGCGCTTTGATTTGCTCTACAAGGCTGGGTATCAACAACTTCATTGACTCTTCAATGGTATGCTTCAGCTTCCCAGTCACATCGTCCTCTGAGTTTTCTTCGTCACATGGGCTCAGTACAATATTTGGCCGTTTTGGTGTTGGTTTTGATACTGGAGTCTGATCATGATACCTCAGTCCCGGCACATCTGTGTTTCTCTCAATTGAAATATCATTTGCATCAGTAGCATCACTAATCGAATCCATCTGCCCTCTCTGAAACTATTTAATAAGTTTATCACAAGAATTAGGCTTTTGGAGATTTAACCCTTCTAGAACTTTGTTGGGCTGTATAAGAGGCTTCGTGCGATATATATTCCTCATCAAATAACAAAGTAGTTTCAGCGTACTTCTTGATTAATTGAAAAAAGTCAAAATGACCCATTTTTGGTGTAAAATTTTGGTTGAGAATTTTGGAGAAAAAATTGCACCATAGTAATTCTGATGAAATTCTAAACAGCTTATGTTCTCTTTACTTTTTGTCTAATCTTAACTCAATTTGAGAAAAACGCGTTTGAAGTCTTAAAAGTTTTGTTCGTTTTGTCCGGATAATTTAAATCAGCACTGTATTCTTGCTTTTGTGCATTTTTTTCATGCTCAATATTTATTTCACGCTAACTTATAAAGCTTACGTCGCTCATTTTTTGGCGACTTGACTAATCAAGCTCACTTTGACAAATGAAGCTCACTGATTCCTTTTTGACGCGGAACTCAAATTATGCCTATCTAAAGTATTTTCTAAACTTTCACTACCACTCTGTATTAAGCGCCGATGAACGTTGTGAAGACAGTTATAAAGGTCTTTATTTTTTTTAGGATCAAATTTAATTTTTTTGCGGTTTCACTTCTGATTTCTTTTAGGTTCAGTTTATTTCCTTTGTTGAAAGGAAGGCAAACTCCACTATGGAATAGCAAAAGTGTACCGGTCACGAAAAACCTGATGGACTTCTAGTTTCGAAACTGTAATCAAACTGTTTTTAAAAATCAAAGATCTTCAATGCCATATATATTTTTTGAAATTCAAACGTTGAGATTTTTTCAAAAAACAAGTCAATATATTTTTTCTGTTTCCGTCCATTCATTGACTCTTTTCGTTAAGTTTTATTTTTAAGGTTCAAAAAACTAAGGTTCAGTCTGTTTTTTCTTTCTGCTTACTTGAGCTCATTACTCTTTTCCAACTGTCTGTTGGCTATGTTTTAAAACGATGCAATTTTTGTTTTTCTTTCTGGAAAATGTCTCGCGCTCATTTGATTTTTTGGCGTTGGACCTTTGATTTCTTTCTAATTTCCGATCAAATTGCTTTGCTAAAAGGAGGGTAAATTCTAATTCTCAGATTTCTCAGTGAAATAGAAAATTATCTTTCTCTAATTTGGATAGATTTATGAAAAAAAGCTAATTACAAAAGGTTCATGGAGTTGAAAGATCTCTGAGGTGATATATTGTTTTTTCGAAAGTTGAAACTATTTCTAGAAAGTCGTTTTTCTTCAGCTTTCTTGATTTCACTTCCAATATTCTGTTGGCTATGTTTTGGCAGGTTCGATTTATCTTCTGATCCAAAAATTATTTCAGACTTGTTGAAGATCAGTCGTAGCATCAGAGTTTTGCCCTGAAATGAGCAGTTTTGTAATAAGTACACTAAAAGTAGTGTTATCCATGCAACATACTCACTTTTGGCCGTTCTGTTGCTTTTTTACATTTAATCTGGAGGACTGGGATCTAATCCAGGAGTTTCGCGGTCTTTTTGCATGCGTTTTTGTTAGGCCCTTATCTGTCTCAGGAAAGTCTTATTTAGTTTCTAGCGTCGTTTGACTTACGAAATTGCTATTTTGGCTTCCACTAAAAGTATTTAGTTTTTGCAAATTCCAAATAAATCGTAAATTTGAACTCAGATGAAAATCTCTCTCAATTTGGCTTTTTAATAGTATGAGTCCCCAGTGCAATGAACAAATGGCTTTTTAGTCCTGTTATCTCAAATTGGCTTCGATTTGTTGATAATATATTGATGATAAAGTTTTACTGAAAATGAAAATGCTTTGAGTTGATGCAGGACATTTATTCTGTTCCTGAATAATTTTATATAAAATCAGTCCTTTCCTCAGTTCATCAATGCGCGCTGCTTAAGCTTGCGATAAAAGACGTTATCAAACCGTAGATTTTGTTTCCTTAGAAGAAATTGTCTTACAAAATCAGATTAGCTTGCGATTACTTCTTGACCTTTTACGCTTGCGACTAGGCAAGTTTTGTCAAACTGAAACATTTTTCCCTGTCAGGAACAAAGTCAGTTAATAATTAGATTGCTAGACTTCTAATCAGATAAGATAAGCTCCTTAGTCCTCATATTTGGCGCAGAGGTAACCTCTGCGATAAGTCAGGCAGCACCTAACTGAAAATTTTATGCTTCGAAAAAATTTTACAGCCGCATATCGTTTCTGTTTAGTTTTTGCCAGCTTTTTGCATTAGCAGGGTCTTCTTAAAAAGAAATTTCATTTTTTTAAAAATTTTTTTGAAATATAGAACAATTTTTTGATCTGATTTTGCCATATCGCTTTCCTTTAAGTTCCAAAAAAATGAATTGAGCGTTGTGTTAATTTATTTTTAACTACGTGATGCCCATTGAAAGAAGTAAAAATTGAAATTTAAACTAAAATTGTTTAAGAAAATTGTGACATCAATTTAAATTTTTCCGAAACTATTTAAATTTTTTTTTTAGAAATTTAAATTTTTCTTCAGTCTGTTTTGTAGCAGTTTTTCTGCCAATTTTGGAAACTTTTCGCAATTTTGTGAAAAGAATTCCTAAGCTATTTTTTCAAGCATATCTATTGCATCAAGCATATCTATTCATCAAATTTTTCGTGAAAATTTAGATTGTTTGCTTTTTCCACGGAACTGTGAAATGTGAAATTAATTATCAGGAGTAAACTCTGTACTTTGGCGTCGAATCGAATACCGCAGGAGCAATTGAATTTTTTTTTTCAATTTAATTTGCTCAATTTAAATTAAAATTTTTCATTTTGCGTCAGTGGGCTCATATTTTCACATTTAAATGAATTGAAATTTAAGTGAAAATTTAAATCAATTTGAATTGATTTTTTGAATGGATATAACCAACCGCTTAACTATGATTACTTCGCAAGCGTTATCAAATTGGAATATAACTTTTAGGGTTAACAACAAATTCAATTGAAGCAGTTGGCATTTCTGTTCTGATGGAATATCTGGTCAACAGAGATAATCTATTCGTTTTTTTTTGAAACATGTATTATCTCCTTTTGTTTCGCTTTTTATTTATCATATTTTAAAGGTGTTTTTGGCATATATGATTTGACTGATGTTATATCTGTTTATTTTTTTTCATTATTGGTCATTTGAAGGACCGAAAAAGTCTTAAATTTATTCGTACTTCCGGAGGGGGTTGTGGAACTTTTCGTCGAACTCAAAGTTTTTATTGCTCAAAATTGTTTTTTATGGCTGAGCAGTCGTCTACCCAAGTGTACTCAGTTTCCGCTCGATGAATTATGATTTCATTACTTTTTACAGTTGCGAGAGCAAGTGTCTTGTAATCGGGAACTAGAATTTTTTCTGTAAACAAATTTTCTTACAAGAAATTGACCTTACTTTGTTACTGAACCCTAACAACTTCCAGGTGACTTCCACTTGGACTGGTGGTAACCCGGTTAATTTTGCATCCCAATGTCCGGGGTTAAAGTCCCGGGGAGACCTTGGTTTTTTCTAGTGTATTTGAAATTGAAAGTTTTTTTCCGGTAAAAATTGATTAGTCGGATTCTCGTATGTCTGCTCAAGTTTTGTCGGCTAAGGTGCCAGATCACGGATTTTCTTGTACCGTAAGTAAGTATAATGATAATTGCAAGTGTTTTCAATTGTAGTTTCACTTTTGTTCTTGAAGCTTTTAAATTTTAAAGTTTTTTTAACTTTTAAAGTTTTGTTAAGTTTTTGAGTTTTTTTAAAAAAGTTTCATTTAAAGCTTAAGTCATTTTACTTTCGGCTCAATTGGTTTCTCCTCAAAGATTGTCGGCCTCGTTTCTGCTTCGTAAGTTTTGTTGCGTTGCTCATTTAAAATTCAAATTTTTTGCTTGGCATAATAAATTAGAGTTCCTGTTCCATGAAAATCGGTATGTGAAAATGTATGGGATTGGTTTTTTTAAATTTTATTGAGACGCTGTTGAAAATTTCAGTTTTTTTAAAAAAATGTTTTGGTTTTTTCTCATAAATTTACCTACCGATTTCTATAAAAGGTTACCAATCAAAAGATCGCCCGCTTACCAGCGTGCCTGCAGAATCCCCTAGCCTCTTCTTACTTTCCCCACTGTCTGGAATCTTCGAAAAAGTCTGTTGGGGAGTTTTTTTCAAAATATTTAGGTTTTTGTTTAAGAAACTATCTCCCCAAATATAAGATTTTGAGTTCAACGGATAGAAGGATATGTGGGAAGCTCCCCTGCATAAACGGCTACGCCCAATTTTTTTCAGCAAAAAGTTATGGCCCTCGGTATACTAACTTTTTTTTGTGCTTTTTTTGGCTTTTTCGAGAACCCCTCTTCCAATCTGAGGTACTGGATTCAGCCCAGAGCAGACTGGGAGATGCTCCCATGCATTTGCGACATCGCCCATTTTTTTTAAAAACAAAAAATAAGGACCTCGGAAAAGTCTTTTTTTTTCAGTAAAACAAATTCCAAAAATGTAATAAATTCAGCATCAGTAAAACAAATTCGAACATTATTAAGCAGTTATCTCCAGCTTTATCTAGACATCTAGTTGTCTTTTATCGAGACATACGAAAGTTTTGGGTCACCTGTTTTTTTTAACGTTTTTCATTTTTTTCCGAAATTATTCTTAAATGTTTGTGTTGCTTTGCCTCTGAGTTTAACACTGGCATTTGGGTTTCTCAGAATTTTTCTTCAAAATGAAATGCCTTCAAGAAAAACGTATAAATTGACTGGATGTTTTTAGTAATTTTAAATGAACGAAGTGATGATTTTTTTGAGGAAAAGACTCTTCAAGACCTATAAAAGCTCTAACAACTACAATGCTCCACTTAAGATGTCTTTAATTGCTCTAACAGTATCCGTACAGTACGGCGTAAGGTGTTTTTCCGTGATCAAAGACATCACAAAAAATGCAAATTGAACCTCGCTTTGGATGAATTTGATTTCAGTCCCCTTTTTTCGATCGAAGCCTCAGATTGCGTCAGACTATATGATCGATACTCTGTTTGATCTATACAATTTATATTGCCCACTCAAAACCGTTAAGCTTTCTAATAAAGACCCACCCTACATGAGCCTACTAGTGAAACTCCTATTGAAGAAAAAACAGCAGCTGATGAGAAGACACAAACATCGTGATGCCGATCTCGTATCCTCGCAAATCAGTGCCCTGCTTGTTAGCAATATTGCCTCGGACAAAAAAGCTAAAGGGTCAGCTAAGTGGTGGAAAAAAGTCAACACCTTGTCTGGTCGGAAGCAGAAAGAAGTATTCCGCATTCCTTTCTCAGCAGAAGAAATGAATAAGTACTTCTGCAGTATATCCACTGTTACCAACTATCAAGATCCTATTTTCCTAGATTGTACTTCATCAGAGTTGCCTCAACTAGTGCTACATCATGTTTATAATTATCTAAAGTGGGTCAAGATCACTGCGGCTGGACATTACGATCTCCCACATTGGTTTCTCAGAGAAAATGCACACAATCTGGCTGAACTGTTACATCATCTCTATAACCTTTGTATTCGATATCAAATATTTCCTGATGTGTTCAAGTTGTCTAAAGTATTACCCATTCCGAAGTCGAAAGTTATCACTCAATGCTACATGCTTCGGCCCATATCTGTTACCCCGATACTTGCTCGGATTTTTGAAAGACTCGTATACGATCAATTTGTTTCCAATTCATACAATTTGTAGCTGAATAAGAACCAATTTGGTTTCAGGAACAAATCTTCGACTAGTTGTGCGCTCATTAAATAAATGGACGACTGCAATTCTCTGGAGAAACAGGGATGCAATTATATCCGAATCTTTTCTTTGGATCTTAGCAAAGCCTTTGACAGAGTGCCACACCATCTCATAATCTCACAATTATCTAAAGTTGTCCCGACCACAGATCATCAACGAGCAGTACCAATAGTGGTGTACCGCAGGGGACTGTGATGGGTCCCCCGTGTTTCAATCTTTCATATGACGACTGTAAAGTTACTCAAACCCTGACGACATTGCAAAGTTTGCGGATGGCAACACCCCTGCATCGGTGGTAAACATGGAGTTGACTCGGCAAATCAAACCATCAGTCACATCATGGAATGGTGTGAATCCAATTATCTTATCTTGAACAACGAGAAATCCAAAAATTTGATATCCAAAGATTTACTCACTCAGTTACTATTCAACCTATTCATGACATTGAGATCACCGACAAACTTAAAATTCTAGGCATCACGTTCACCGATAAACTCTCTTTTGAACCTCACATAACAAAGGCAACCAAAAAGCCTCATCACAGCTTTTTCTGCTGATAAAGTTGAAAAGCGTTGGATACACCAAAACTGAACTCAATCTTCTGTACAATCAGCTTGTTATGCCCATCCTATTGTATGGTATTCAAGTATGGGGGGGGGGGGGGGCACCCTAATATTTGCTTGACAAGATAGACCGAGTCCAGAGGAGGGCTGTTGATGCAGGCGTTATTCAAGGGTTTGTCTCAATCAACGACTTAGTAAGGAAAGGGGACGAAAAACTTTACCGAATTATATCGAGAGATGACAACCATATTCTTTCAAGTATAATTCCATCTCGATCACAGTATAGCAAAGCAAGATTGAGAGCGCGAAATCCATTCGGCAATTATCTGATGAAAGAAAAATATATGCCGCATTTCTTTGACAGGTTCTCGAGAAACTACAATTTGTAAATGTATTTGCCAATCATGTTTATTGGGACAAATCTCTGAGAGGTCTCGGAATATAAGCGCTATTAGTACGGTTCTATAACTTGGCATACAAATCACTGATATTGCTACGAAGAATTTGACCGGAATGAAATTTCGGATTCTAATTGATTTTCCATGAGAAACTACAATTTGTAAGTGTATTTGTTAATCAGTTGTACTTTACTGATTTCAATTAAGACTTATTTATTTATTTTATTACAGAAATGCATTCATACACATTAATGTTCTTATGAATGCTTTTTGGTACATATGCACTTCTCGAATTCAATTCAAATTAATTTGCTTATCCGGAAGTGGCGCGAAAAAACGTGAATGTCTCCTAGTTTCGCTTTTCGTTATACTTCGCACATTTATTATATTATATTTTAAAAGCCAAAACTTTTGGCAAATTAAGTGTAAAATTTGAGTTTTTGAATCGCATTTCATTTGGCAGAGTAACTTATTTGCAAAAACTATCTCAGTAGTAGAACAATTGATTGGAAATGAAATGAGTATAATATGAAACATAGTTCTGAAATTTAATGCATGCACTATACTCAAAATTACCACCAAAACTACCACCGAAAGTGAATTTTGATTTTTAGATTTTTCAGCAGAATAAAAAATTTACCAATTGATCCAGTTTTCTTAATGGAAAAAATTTTAACCAAACAGTCCATCTTAAATTGTTTTCTTGAAATTCAAAAAGTTTTAACCTGAGAAGATTGTTTCTTTGAAATTGGAAGCTAATTTTCTGTTGTATCGCAAATGTTGCGAAGCTCGGCTTGGTCTATGTGTCCCATTGTCTGAGCTTTGTTGAATTTTCGATAGTTTTTAAAACTAATTTGCGTGGTGTGAGTTTAGATTTGAATCAGAAAATACGAATCGAACACCAAATTGACGGAGTGAATGAGAAAGTGAAAACTGCCAATGAGTGTCTCTTCTCAGTCACTCACTCTCTCTCCCGATCCACTGCTAAACTAGTCGACTTCATCTGCGAACACGAGAAGTTGTTCGTCAAGAGTATTCTCTCTTCTCAGCCTTGTTACGATTTCACAAGCAGTCCGAACAACCAATTAAGTGTGATAGTATCAAGTAATAATGACATGCTATCATCCAATGCTGCCTTTTCGCCACAATCTCTAAGCGCCGACAGTACGATTAGGCCGAAAACGTTTGAGCAAATCAGAAAACAGATAGTCCTCAAACAGTCCGAATACAATATACTGCTGTGTCAGTTGAAAGAATTGGATATATCTGCCGGGTGTACTGATAAGCAGAATAATGAGAATACAGAAAAGTTTGGTGATATGAAATTAAATGAGTTGTTCGGTTTTGGCGACAGTGGGAATGGGTTGTGTCTTCCGACTAGTAGTGACGGAGTAGCTTTACTGTATAGAGATGAGGCAACCACACTCTTCCATAGGTTGAGTTTGAGTGAGTCGATGGCCAAGCAGGTAGCAGAAGAACGGGCTAAGCTCAAGGTACGTTTCATGTTTTTATAAGTGATGATGACAATTTTTGGTTCCCTGCCACTGAAGGGCTGGGATAGAATTCATGACGCATGGCCAGTTTTTCTGCAAAGTCGAGTGCATTTCGTTTTATAATCTTCAACGTATTTTGTTTAGTTGAAGCTTCTTTGGGCTTGGGAAAAATTCGCAGAAATTTTGATAGCCAGACGGTTTCCGGCTATAGGAAAGTGAATTAAGGAAAGAACCAAAGAAAGATTTCACTTTATTTTTTAAAGCTTATTCAGGCCATGTTGGTCGTAGTATCCGAGATTCGATTTTTTTTCGCGAACCAAAAATATACGAAAATGAAAAAAGCAAAATAGACATTTCAAAAAAGGTTTTCGAAGTGCGGTTGTAAAATTCTGTGCTAGTTGTAAAATGACCGACTACCCATTTTTATTTAGGAAAAGCTCATTCTCAAGCAACAGGAACTAGACTCCACTCGTGATTCATACCAGCAGCAGTTATCGGCCATGAGTGATCACGTGTGCGAACTGAATGAACAAATCAGCATTTTCCGAGAACTCCAACAGGCGACTAAAGATTCGAATTCGGCCGTGGGCAAAGCGCACCTTAGTTTCGGTGACGCTCAAGGGTCAAATCAGAATTACATTTATCCTGGTGATGTCCAATTTCAACCTCCCTCTAATGGAAGTAAAGGCAGCTTGACCTCGACCTCATCATCTTCAAAAAAGAAATCTGTTACTGGTCAACCATTAATAGCTGTTGATCAATCGAGTAGCGAAATGGGTGCAAGTAGCAGTAATAGCAATGCTTCTGGTTCTTCGTTAGCTGCCATTGGCTCAAATACTCTAAAATCAGCCGGTGCTAAAATAGGCAACATTTTTAGGTGACAGTTGTTATATGATTATTGTTGTCATTGTTGAGTGAGTGACAAGATTTCTATCGTTTATGATTAGTTTTCTTTTCCCAGTTAAAATTAGTTAATAAATAAATTCACTATTCCTTGCCTTCATTAGACACCAGCTTAAACTATTTATTGATGCAATTTGAATCAAAATTGAGATATTTGATTGAGTCAGCTTGTTTAAAGTAAGCCTTGAAAAAAAAAACAAAGACAAAGTTCCTCCCCATTTTCAGTGGTCAGAATAAAAATAGATTGATCAGCTATAGGAGGCAAAAAAGCTCTAGATAGAATGCACTAGTTGTTAATGATGACAAAGACAGCCGATTGATTTGCAAGTAGTATAGACTGCTTCGACCACATTTAACATTTCATAAAAAGTTGTAAATTGACCGGTTCCTCAGTTCAGCGATGAACGATTTCTAGCTCTAAAACATTTTAACGGTAGATTGAAAGGATTTAAAGGGGTACTATAATCGGTTTTTCTAAGCTCAAAAAACCAAAGTGTTGAATAATTCTTGATTTGTTTCATATTTTTAAAGAGAAGCGCCCACTGAATTTTCTTTTCTTGTTAAGTTTACTTTATTTCCTTGGCTAAAAGAAAGCAAACTCCACTATCGAACATAAAAAGTGTAAAGGTCACGAAAAACGTGGTCTTCTAATTTTAAAAGAAGGTTTTTCATTTTCAAATTTCCCGGCGGAATAAATTAAGCTATTGACCCAGTGTTCTCAAATTGGATAAGTTTTATCAAAAATTTTAGATGTTAAATTCTAAGAGCTTTAAAGCCATCTATTTTTCCAAAGTTAAAGTTTTTTCAAAAAACAAGTCAATAAATTTTTCTGTTTCCGTGCATTCATTGACTCTTTTTGTTAAGTTTTGTTTTTTAAGGCGAAAAAATTTACTCGCAGACTACAAAATGCTTTTAATGTAGATAAATGAACCGAGTCTTTTCTGTTATGCGGCCCAGAATTAGCAAAACGTTGAATAACCTTAAGATGTTGGTACACTTCTATGATAGAGTAGTCCCATAGAAAAGTTACTATGATAAAACTTTTCGGATTAAAAATTGTAATTACTATATTGTTTATATCAAGAAAAATGATCGCTTCGATTTAACGATTAAAAACCTTAGTTGGGTTGTTTTGGTTGTAATAAAAATTCAAAATAGGCGCTTTTTTGAATTTTTTGCATAAAAATAGGGAGGAGGAGGTTTTACGAATGAACGAAACATGTTTAAAAATTTGTTTGAAAATTTACTGCGACTTTTTTCGCGGTCGCAGGTACGAATCCGACACATAGCTTACGTTTAACTAATTCGAGGCGCATTTCTACTTTTTCTTAGTTTACTCTAGAGCTGCTTTTTGTCGTTTTCTCGCTAATGTTTGCGAAGCGCAGCTTCGACTCTGTGTAATAAGCTAGAATTGTTTCTGGGAAATCCCAACCTGTGAAATGGTTTCAGATGGTCTTGTGTACTCGTTGCAAGGAGGCCAACGCGGTTATAAAGCGGCCCAAAAATGGTGCTACTTTATGCAAAGCATGTTTCTTCTTCACTTTCGAGACCGAAGTAGACAGAACAATCCGCGTGAACAAACTGTTTCAACGCGGAGACAAAGTGGCCATTGGAGCATCGGGAGGCAAAGATTCGACTGTGTTGGCATATGTGATGAAATTGTTGAATGAGCGACATGACTATGGACTGGAGTTATTTCTGCTATCAATTGACGAGGGAATTCAAGGTTTGTGATTTGCGTGACGGTATTATAGACACGAGCTAGACAGGTGCTTAAAAATTATAGTTATTTGTGTGAAAAATATACAAGCGTTTGACCAAACCTTTTGCGGCATGTGGCGTTTTCCGACTTCACATTCGTTAAATTAGTGACAAAAATGCTGCTAACATTAAAGAAAAACAAAGACAACTAAAAACGAAGACTGCACCGGATTGACCGATTCCATAGAAAAGCACGAATGTTTAACTGTACATGTTGGTTAAATTTTAGGATATCGCGACGATTCCTTGGAAACAGTCAAACGAAACGAATCCCAGTACCAAATACCTCTCAAAATCTTAAGCTATGCGGATCTGTATCAGGGCTGGACAATGGATAAAATAGTTAAAGCTATCGGGCGCAAAAACAACTGCACTTTCTGTGGAGTGTTTAGAAGACAGTCTTTAGATAGAGGAGCCGCTCTTTTAGGTATGTTTGAATAGTTTGTCTTGATAATTCCAATGGGTTACTGATAGGACTTGTATCTGCCTTCGCTCAAACTTATAGCTTTGAGTTCGAGTGCATTTTAAACATGATGGTTTATGATGACATACAAGTTAGAGAAAACAGGTAGATCTACTATGTTGAAATCGGAATGTTTTCGAGTTGACTAATTCATCATGGGTAAATTTTCTGAGAATTGTTCAAAATTAACAACAAATAAATTTTCTGAGAAATGTTCAAAATTAACAACAAATCAAGTAAAAATCTTACAGAACACGGAATGTAAATTAGCACCAACCGACATTACAGCTAAAAAAAGCATACTTTAAATGAACGATCAATCTTTTTTGAAAAACTTGTATATTATGCTTGTAACTAAAACTTGTATTACATTATGCCAAAGAACAAGATCAGGCCTAGAAGTTGAACATATATATGCAAAACGAGCGATTTGATGATCTAGGCGTGAACAAAGTGGCGACTGGTCACAATGCAGATGATGTTGCTGAGACGGTGCTGATGAATATAATGAGGGGAGATGTTGCGAGACTGCGGCGGTGCTGTACTGTGATCACGGGAAACAAGGTCATTTAATAGTCATCTTTCTAATCCTCATTTACCAGTCCTTTTTCTTCAGTGTTTTTGTAGAGTCTAATTGTGCATTTTTTATGTTTCTTCAGAACATTCTTGTTGATATCAGGTTATTTTTACTAGTTTGGGTTTCTTGAGTTCCACGAGTTTCGGATTCAATATAAATGTATTCTAGTAATTTGGGTACTATAGGTCAGCAATCCTCCAAATTGGGCATTATACAATAGGCCAAACTTTTATAGGGCGGGATTCCGCGATGCAAGCCTCTGAAGTACACATACGAGAAAGAAATCGTTATGTACGCTCACTTCAAGAAGCTCGACTACTTTTCAACTGAATGCATCTACGCTCCAAACGCTTACAGAGGCTATGCTAGAACATATCTTAAAGATCTGGAAAGCATCCGACCTTCGGTCATCATGGATATCATTTACTCCGGTGAAACTATGCAGTTTGTCGATTTACCAGCGTGTATGCCTACCCAGCGAACCTGTGAACGTTGCGGATTCGTCGCAAGTAACGCTTTGTGTAAAGCCTGTGTTTTACTGGAGGCTTTGAATAAAGGGAAACCGAAATTGGCAGTTGGAAAGGCGAGGGATCAACGGCAGTTAGCGAATATTCCAGAAGTTTCTAGAACCAATGTGTCTTGCAGTGAGAAGGATCCAAACAAAAATTGCAAATGTGCAAGTGCAGCTGAAAATGGGAGTGGGGATTTAGGGTTATCGAAGGAAAATTATGAACAAAATTCGACTGTTAAAATGCAATCAATTGATTTCTAAGCTGAGAAATTGGAACGGTTCTTGAATCTTTACAGTCAGTTTGAAGATTTGTTTCAAGTCCATCCAGACCAGGAGAATAAGTCTCGCTTCTAGGTTTTTTCAGGTTCTCAGAACATGTACTGCAAAGGATTTCGAATTCAAAAAAACAGTTAGGAATCGGAAAAACAGTTTGGAATCGTGGTGCTTTATTTCATGTATAAAATTTTTCAGAACTTGCAATAAAATTTAAAGAAATTGCGTTAGTTTTATCAAAATAAATTCAATTAGAAACGGTTTTTGAAAGCCATTAAACATTAAGATGATATATTTTTTCTATAAGTTTTCAATATAAAGAAATCAGTCTTTTTGGTCGCTTCGAGTGCACTGTCCCCTTTTCCAACTGTCTGTTGGCTATGTCATTAAAACAATGAACGTTATTTTTTTTCTCTTTCTTGGCTCAATTGAAAGTTTTGGTTTGCTTTGAGTCACCTAAAAATAGGCTAGTGCTAGACAGCAGTGTAATGGAGATCTCTATCTATCTATCTATCTATCTATCTATCTATCTATCTATCTATCTATCTATCTCTAGTCACTTCGAAGGGAAATACTAATGTCTACATCATTTTGTATTATGATCTCATTTGAAGCAATATGTTATTCATTTGAAGCAATATGTTATTTCTAAATAGTTTTTAAGATATTGTAGATGTATAAAAAGAAAGGCGTGAAGGACATAGAAGACCACCCCACCTTCTACAGAGATGCGAACGACTACTGGACCAAAGTGGATCCCACAGTCCAGGGCATGATGGGTGGTCTGGAACAACTATCGTCAATTGATCTCACGTCATCCATGCAGTTCGTCTACTCATATATCCAGGTACTTTCTATTTGCTGATTTTTCAGTACTTATGCGCTCTTTTTTTACCTTAATCCAGAAAATGGCATGTATTATATTGTCGCATTTTCGAGAGACTTTGGATTCTATCATTTAAATTGATTATTTCATACACAATTTGAAAATAATTTCAATTTCGTTCTGTTTTTTTTTTCTGATACAATGCTGAAATATTTTCAAGAAATTTACAGCTCAATTAATCCGATGTTTACACGTGCCAGAGCAAGTGTTCTGTAAACGGGAACTAGACGTTTTTTCCTCAAACAACTACTCTTACAAGAAATGTATTATATTGTCGCATTTTCGAGAGACTTTGGATTCTATCATTTAAATTGATTATTTCATACACAATTTGAAAATAATTTCAATTTCGTTCTGATTTTTTTTCTGATACAATGCTGAAATATTTTCAAGAAATTTACAGCTCAATTAATCCGATGTTTACACGTGCCAGAGCAAGTGTTCTATAAACGGGAACTAGACGTTTTTTCCTCAAACAACTACTCTTACAAGAAATACCACATGCTTTAATATTGAACCTTATCAACTTCGAGGTTCCTTCCCATTTAGCCTGGAGGTAACTCGGTTGCTTTTGCATCCTAGGGTCTGGGGTTTGAGTCTCAGTAGGACCTTGTTTTTTCAGAATTAACGAGAAAACTTTTACCGGTGAATTCCAATGGGTTCGAGTTTGAGTGCATTTTAAACATGATGGTTTATGATGATATGCAAGTTAGAGAAAAACAGGTAGATCTATGTTGAAATCGGAATGTTTTCGAGTTGACTAATTCATCATGGGTAAATTATCTGAGAAAGGTTCAAAATTAATAACAAATAAATTTTCTGAGAAATGTTCAAAATTAACAACAAATCAAGTAAAAATCTTACAGAACACGGAATGTAAATTAGCACCAAAATGAGAAACTTTATCGTGGTAAGAACTACGACATTACAGCTAAAAAAGCATACTTTAAATGAATGATCAATCTTTTTTGAAAAACTTGTATATTATGCTTGTAACTAAAACTTGTATTTTATTATGCAAAAGAACAAGACCAGGCCTAGAAGTTGAACATGTTTATTCAAAACGAGCGATTTGATGATCTAGGCGTGAACAAAGTGGCGACTGGTCACAATGCAGATGATGTTGCTGAGACGGTGCTGATGAATATGTTGAGGGGAGATGTTGCGAGACTGAGGCGGTGCAGTACTGTGATCACGGGAAACAAGGTCATTTAATGGTCATCTTTTCCAAACCTCGTTTACCAGTCCTTTTTCTACAGTATTTTTGTAGAGTCTAATTGTGCATTTTTTATGTTTCTTTAGAACATTCTTGTTGATATCAGGTTATTTTTACTAGTTTGATGTTTCTTGATTTCCACGAGTTTCGGATTCAATATAAATGTATTCTAGTAATTTGGGTACTATAGGTCAGCAATCCTCCAAATTGGGCATTATGCAATAGGCCAAACTTTTATAGGGCGGGATTCCGCGATGCAAGCCTCTGAAGTACACATACGAGAAAGAAATCGTTATGTACGCTCACTTCAAGAAGCTCGACTACTTTTCAACTGAATGCATCTACGCTCCAAACGCATACAGAGGCTATGCTAGAACATATCTTAAAGATCTGGAAAGCATCCGACCTTCGGTCATCATGGATATCATTTACTCAGGTGAAACTATGCAATTTGTCGATTTACCAGCGTGTACGCCTACCCAGGGAACCTGTGAACGTTGCGGATTCGTCGCAAGTAACGCTTTGTGTAAAGCCTGTGTTTTACTGGAGGCTTTGAATAAAGGGAAACCGAAATTGGCAGTTGGAAAGGCGAGGGATCAACGGCAGTTAGCGAATATTCCAGAAGTTTCTAGAACCAATGTGTCTTGCAGTGAGAAGGATCCAAACAAAAATTGCAAATGTGCAAGTGCAGCTGAAAATGGGAGTGGGGATTTAGGGTTATCGAAGGAAAATTATGAACAAAATTCGACTGTTAAAATGCAATCAATTGATTTCTAAGCTGAGAAATTGGAACGGTTCTTGAATCTTTACAGTCAGTTTGAAGATTTGTTTCAAGTCCATCCAGACCAGGAGAATAAGTCTCGCTTCTAGGTTTTTTCAGGTTCTCAGAACATGTACTGCAAAGGATTTCGAATTCAAAAAAACAGTTAGGAATCGGAAAAACAGTTTGGAATCGTGGTGCTTTATTTCATGTATAAAATTTTTCAGAACTTGCAATAAAATTTAAAGAAATTGCGTTAGTTTTATCAAAATAAATTCAATTAGAAACGGTTTTTGAAAGCCATTAAACATTAAGATGATATATTTTTTCTATAAGTTTTCAATATAAAGAAATCAGTCTTTTTGGTCGCTTCGAGTGCACTGTCCCCTTTTCCAACTGTCTGTTGGCTATGTCATTAAAACAATGAACGTTATTTTTTTTCTATTTCTTGGCTCAATTGAAAGTTTTGGTTTGCTTTGAGTCACCTAAAAATAGGCTAGTGCTAGACAGCAGTGTAATGGAGATCTCTATCTATCTATCTATCTATCTATCTATCTCTAGTCACTTCGAAGGGAAATACTAATGTCTACATCATTTTGTATTATGATCTCATTTGAAGCAATATGTTATTCATTTGAAGCAATATGTTATTTCTAAATAGTTTTTAAGATATTGTAGATGTTTAAAAAGAAAGGCGTGAAGGACATAGAAGACCACCCCACCTTCTACAGAGATGCGAACGACTACTGGACCAAAGTGGATCCCACAGTCCAGGGCATGATGGGTGGTCTGGAACAACTATCGTCAATCGATCTCACGTCATCCATGCAGTTCGTCTACTCATATATCCAGGTACTTTCTATTTGCTGATTTTTCAGTACTTATGCGCTCTTTTTTTACCTTAATCCAGAAAATTGCATGTATTATATTGTCGCATTTTCGAGAGACTTTGGATTCTATCATTTAAATTGATTATTTCATACACAATTTGAAAATAATTTCAATTTCGTTCTGATTTTTTTTCTGATACAATGCTGAAATATTTTCAAGAAATTTACAGCTCAATTAATCCGATGTTTACACGTGCCAGAGCAAGTGTTCTGTAAACGGGAACTAGACGTTTTTTCCTCAAACAACTACTCTTACAAGAAATACCACATGCTTTAATATTGAACCTTATCAACTTCGAGGTTCCTTCCCATTTAGCCTGGAGGTAACTCGGTTGCTTTTGCATCCTAGGGTCTGGGGTTTGAGTCTCAGTAGGACCTTGTTTTTTCAGAATTAACGAGAAAACGTTTACCGGTGAAAATTGAATTGTATTAGACTTCCGTTTGTCTACTCAAGCTTTGTCGGCTTAGATGCTACATCACGGATTTTTCTTGTACTTTAAGCAGATACCATAGTGATTGCAAGTGTTATTCACTGTAGTTGCGTTTAGTTTCGAAATTTTTAAATGTTTTATTTTATATTATTTTTTGTTCGGCTCAACTATTTTCTGCTCAAAGATAGTCGTCTTTGTTTCCGCTTCTTAATTTTGCTCTGTTGCTAATTAGAAAATCAAATGTTTTGCTGGCCTTGTTTTCTGGGTGCTAATTATAAAAGTGTATGAAATTGGGTTTTTATTTCATTTTGTTTTTGTGAGACAATTTGGATTTTTTATTTCACTTTTTGCAAAACATTTTAGTTTTTCTCTAAAACTACCTCACCGTTTTTCGAAGGTCTCTTAGAAAAGATCGCCTACTGACATGTGTGTCTGTATGATCCTCTTGCTTTACGCAAACGAGCTTGCGAGCATTAGTGTATTTGTACGAACTCTCTTTTTTTTCTAACCTAATAAGCAAATAAAAGTGACATTTTTGCCATATTCACGATCTGTAGCATTAGAAATTTGAAAGCATCTTTTCTCTGCTTTATTTGCGGCTAGTGTCTGTGATTAATTAAACGTCCCTGGCTGAAAGGTATGTGAGACTCATAATTTCTAGTTCGTAGATCGAATCCGAGACGTAACCGAAATTTTACCAATTCGAGACTTATGCTTTTTCTCATTTGTACTACAATAATGAAAACTCGGTTTCAGAAATTTTCTAAATCAATATATCTCACAATTTTTGAAACGTTAATTATATACGTAATGTGGCTTTATGCTTTCCAATTTATTAGGTGCAAATTTAGTATGGATGCCTTTAGTTTGTTATATTCCAAACAATTACTTGGAAAATTGTGTCCATTTGTATTTAGTGCCATTTTTGCAGCATGGCATTGGCAATTTGTTAGCATCTCTAGCTGCTTTTTGTGTCAGTTTTTAAGCATTCATGGCCGAGAGGGCAGAGTGTGAGACTCCAATTCTCAAGGTCGCAGTTTCGAAGCCCATACGTAGCAAATTTTACCACTTCGAGGCTTATTTCTACTTTTTCTTGTTGCACTTTTTAAAGCTGCTTTTTTGTCGTGTTCTCGCTAGTTTGCAAAGCTCAACTTCGCCTCTGTGTTGACATTTTGAAATTACTCATTTCATCCCGCATCAATGTTCAAAAATTATCAAACAGGTACTTTCAGCTGTTGCCTGCCCCTGGTTTTATTTTTCTTGAAACAAACGAAACGTTGGTGTTGGATCGCATGTATTGCAAGTGATGCGAAACTCAGCTTCGCCTCTTTTGTTGCTCCGATATCAATTTTCTGATAACTGATAGTTGTCAACAGTTTTCAATGGCTCATCCTTTAATTATGTCGCCCAATAAGTAGATTAGACAATCAAGGATCAAGGACATAAGTTATCAATAGTTGTTAGTAATCTAATAATAATAAATTGTTATCAAGGACGGTTTTGTTGCACAGATAATTAAGTATAATTCAACATTAACCGAGCACCGCCTGTTACAAAGCGATGTATGAGAGCTTTCCTAAATTTTTTGCTAGTAATCTTTTTTCAGTGTTTTGAACTATGCTATTTTGTTTTCAAAAGTAAAAGTTTCAAATTTAAAAACGCCAAGAGGAACAACTGTCAAAATATAAAAATTTGCATATATAAAACAATCACCAGAAAATCAGTTGAATCAATTATGCTGACATGCTCAATTTCATGAAAATTCGAATTTAACTACTGGGTACTACTTTTGTATGTACAATTTTTGTATGTACAATGTAAAGTGCTGCTGATTTCTGCTGAAAATTGTTTGCTTTTTTTTCTAGCTTTATGGTTATCGATTTAAGCTCTGTCGGTTTAGTTTCCAAATTATCTAGATCCTGTTTGATAAAAACAGGTGTTATGAAAATGTATGGCCTTTTGAAACAGTTTGACTTTTCTCGAAAAATACCCTCCCAAATATGAGATTTTAATTTCAATCGAAAGGTCGGGTTTGGGGAAGCTCCGCTGCGTAAATGGCTCTGCCTAAATCTTTTGAACGAAAAGTTATGACCTTGGAAAAGCCAAAATTGTTTCTTTTTTTTTTTTACAGTTTTTGAAGTTTTTTTGCTTTTCTTAAAAACTACCCACCCACTGTTGGGTTCAGTAGAGAGAACGAGTCATGAGAAGCTCACCTGCTTGAGCTGACAAGCCCAAATGTTTTCACATCAGAAGTTATGGCCTTCGGAGATGTGGAAGTTTCTATTTTTTGACAGTTTTTTGAATCATTTTTGACTTCTCACCCTTCCAAATCTGAGGCGGCGAAAATATTTTATCATAATCACACCTCGCGTAACTTTTGGACCTAATCCCCGCTTTTTGACGTTTAAGAACTTGTTATTTCAGTAATTTTAAAAGAGTTAATTTTTTGACCTACTTTTTTTAGTTGAAAATAAGCCATCAACTTGTGATTTGTACCATTTGTGCTTGTTTCGATGGCTTATATTGCCGGTTTTCGCCATTTGTGCTTGTTTCGATTGCTTAAATTGCCGGAAGTATTCATAGAAAATATCAAACAAGTACTTCCAGCTTCAGCCGGTCTCCAATCTACTTTGCATACGCTACTACGCTACTGATATATCTTTTTTTTAAACTAAATTTTCACCTTTTTGGATGTTGACTTAGTTGCCGATTATTTTTTCTTAAAGTGTACTTCTTTTGAGATCGATAAGACTCTGACACCAATTTCTGACTGTCAAATTTCAACCCCACTAAGACCTCTTTGAAAAACTCAAATAAATTCAAGCACGAAAAAAAAATTCGTAATATTGTTCGAAGTTCTGTTTGCTAATTTTTTTTACCGTCATGGTGCACTCATTCTATAATTATTGTTGCGCAAGTAGTGCGAAGCTCAACTTCGCCTCTGTGTTTTATGAATAAAATCATCAAGCTTCAATTTTTCAATGTTTTTTTAAAATCGCAGGTTCAAATTTTGCAAATGTGTTGTAAAGTATTCTGACTAATTGATATCTTTAATGACATAAAGACCCTTCTTTTTCACTTTTTAAGATAAAACCATGAACGAAGCCCAAAATATGTTAAGGCCGATTGTCTTTCCGGTTGTCATTATCAGTTTAAAAATCTTGTTAAGGATCTGAAAAAGAACTCAACTGAAACTCGAGTTGCAGATTGCGGATCTGGTATAGGCCGAATCACAAAATGTCTCTTATCTGGACTGTTCGATAAAATTGACATGGTCGAACAGTGCGCTGTGTTCTTGGACAAAGCAGAAGCATATCTGGGAGATGAGAGGAAGAAAGTGGAACAAAAAATTTACAAAGGATTACAAGATTTCTACCCTGAGAAAAACAGATACGACGTGTTTTGGTGCCAATGGGTTTTGTGTTACCAGGCAGATAACGATTTGGTTAAGTTTCTTGAAAGATGCAGAGAAGCTTTAAAGCCAGGAGGTTTCATTTTTGTAAAAGAAAACACAACTAATACAAAAAGCAGAAAAGCTGTTGAATTTGACGAAGTGGATAGTTCAGTTTGCAGACATGAGACACTTTTCAGAAAGATTTTTGATGAAAGTGGGTTAGAAGTTATTGAATCGTGTCAGCAGCCGAATTTCCCAGAAGAATTGTTTCCTGTTTACATGTTTATTCTAAAGCCGAAAGCTGAAACGACCAGCTAGAATAGAATTTGAAATTAATTGTGCTTTGGTGGTACCATATTGTTTCCAATTTTGATGCACGCATGTTTTATTGTTTTTATCTGAAATTCATAAGCTCAAACTCCCATTTTTGCAATGAGTGAGGCTCAAATAGATTTTAAAAACTTGGATCATTATCTTTTAATTCGAAAATAAATAGCCAATTCATTCTATTTCTATTTGTTTATAAAGAAGGGTAAATTGTCTTTAGCTGGCACGGAGTTGATAAATTTCGTGTTTAGGAACGTGGCGTGTTGTCCTCGACTCCTTTTCATGCTTCGACTTGGGTAACTTCGACGTTGCTTCCCTGAAATTCACAAAATTGAGGCTTTACTGGCTCTATCAACCTCAAATTGAATACTTTCGTATTCCAAAAAGAATTTTGAAAATAGTTTATCAAAAAGCTATTCGGGCTACATTTAGTTGGTGCCTGATTAGTTTCTAACTAAATGTATACAAGTTTTTTTCAAACCCAAGGGACTCAAATGTAAATGTCATGTTCTAGTATTTGTAGCTATTTTTAAATGTGAATTATTTTTAAAAAACAATGTAAGTTGAAAAATCTGAAACTTCGCAAAAAGCTTTAAATCGGAACGTCGGTTTTAGCAACTTTGTTCTCTTCACTTTCTGTCTAACTTAAACTCAATTTTAGAGAAAACGCATTTGAAGTTTCCACTGTTGTTCGTTTTCTCCGCTTAATTTGAAACAACTCTGTAAAGTTGGAATAACAACCGAATTTTCCACAGCGCATTTGAAATGTCAAAAAAGCGAACCAAAAAATTTGCGCTCTTTCAGAGGTCAGTTTTTTGAATATGACTTCCTTATAGAGAGCTGCAAAAAGTTCGGACTGACAGAAATAATTAAATAGAGCAATGTGCCAATTTTGCGCAATTTTTGCATGCAAACTTGTCTCAATTTCACCTAAAAACTCAAAAAATTAGCTTTGTGTGCAAAAGTTGTCTGAAAATGGTCTTTGCTCTTTTTAAATTTTTTTTGGCTGTCCGAACTTTTTTATAAAACTGTCCTTACTATATAAAACATCAAGTTGTTTTAATACAAACATGTTTAACCTTTTGCGCCCACTTTAGGAGGTTAAACCCTTCTGAGATAAATTTGTTGGCCCGAATTTTGCAAAACATTGCACTATATGAGTTCTGTTAAAATTTAACGCAAGGTTTGTCTTGTCCAAAATCAACCCAATTCGAGAAAAACGCGTTTTAAATTTCAAATTTTATTCAGTTTGTCCGGATAATTTAAATCAGCTTTGTATATTACGAACTGACTTTTTCTAAACCAGCTCGTACAAATTTAGTTTTCATTTTTGGCGGCACGGCATTTTCGCTGCATGCATAGGATAGCAGCTTAATTTCATGTGTTCTATCTATCCAGAGTTTCGGTTGCTAGTTTTTTGATGCTTCAAGCGCATGTGGCTGAGTGGTTTGGTTATCTGAAGGTCGGGTGCGAATACCGTAAAGGTCAAGTTTTTTAATCTTTTAATGCTTATGCACTCAGTTTTTAGTTTTCCGGCATCATAAGCTCCTTTGGCCATTTCGTCGCCTGCGTTCGCAAAGTGCAGCTTCGCCTCCGTGTAACAGTGTGTGCGCGGTAAAACATTCAAAGTTCACGCCTTAACTGTTAATTTTGATTGAAAGAGTTCGTTTTTTTTGTGTTTGATGGATTATTGAACTTTAAACAGTTTGAAAAAAAGTAAACAGTTTGATCGGTAAACAAATTCTGCCTAGATCATATCGGCTAGCATGTCTGTAATAAATTAAGTTGTATGGCTCGAATTTGACAGATAAGAGGTCACCGTTTTTAAGTTTTACATGTCAAATTAGATTTCCGGTGCTAGAATGATGTTTTTTAGTTGTTTTTGGTTAATTAGTTTTTGCGAATCTATATTTGGCTGGCATACCTTGGCCCAAATAAGATATTTTGAGTGCTCATTATCGTAAAAGACTATGTGCACTGAGTAAACGAAATGGTAATCAGTATGTTTTATAACCGCTAAATTAGTAGCATGGTTAGTAATTTTTATCGGTGCCGAAATTTTTTAAGAAGGTTTTTTTAGCGCTGAGATTGGTCGGTTTCAATTTTGTCGGATTGTTATACTAATGTTTAGTTCTATCATGTTTCGTTGTTTAGATGAGAACGATTAAACTCTAAGAACGGTTAAACTACATGAGAACGATTAAATTTTTTTA
This sequence comes from Symsagittifera roscoffensis, assembly GCF_963678635.1. Taxonomy (NCBI): domain Eukaryota; kingdom Metazoa; phylum Xenacoelomorpha; order Acoela; family Convolutidae; genus Symsagittifera; species Symsagittifera roscoffensis. The sequence continues at coordinate 57,882,388 of NC_087064.1, forward strand.
AATCTATTTTTTTTGTAAGATCCGATCAACGTAGTCAAATAATAAAATATACATTTTTTATTACTAAGAGTCGATCGAAGGAAATGAGATGAATTCTTTTAAGTGCATTTCGTTTCCTTTGTTAAACGGAAGGCAAACTCCACTATCGAACAGCAAAAGTGTAAACATCAGAAAAACGTGATCGGTTACTTGGTTTCGAAAGTGGATTTTGTTTTTCAGGTTCCAAGCGGATTAAGAAATTTATCTTTTGATCCACTTTTCTCAAATTGGGTTTTTATCAAAAAATATTGTCATAGTCTGTTCTGCAAATTAAACGAGCTTTAAGGCCATATTTTGTGAATTTCGAAAGTTTCAAAAATTAAGTCAGTATTTTTTCTGTTTACTTGCGTTAATATAGTCTTTTCCAAATGTCTGTTGGCTATGTCTTTTCGTTTTCCTCGGGCTTTTTAGTTCTTTTAACAAACTTGGTCGAAACATTTGTCATTTTGATTTCCGTCTTTTTCAATTGTCTGTCGGCTATGTTTTTTCTTTTTCGTTCGGTTTTCAGTTCTTTTTACAACCTTGGTCGAAATAGTTTTAATTTTGATTTAGCAATCTGCGGTTATTACGGTTGTAATTATCAAGGGATAACAAAGTGTTATATAATTTTTTCGGGTTAGCTTGTTTAGCAAAGTCTTTGTTTTTGTTTTCGGTGCAGGGACCCAAGTGTTTCTCGGAAAGTTTTTAAATGAACATTATCTAAGACAAGTGTATGATTTTTAAAAAATTGAAGTCTTTTTCCAGCATACTGGCCTCCGCCCCGTTTTCTATTTTTGAGTTGCATCGCTTAAAATAAGTTATCACAATTTTTTTTCATACATAACTTCAAAAATGGTCAAAATTAGAAATGGTAAATTTAAGTCCAGTTCATAATGTTCATCAATTTTCTTAGCGTTCCCAGCACACTAATACACGTAGGGCGACGAAAGTCCTGGTTTCGAATCTGAGAGGATCTGTTTTTAAACAAGAAATATTCCGTTTCCAAATTAATTGTCAGCTGACTATTTGTCAGCTTTGTTTTGTCGGCTTTTTTGTCATATTGTAGAATTGTTTTGTTTTAGTGGGGCTAATGATTGGGAATAACCTTTTAGCGGCTAACAAACCTAATTTTGAGTCGTTTTAGGGGAAGCATAATTTTTATGCTCATCTCTGGATTGCACAAAATGCTAAAAAAAAAATTATAGAAATTATAGTGCAAATTTTGCATGACAACATTTTCCAGCTTTTTTTTTTGGGCTTGACCTCTGTTTTATCGGGCTAATGGCCCTATATTTCGTCTTTCGGCGATTGAAAAAGGCTGTCATTGGGTGTGTGTGTTTTGAGAGTGAGGGGGAATTATGAACTTTTTGAATTTTTTTTCGACTTAATTCGTTTCGCTTATATTAATTGGGCTTAGTGGCTGCACATTGTTTCATTTGACAGTTACATAATTTTTTTATGTGTGTGTTTTCAGAAGGAGGAGGGACCATAAAAATAGAGGAGGAAGGGGACTATTCATTATTCGTGGAGGAAGGTCTTATTCATGTTGAACCATCTAGTTTTCCCGACACTTGATTTTTGTCCTACTTAGCGGCTTTCTTCATTTGTATTAGAAGTCGTGCGAAGCGAAGCTTCGGCTCTGTGTTTAAAGTTTGCTTGCAGAAATTGTGAATGTGTCTCTTATGGGAAGTGTATGTTTACTCTTACAATAAGTAGGGTTATTGCAATCGGGTACTAGACTATTTCCCATAAATAACTTTGTTCATAAGATGACTGAAATTTGGTCATCTGCATCTCCATTTCTACCCAAGTTGCATGTCTCTAAAATCTGAGGTGATACTTGTTTTATAGCTGACAGTTTTTGAAAGATATTAATTGGTTTTTGACGGCTTCATTAATTTCGGCTCAATTTTGTCGGCTTTCTTGCCTGGTTTTATTATTCTGTTTGTTTTGGAGAATTTTTTCTTGATTTTCATGAAAGTAAATTTAATTCATGGTTTTCTAGTTTTTATAGGCGCTAAAACTTTCTGCGGAAAGTTTCGCACGAGATCTAGGAGTGCGATTCTTTCCGGCTGAATTTTTTGAAAAACCAATTTTTGTATTTTTTTTTTAAATTTCTTTTGCTGGCTTGTAGTTTTTGTATTCATTTTTTAAAAAAATTTTGTGTCTTAATTTTTCTTCTGTTTTGGTCTTCATCTATAGCAAACAGCGGATAAGGCTTTTTAAATCCACGATTGTTACTGCTGGATATGCAGGTTGTTTGGTTGCAAGATTTTTCTGAACAGTTTTTGAGTACATTTAAGAATTTTTGTATCTCAATTTTTGACCGAAATGTTTTCTTAACGTTTCCGTTTATTGGTTATCAGAAAGAACTAGATGGAGTTATGCTCAAATCCTTTTTTCATCAGGTATTGATTTCTATTTAGTAGAAAACGTAGATTTTGTAGTACGAATCACCTTGTCAAGAATAATCTTAGAAGAAATTTGAGAAAGCTTTTGAATGTAATGTCTCCGATGAATGAAAAAGCGTATGAATATGTATATGTATATCTATAGTTTTTTTAGTAGTCCGAATTTGACACGTTTACAAGATTCTCTTGGCTATGTTCAAAAAGCGGTAATCTTAAAAATTTGAAATTGAATCAATTTTAATTTTTTAAAGTTCAATTAACCTGTTTGTAACCCGAGCTCAATTTTTTTTCTACTGGCGGTTTCTAATGCTTTTTACAACTTGTTGATGTTGGTTATAAAAGTAGAAACGCGCGTGCTCATTTTGGCTCGTTCTTTTGCTTTTTGTTGATAAATTTGTAGGGTCAATTCAACACCAGCAGAGACGGAAAGTAGTACTAAGAAATTTGAAGCAAAATTTGGCGCAAGGGTTTGAGTTGTGAAATATAAGTACTTTTCATGCGCGTCATGGGTAATTTGTTATGTTCGTCTTAGTTAATGGTCCATATATCCAACGGGCAAAAATGAGAGATTTGACTCAATCACCTCCTAAAAAATCCCTTTTAATACTATTATACGACATACATTTCTGGGGGATCACTCCAAAAATTTCGCTAAAAGTGCATTCGGCTCCAATGTTTGCCTTAGTAGTCTATGTTCTTAGAGACCCGCGTATGTTCTTTGATGTAACGTAGTATAGTCTTACACTGTCAGTTGAGTTGTTATTGGTGGCTCTCACCACCTCAACATCCCACGTGTGTTCCCAAATAAGAGAGTAGTATATGCCTAAAATGATAGCCCCCATTGAGACACTGATCAAGTAGAGAATAACTGCCAGGATCCGCTTGTATTTCTGCCGCGCTTTGTCCTTTTCGTCAAGTTTGGTGAGCAAGTTGTCGCTGGGCTGACGCGGAGTGCCTCCTGCTCCAGCAGCGTTGTTCCGTCGAGCAGCACTCGTTTTAGTGGTCGACGCGACAACTGCAGCTCTGAAACAAAAACGGAAACGTATCGCTAAAAATGGGTGATCAAGGTGTATAGCTGACACTAACTCTTTCGTAATAAGTAAAAATAATGGTGAGTTCGGATTGTTCAAGTGGTTGTTGTTCGAAATTTCTATTGTTTTTTTTTAATGAAAAGAAAAAGGTTATAAAACCAGCAAAAAGTTCTTTTCGGAAAGTCACATTTATTAAATAACCCATTTCATTACTTACCGGTCTTTTATTTCCATTGTTTGCTAGATGTTCTCGGCAAAAAATCAATTAAAGTGAAGAAAAATTTGATATCTGCAAAAGATAAAACATGAATCAAGCTTCTCCCGAAGGTGATTAGCAGCTTCGAGTTAGACTCTTGAGGCTTGTTTTAATGACGGGACGTTCTAATTAGACGTCGTGACGGCAAAACAACTGACAAGAAGAGACGAATTCGTTTTCTTTCGCTCGGCACGGTGGGGGAGGGTATATAGAACCAGTAAGTGGAGGGGTGGGTGTTTGAGTGGAAAAATTTAATCCGTAGATAAAACTTCAAACAAAAGAACTTACGTGCCCACTGTTTTTAATTTGGTATGTTCTGTGCGCTCCATATCTTGAAACCTGAAGAGAATCAAAACTGATTCAATGTCCACGTTTTAATTTCCTGTTATCTTTTGTGCTCACCATTAAAACTAGCAAAGTAAAAACAGTTCAATAAAACGGGTATTGTTTAGCTAGCTATGGTCGTTTCCCCTGTCAAGCTTTGAGACTGTTAGAACATGGGACAATTTTCACCAGTATAGAAAAGACAAACGTGGATATTTTCACTAGAACAGAATAGGAAACCGAGCAGTATTGGACTGCGTTATGCAAGAAACGTTTTGTTGCTAGTACCATATGACAGGGGTATTCGGCCTTTACCTCATCCATGTTTCCCTATTGTTCTATCAGGGCTTTCTGCGTTTTAAAATAAATGGTTGAAAACAATAAACGTTTGCAGCCGGGCTGAAAAAACGTACCATGCAAGCAGGAAACGACTCGATGGTAAAATAATTGGGATCAAAAACGGGGTATAATTTGTGTGGGCTTTTGATGGTATTGTCGCCATCTGTGTTTGAGATGAAAAGGAAATGATATGTGGTATCATCTATCTATTATATATTTGATTGCGACTACCTATCTCCCCGTGCTTAAGTTAACTATGTCTCATGTTTAAGCTCTGAAACGAACGAAATTTTGCACGCTTAACCTGTTTCGTATATTGCAGTGCTTAAGAAACATTTCGGCGCAAGGCAGGGCGAGTAGCGGTAAGGCAGGGTAGTGCGCGCAGGGCAGGACGCGTAGGACAATCCAGGGCTGGTCGAGTAGGGGCAAGGAGGGTGAGGAGCGCATGGCAGCGCAAAGCCGGGCGCAGAAGGGAGTGCAAGGCAAGGTAGGGAAGCGCAAGGCAAGATAGGGCAGCTCAAGGCAAGGCCTGGAAGTGCAGGGCGAGGAAGGGTGGTGGAGCGAAAGGCAGGTCAGAACGAGGAGGAGCAGGGAGAGGAGGGGCAAGGCAGGGCAGGTCGAGGAGGCAGGGTAGGGCAGCGCAAGGCAAGGAAGGACGAGGAATGGCAAGATAGGGACGAGCGAGGAGGGGCAAGGCTTTAAACTTTGAATGGCTTCGTGAGCGGCACCAAACTTATGAATCACAATAATGAGTGGCTTTTTATTCATTCGTTGAATTGCTAGATTAGTGGTTTTATAGACATTTTGATTGTCCGGAAAATTTCATCGTTTCTTTTCTCGAATTGGGTTAACTTTAAATAAAAGCGACTAAAAAGTTGCTGAAAAGTGCAAATAAGATTGGAAATTTCATCCCATAATGCATCATTTTTGGCTTGGTTATTTCATTAAGTATGAAGTTACTTTCAATTATTTGTCCTGCTGATTTTTTTCTGGAAGAATGAATTTTTTTTCGCGCTCAATTTTGATTTTTCGCGGTTTGATTTTTTAAGTTCACTTCATTTCCTTTACGTTGAGGCAAATTTCACTATAGAACAGCAAAAATCAAAAGGCGAAAAACGTGAATGATTTTTAGCATCAAAAATGGACTTAAATTTTCTGAGTTTCCTGTGGAATTGAAGAAGTACCCATTGATTCAATTTTCTCTAAATGGGATAGCTTTACGCAAAAAGTGCCAATCGTAAACATTATTTTAAATTCATAGAGCTTCAACGTGATATGTTTTTATGTTCGAAACTCGAAAGTTGAACTATTTTGGACAATCCTTATTCTTTCACCTTTTTCTTCAATTTTTCCTGTCTGTTGGCTTGTAATTGGTATCTATACTTTTTTCACGCAATTAGCTTTGCTTGCAAATCGGTAAGAAGTTGAACTTGCTCAACTATGAAACCTAAACAACTTCGAGGATCCTTTTCGCTTGGTCTAGAGGTAACGCGGGCGTCTCTCTGCCATGAACTCTGGAAATCGAATCCTAGCCGAACCTTGTTTTTTGAGTGCATAAAATTGAATTGTATAAACCGAAAAAGTTGAACCTCTGAAAACGTCAGTATAGGTCTTAATTGGGGTTTGTATTGTAGTTCACTTAGAGGCTCCTTGCGTGATTTTTACTCGCCTAATTTTGGGAGATTTGAAAAAAAAAAAACGCGAGCGTCTGAGTTCCCGTCGAAGTGGCACACTTCTTGATTAATTTGTTGTATTCTCTAGTTGCAGTTGCGCTGCAATTATATGTTCAGTTTTTAAGTACAACTCAGTCTTGATATACTGTTTTTTTCAGGCTGAATTAAAATTAGTGGCTCGACACTAAAAGAATTGATTTGTTCTTAATTTAAATTTCAAATAATAAGGTAGACCAGGCGCGGATCTAGGATTTTCTCAAGGAGGGAGGCGGATTTTTAAAAAAGTGTCAAACATTTTGTCGACCTTTTTTTTTAGGTCGACCAAATTGATTTTCTGAGCTCTCCCAACACCTTAAAAAGACATTTTTTGGCCAAGTTTTTTCAGCTGCTGGCGCGCTCTACCCTCATAATTAGTATATCTTGGCACCTAAGGCGTCTTTAAAAAAATTTAAGGTCAGTCAGCCAAAAAAAATTGCGCAAAAAAATTCGTTAGTTGACATAATCGAGGCAAAAAGTTGAACAATTTTGAAGCGCTCTGTTTACATTAGGCATTCTGGTGCCTAATATAAAGACATATTTACGTCACACACTGGTACCGAAAGTTTATTTGACGTGTGCATTACTTACCTTGCTGCTCCTTTGAAGTCCAGTTTTGAGTTCTGCATTTCCAATGTGATAACGGAAAAAGTTATGGTCTTGATATTGATGTGCGTTTCCTAAAATGAGGATTGTGCTTTTTAGTAAAAGCGGAAGGTTTATCCTGATTTGAGCCTGCGGTTGTATTTCACTTCTTATTTTGCATGCTTAAATGGAAATGTGGGAGCGTCATTAACTTAGGGGGCTTAAGTGCTTCGTTATAGCCTCGTTACTCTAATTGGTTTTCGCCTCTTTTGCGCCTCAGATTCAATTAGTCCAATTGAACTTCGATTAGGAGATGGTAAAAGAAACCCGCAGAATGTTATCTGATAAATATAGATTGGTAAAAAGAGAAATGGCGATGGTCTTTGATATGTTGGCCGGGTTTCTTTTCCTTTGTTCTATTATATCAAAACATACTTTTATCAATATTTTGTATATATTTGATCGTTCGTGTGGTTTTAATCTTCATCCGTCGAGTTACAAAGGATAGAAAGGAATGCTTGCTCATTATGGAAATTTGGTTTCATTCAGAAGCAAACTGAGTGGGATGATTTCTAAAAAAGAAGATGAAAGTTTATTCATATCTGCTGAAAAGATATTAGTGGAATCTGCTGTCTTTCAGCTCAATTTATCTTTTTTTAAAAACATTCTAAATACCTATTTAGGGAAATAGACAAAATGCGAAGCTAAACTGTAGAAGGGTGTTTAGCATTAGTTATTTTCACAACCAGACACTTTGTTTCTATTTTTTTAAACGCTTTTTACGCTTGTGATTAGAAAGCGTTATCAAATCGGAATATAGATTTTTTTTCCAGGTTAATAACTTGTTTAACAAAATCACTTGTATCTTGGATCATAATAAATTCAAACTTCTATGTATTACCGGCCAATTTAGCCCGGAGGTAAGGGAGGTGAGGAATATGCCGGGGAAGGCAAAGGTCCTGGGTTGAAATCAGACCAGGAACTTTTTTTTCAAACGGTAAATATTCTGTTTCAAAGAAAAATTGTCGGCCAGTTATGTGTCTGCTTATCTGTTGTCGGCTTATTTGTCTCATCTTGGAATCGTTTGATTTTGGTTGCGCACATTTTTCAATGTTGCTATTAGCGTTTGAATTTTTCCTACAAATTGTAATTTTACTTAGCTTGACTTCGTGTTTTCTTCTTTGTTTTTTTTTCGGCTAAAAAATTCCTCGGCCCCAAATTATTTCGGCCTATTTTGTATCAGCTTAATGCCTTAATTTTGGGGCTTTTCAAGAGAAAAACATTTTTAACACTCCCCTCCGCACGTTTCAAGTTGGTTGTATGTTTACGAATCGGTTTGTTGAAATTTCTTTTTTTTTTCCGTTATGCAAAAATTATTTCCAAATGTTTCTATTGATTTTCAAAAAAATGTATCAATTTAAAGACAGACTACTACCCTCTGTGCCTAGAATTTTTTTTTTATGTGACCCCTCTGTGTACAGCCCTCTGACTTTTCTCGAAAACTACTCTACCAAATCTTATATTATGTGTTCAATGGAGATAGTGGGTAGTAGGCAGCTCCTCTGTATGAGTGAACGTTTTCCTATGTGTGAACGTTTTCAAACTTTTTGAATGTTTTTGAAAACTACGTTGCCATATCTGAGATTTTGGTTTCAATTCAAAGAACGGGTTGCGAGAAGCTTATTTGTTTCTGCGACTACCACCAAATTTTTCTGACACTAAAAGTTGTGACCCTCAGAAACGTTTGATTTGATCGTCTGTTTTTTGAAAGTTTTTGAGATTTAAATCGAAATTACAAGTTGCGTGGATCCCATCTGCATAAGTGGCTATGAACTCTTTTTTCACAGAAAGCCATGATTCTCGGAAATGTCAAAGATTTCATTTGTTGACCGTTTTTTGAACTTTTTCCGCCAACTATCCTTCCGAATCTGATATCCTTGGTTTAATCGAAACAACAGTTTGTTCAAAGTCTGTTCCGAGAATCTCCTTTAATTAAGCGGCCACAACCTGCTGTTTACAAAAAAAATTTCTGGATAATTGAAAGTCTTTTAACCGTTTTTTAAAAATTTTTTGAAGTCTCTAAATTTACACAATCAATTCTGACATTAAAAAAATCAATGGAAAAAACCGGTTGCGATAATTTTTTCTGCAGAAGGGATGACTCCTTTTTTGTAGGAGAAATGTTTTCCAATTGTTTTCCAATTTTTTTAATCCTCTCACTTATTCTTACTTAGAAGCAACAAAGTTTTGGGAGAAGTCCATATTTTGAATCATTGTTTTTCGTGCAGGCGTGATTCGATTGGTATTTGAAGCAAGAATTTAATACCAAGAGTTTGGTATTTTATCCCAATATAGTGTGAGTGAAGCCGGCCAGCCGAGCTAAAAATCGTTTATGCTGTAAAAAAAATTGATAAGAGCACTAGTTTTAGAAGCTTCACATAGCGCTTTTCCGATGCTAAAACTTCAACATTTTTATTTTTGAAGTCCTGTTTGTTGAAAACAGGTATTATGAAAATGTATGGAATCGGGTTTTTAATTTATTTTTTTTGACACGCTTTGGAAATTTTTTTCTATTTTAAAAAATTTAATTTTTCTCAAAAACTGTTCTAATTTTCAAAAAAGTTGAAACCAATGGGAAGTCCGTCCACTCCTCTGTGTGTCTGCATACTCCCCTAATCTCTTTGTACCTTGCCCCACTTCATACAGCCTTCGAAAAAGTCTGGGGGAGTTTTTGACCCATATTTTTGGATTTTTCTACATTTTCTCGATAACTACCGTCTCAAATCTGAGATTTTGGTTTCAATGGATAGAACAGGTTGTGGGAAGTTCCCCTGCATTAGCGGCTACGCCCAACGTTTTTTACACAAAGTTATGGCCCTTAAAAAAGTCAGTTTTTCGATTTTTGACTTTTCTCGAAAACACCCTCCCACATCTGAGATTTTAGTTTCAATCGAAAGGACGGGTTGTGGGTAGCTCCTCTGTACAAGCGGTTATGCCCAAATTTTTCACACAAAAGTTATGACCCTCGGAAAAGTCAAATTCACGACTTTTTGACCGTGTTTTGAATTTTTTCGACTTCTCATAAACTACTGTCCCAAATCTGAGGTTTTGGTTTCAATGAGTAGAACCGGTTGTGGGAAGCTTCTCTGCATAAATGATTACGCCTAAGTTTTTTTATACACAAAAAGTTATGACCCTCGGAAAAGTCAAAATATTGATTTTTGAAGTAGATGATGATTTTAACAGATTTTGAAGTCATTAATTTGGGATTTATTTTTCTTTGCTATAGGTCTGTTTATGAAATTACCCTTGTCCTTCCGCATCATTACAAAAAATTCAAAAGTTATCAAACAGGTATTTCTAGCTTTAACTGGCCCCTAGTTGAAAATAGAATTGTTTTTACTTGTGTTATTCAGCTTGTACAGATAATTGTAGACAGTCATAGCCATTGCGTATGATCTACTTTTAGTATTTCTTACCATGCGCTATAAAATGACATAAATTTGATTTAAAAAGTTAACCGTTGTCATAACCTTTTATACAACCGGCAGTTCGTGTAAGTTTTATTGGGTCTTATGCACTAAACGGCCCAAAATCATTGTTTCTACATCTCTTGAACTGAAATTAATGTGGTTGAATTTGATTGGCTAAATAGCCAATCAAGTTCCATCGACATTTTCTGTCATTTCAATTGAAATAATTCTGCCATGTCAAGCAGATAAAAATATTAGCCGAAATGATAAAAAAAAATCTTAAAAAAAAATTTCTTAAAAATCTTAAAAAATCTTTTAAAAAAAATTTATTTTAACAAAGTTCCACCTTTTCGGAAAATTCGGCTAAAATTTTTATCTGCTGGAAAGTTTGATCGGAATGCATAACCGTGTAACTTGAATTTTTTGGCTTAAATTACCCAATCAAATTCGATCGCATAATTTCCAGCTTACGATGTAGAAAATTTAGTGCATAAGACCCGTTTTATTTACACTCGGCGATATAAAAGTGTTTGTTTTTCTCTGTTCTTGTGGAGCAGTGGTAAAGATACAGCCAGCGGAGTGCAGCCAGTATTTAGACAGCCGCGTATTCATACTTGTCAGTATTTAGACAAATACTGTATGAACCAATCAGAATCGAGAAAAGACATAAATAATCCAAAATAAATAATAATTATTTATTAATTTCTTCTTTGTCTCGATTCTGATTGGCTGGAACAGTATTTGTCTAAATACTGACCAGTCTGAATACGCGGTTGTCTAAATACTGATATGTAACCACAGCCAGCAATCTTAAGATTGTGGGCTCGAAATTGGGTGTATGCTACGATTTTCAACTTAATTAAGGCATAATAGTTATCAGCCTGTTGAGACCTTGCACTGCTCAGCTACGAAATTACTTGCTTTACTACTAACTGTTAATTGCAGTATGCGTATAAGCTCAATATGTCTCACAATTTAATATCTGCGGCAAAGGCGGATCTAGGTTTTTTCCAAGGAGCGGATTTTCAATTTACTTTCGAAATTTTTGTCTACCTTTTGCATCAGTAATTATTCCTAAAAGTTATCAAACAGGTGCATCCAGTTATAGCCAGGCCTTTAGTTTTTATATGACTTGAAGGAAATGAAAAAATGTCAATTAAACTTTTATATACAAACAACAAAACGCATTTTTGTTTCGAATAATTTTGTGCTTTTTCAACTGATTTTTGATGAGTGATGATGTTGTCCCTCCTTTTCTTTTTATCTTCTTTTCTTCTCAACTCAATTTGCATGTCTTCTTGGTGATGATTCCTTCAGGGGTTATATGGCCCGTTAGTTTGTACCCTGTGAATATTTCTGATGAATCCTGTTTTTATTATACTATTAAACAATTCAAGAATATATTGGAAGAAATGATAGGAGTTTGATTGATCAATTTTTAGACGCAAGGAATATCAATAAAAATTTAAATTTAAAAGCATTGTCGGTTACTGCGCTAGGAATACAGAAAATTTCGAACATACTTTTCTAGGTGAAGCAATTTGAAAAGTCGGTGAAAAAAATGAAGTTGTTTTTCTGATGGTCACCACCATTGCACACGGGGAGGAACTTTGTATTCGGGTGTATTAGTTTTTTCTTTTTTTTTTACTGGCGAAGTCAGGATAACTAAAGTCGGTCGAGAAACTCACCCAACTTTTTAGTTTTTTCCATCCTTGTTGAGTGACGTGGTCGGATTAAGGCGAGTTTTCGAAAGAGCTAGATCTTTGAGCAAACCTTTTGGTTCAAAATTTGCCTGAAACGAGTAAAAAGGACAGTTGGAACAGGAAGGGGCTCGCTCTGATACGAGCAGTCTTAGTTGTTTTGAAATGCGTTCATAATCGCTTTTCAGTGATGAGTTTTCATTTCCTTTCCAACTGACTAGTGGCATCGCATAGGGTACTAGAATTCTCCCTGTAAACAACTGACCCACAATTTTTCAAAGTTAAGCCTAAAGCAAAGATTAGATTTAGATTTCGGTTGTTTCAACTAAGTAAAAGAAGTCGAGCTTTTTATTTAGGCTAAAAATTCTTAGGCTGTCCTTTTCATACCTTTTTGAAATCTGAAAGTGGATGTGAGCGCACTACCAGCTTGCCAGCGCTGCGCAGCGATAACCGCCTGATGTTTTGGTAAATACAGTGCTGATTTAAATTAACCGGACAAAACGACCTAAACTTGAAATTTAAAACGCGTTTTGGATCTTGTTAACTATTTAGCGGATTTTTAGCAAAATTTTAGCAGAATTAAAATGGTGTAATTGGTTTAGCGAAATTCGAGTCCAAAATTCTACCTCAAAAGTGGGTCATTTTGGCTTTTCTTAGTTTATCAAGATTTACGCCAAAAGTACCCAGTCGATCTCAGACATAGTTATATCAAAGTGAGCCCCTTACGTAGCCCTACAAACTTTAAGAAGGGTATATTCTTCAAAACATTGTATAAGTTAACTTATTTTTGTTTGATTGAATTGGACAGTATTAAACTCATGATTAAGAGTCGATGAACGCAGCTCAGACTCTTATAAAGGTCGCGATAATTTTTTTCGTTTTTTTTTTCAGGACAAGACTTAAAATTTGTTCAGGCTCAAAATTACTTTTCGCGGTTTGAATTTTGATTCCTTTCGAAGTTCAATTCATTTCCTTTGTCAAAAGAAATGCAAACTCCACTATCGAACAGCGAAAGTGCTAAGGTCGCAAAAAACTTGATCAACTTCTAGTTTCGAAAGTAAAGTTTATCGAATTTCTCAGTGTAATTGACCCAATTTTCTCATAGGGTTTATTTTATCAAAAAAGTATCAATCATAAATTTTGCGGGAAATTCAAAGAGCTTTTAGGTTATCTTTTTTTTGAAATTCAAAAATTTAGATTTTCCGATAATTGAGTCCGTAATCTGTTTATTTAGTTCATTGACTCTTTTCCAATTGTCTGTTGGCTATGTTTTCTTTGAGCGGCTAATATTAACCTTCCAATATTCGGTCCCTACATCATAAGGGATTGCACTATCTTAAAGTACTCGAGCCTTGGGTATCTGATAGTCTTCGCTTCAATTGGCTGTGTATCGTAATAACTCGAGTTAACCCAATAAAAGCCGCTCAAAATGCCCTTCATTTCTTAGACCACACGAAACAAATTAACTCAATTATTGAGAGCCTTGACTTTCAGTTGGACCAACCTCAACTTGACTTTGTCTATTAAATCGACACATGTCAATATAAGATAGCTAGAATGTTATCAAATCTGTCGATTTGTGTCAATCAGATCAGCTCAGATGTTTCCAAGTCTTTGAATAAGAGCTGTTGAGGCTACTGATGTGTTAGTTGCTAAATTCGCAGATTTCACTTCTCTTTTCCTTTTTACGCTTGAGCTTAATCAGATCAATCAGCAGGCACAAAAGCGTTTCACAGGATTACCTGTCTTCAATTAGTCTAGTCAAAATCAATGACGTTCAGTCTTTTTATTGCTTTTAGATACCCTTTTTTCTGTTTGAGGGGATGGGAACTGGCGATGGTTTTTTTCGTGTCGATATGCTAGCTGAACATCAATAATTCATTGGAAATGTTTTTTTCTTATTAACGAGCGCTTGGAATTTGTGGTATACCTTGATACGCTCAATGTATTAAGATGAGCTAGCTTGCTTTCTTAAAGGAAATAATGGCTTTATTTGATGCGTTCTTTTCGATTCGATGCTTTTTATAAGCTATTCAATGAACGACGAGCCATCAAATGCATATGATTGTTAGTTGCTCTTCAATTATTTCCTTTCTTGCAAAACTGGGAAATTACTTAGTTTTTTGTCAATGTCTGTTATTTATTCGGTTACTTCGATTTCCTGTCCTGATTTTCAGATTACCAGAGAATGTAGCTTAAAATAGAGACAGTATGTTGCACACCTGAGACGAATGAGAAGATAGATTAGAACTTAAGTTAGCGTGCGAATCGACGAATGCCATGTGTCCAAATTGGCTTCAATTATAGGAGTGCTTTCACAATATATACATCATCCTAGGTTCAATATCACGGTAAGTTAAATTCAAATTATGAACGTGATTCAGCTTAGCTTTTTAATTGCCCATAATTGCATTTGGTAATAAGACCGTTTTATTGCATAAGTAAATGAATAAACAATATTGCAGTCAACAGTTTTGTATATCGGATTTGAGCCAAAATCAAATAAATAGAACATAATTTGTAATCCGGATAATTTCTGATGATAAGTTGACTTCTGCTATTGCAAGACCAGTTGTTTAGTTACGAAGTTTCTATGTTGGCAAATATAAATGCTCTGAAGTTAATTCAATGTTTATTTTTCTTTTATGGTTTGGTACGAAGTACTGTGCCACCTTTTAAACTCCTAGCTTTAAATTTTTCTGGTGGACTTGATTACAATAGATTATTTACTTTCCTTTATTCTGTTTGTACAAAATTTAAATTAATTTATGAAGATCTTGTGATGTTTTTTATCCTTGCGATAAACAAGGGTATTGCAATCGGGTACTAGATTTTTCCCCGTAAAGAAATTTGTTCACAGGTTGATCTCCCACTTCAAGATCTCCGTTTTCAGCACGTTTAACACCTAGAGTTACTGTGACTAGAGTTAATGCATTACTTGATCTTTTGGTAAAAAATTTCGGATGTGAAATTGTTTTTTTTTTGTATTTTTAATTGATTTCGGCCCAATTTTTGCGGTCTTATTTGCCGGGTGTTTTTTTTAGAAACTTGTATTCAATTAATTGTTTAATTCATTCAAATAACGTTACACCCTCAAAGGGTTTTCATACTCTTTTTTTGAACACGCTGTTTTATATACGCTAAAACTTACAGTTTCAAAATAAAAAACTTTGAAGCGTTTTTGTTTGATTTCTTTCATTTATTTTTAGTTTATTTTTGAATGCATGCTGTCTGATTTTTTTTTGTTCTGATGGTGTCTGTGGTTAGTTTAAATTAACCTGGTGTGAAAAAATATTTGAGCACTTTCTTTTCAAATCCTTTCAAGGTTATGAGCCTTAAATATATTTCAAATCCATTCCAAACGATGATCCATACAAATTTTTCTCGATGATCCATACAAATTTATTAGTCGCAAATCAAATGTATAATGTGGTTGTTTCTGGTAATAGAAACTTGCTTCAGCTACCTAATCGTTGCGTATTGGCTTCATATTTGACAACGTTGATGTTATTGGGTTGTTTTTATATGCTTTTTAGAGTTTTTCAAATAATTTTTGCTAACTCTTTTTGGAGTATTTTTGTTTTCAAAACTTTTCAAGTGTCAATGTTTTTTGTTTCGTTACCGGATATCCGGCAAAGTGTCTTGGTGAGTTTTGGGACTTTCAGATTTTCATTTGGGGAGCGAAACCTCTCTTTTTTCTTATCCTTTCCATCTAATAGTTTTCAAAAAACTGAATGGAGTTTGTGTAGCATGTATACTTTGTTTTTGGCAACTGAGTTCTATAAGAATTGCGAAAATTTTCCTGAGTTTTCAGCAGACGATTTCCAAATAGTTCATTTTATTGTTTGTTTTTTCGTACGCGCCAGATTATCTTTCGAAGTTCGTCATCTAGTTTGGTATCGAAATTCTGAATTTTGTTTTCAAATTTTTTATTGACTCAATGGCTTGAGTTTAATTTTTTGGCCGCTTACTTAATTTTCTGGCCGCTCTTTTTGTGTGGCTTTGCAAGTGGTGTGTCTAAAAAGTGTCAAACGTAAAAGTTTCAAGAAATTCAAAGACCTTAAAAATACATAGTTTTTTAGTTTTTATGCACAAGCGAGCTTTAAACGAGCGTAGTGTACTAATACGTGTTTCTTTTTTTCCAAACTAAGTTGCAAATGTATGTTGGTGCCTATTTTGGGGCATCTCTACGGCTTTTTGGTAGCTTGTGCTCTGACATTCGATTAGTAATAATTTATTAGTTGATGCTTTTTTGATTCATCAAATGAACTGAAAAAAGTGGCTTCAAACAACAGTACAATATTAAAAACTCCATTCCAGAAATTTTACTACATACAACATTTTCCGAAATGCATAATTTTTACAAAAATTTGTTACATGCAAAGTTGGCGTTGGATGCCTTTAGTTTTCAATTTTCAAATTATTACATGCAAAATTTGTGTCTATTTTTGTTTGGTGTAATTTTTGCAACATATCATGGACATTTTTGTTCCGGTCATTGAAAATGGGGAGGAACAATAAATTTCCATGATATTTATTGTTCCTCCCCATCCAAAACGAAAACTTTGTTTTCGTTTTTTTTTCTTCAACTTTTTGTTTCCACGAAAAATCAGGTGCAACAAATAATCATCGGACGACTGGGTCGAGTGATATATCATATCAAAGCCCTTTCAGTCGTAATTCGAACGACATTTAGTATTTTTCAAACAATTTCCCGGGTTTCAAAAAAAATCGGTTTGAAATTTTTTGAGTTTTCGTCTCATTTCGAGCGTGTGAGAAGGCTTACATTAACTTGTTTACGCCTAATTTAAGCCTTGAAAATTAATTTTTATTCAGTAAAGTTAGATTTCAGGAATTTTTAGTGCCATCTTAGGAATCAAAAACTTCGAACATTGGAAAAATTTCTGCGAAAAATTATGATAAATGTTTGAAAATTTATTGAAAGGTTTTTCTGGTAATTTTTTTTAGAAAAACTGTTTTTCAATTCGTCAGTTTTCCTGTGACTGTAGAATATCCTAAATTCTAGTTTATCGTTTAGATCCTTTTTATCACACCATGCAGAAAAAACTACACTAATTTGAAAAAATTCGTTTCATTTTTTTAAGAATATGGTCGAAACATTCTGTGCTAATTGCACAGTACACGGCTATCCTTGTTAGCATATAAAATTGCTTGGTCGAAGGCTAGAGTTATGCTTTATGCTAACGCAGACGCGGGGACGTGCTAATGCAAATCTCCTGGTCTTTGGTTCGAATCCGCCACAGCAAACATTTTAATTTTCATGGATTGTTCTTAACATTTCTTTTATTTATTTTTCACAGCTAATTTTTGTCATTTTCTCGCTTGTGATGGCGAAGCGGAGCATCGCTTCTGTGTTTTTGTTTAAAATTGCTTCAAATTTTAAGTCTTTTTTCAGTATTTTTCAGCTCATTGACGCCTTTCCAACTCTGTTTGTTTTGTTATGATTCAGATAAAAGAAATTAGTCAGTATGCTGTGTCACCTACTCGGTCTGTGATCTGAATTATCGACTTGGATTTGACTTAAATTACTTAATAACGACGAAAATTTGAATGTATTTACGTAGGAGTTACGCTCTCATTACGTAATTATTCGTGACGAGAACGTGAAGGAAAATGGTCAGTAACTACAGCACACTGGCACCCGCTCCCGCGGTGCGACTGGAGAACGAGGCAGCGTGTCTGACGGAGAACAGAAACTACACCAGTCTCTACAGACAGGACTACGGGGGTGTGCACATCACATTCGCACTCAATGCTGGACTCACGATACTCATCGTCCTTCTGTTCTCATTCATGCGAAAAGGTAGACAGGTCATAATTTATTGCTTAGGATAATTGTTCCGGATTATTGGGATGCAATATAATTGAGACTGTCGAATAATGATTCTTGTTTGTGATTCAGTTATACCCGAGCAAATATGAAAAGGTTCCGAAGACGAATTGAAAAGGAACTTAGGCTTCAGAAGTGTTTTGTTTTTGCGCGAAATCAGCTGCAACATAGATTTTTTGTACAGTTTTAAGTGATATATCGCGCTTAAATCAATTTAGAGTGAAGTTATCTTAGTCTTCACGGCTGCAGTGAGTTATTCATGCCAGCAAGCTCTTAACAAACAGATTTTAAAGGTATTTCGTCGTAAATTATACTGGTAAGTGCCTCCAGTAATCCACCAAAATTGAAAGGTCAGAAAAAGCATTCTTTTGTCAAAATTACAAACGAAGAAAACAGTTCTTGAAATTTGTTTTACCGCCTTTTAAATCTACTGTGCTACTGGCTACAATTGTTTCCTTTCTTTTATTATTTTTAAGTCCTATATAATGTATGGGTCTTTACTGCTTGCAATTTTAGTTAAAATAGACTTTAGCATTTTTCTACTGGCATTAACGATATCATATGGCCCCTTAGAACCGATAAAAACAACGAAGAATTTTTTCTAAGTTTACATTGTCAATCGATACGTCTTTTGATTACTTTCATTCATGGTCTCTGAAGCATTCAGCTGCCCCGATGGAGTGTTTGCATCGTTGTTTGACAGATTTACCGCTCTGCGTTTCACGATGGGGAATTTATGATACTAAAAGTCTAACCAAGCAATTTGTCGGTAAATGACGTTCAAGTTTTTATTCAAACCTGGTATCTCAATATCCTATGCGGCTGAATAAGCTTTAAAACGTGAAAAAATTAACCTGAAGAGTTGAAAAAGTTTTTTTTTATCTGTAATTGAAATAACTTTTTAGACTCTTTTAGAAAATGACCCGTTGGCAGGTTTGCTTAATTGTATGTTTTATTTGACGTTGAAACTCACTCATTAGCTCTAAAAATCGGAGCTTCGCAAAGTTCATTTGTTGGTTTTGTGATGAAGGTTTTTGCTTCTGCGAATTTTTCATAAAATTTAGGAATCGGGGGATACGCGAGATTAGGAGTCACGATGGTCCGTTCTGGACTCCCAAACATTATGACCGCGACTGCAAATCGAATCAGCGAAGCTGGCCAGAAGATCAGACATTCTAGAATTGTGAGTCAGAATGTGGCCAACTCTTCTTACGAAGTGAACGGGGGTGGATCAGAGTACAACGAAAAGACCTCGCTTCCGAGAAGCCGATTGAAAGGCAAGTCTGAAAGCTAATTTTTGTTGTAAACTTAGAATATTCTCTCATGAGTGCACAATACGTGGAGTTTTGTAGCTGTAAGTGTTAAACGAAAAATAAAAGCTGAAGCGCGAAGCGCGTTTGAATTAAGTTTTCTGTTTTATGCATTCAAGCAAAGAATCCTTTAGTTTTATTCGCGAAGAAATAGTTGTTTTTTTTTTGCGAAGGGGTTGAGTATCCAGAAAAAGCCAATCTGACGTCAAGGCATTTTTACTAAACTTTTAGTAGAGAGATAAAGATCATTCACTGATATCAAATGCACAAGCGGATTTATGCAAAGGGGAATTCCTACTTTGAAATTTGATGCTCTCGTCACTCAAATTGTCCCTTTTTGGATCAAAAATTTGCCTGCGAACAACCATATACACTAACTTTTGGTTGGAAGGCATGTAACATATGCTCCGAAGCGAAAAGACCCCAAAAACTGCATTTTGACACTTTTTCAAAAATCTACTTGTTCATGTTTTTAAAAACACCCTCCGTTCTCTCTGCTAAACTCATAGAGCAGCCGTTGCATATCAGCGTAAGTGCATATCATTAATTTATTAATGAAATATCTCGTATATTTTAGACAGCGCGCGGATAAGCGTCTCTAATCTACGGCGAAGTACGATAATACCAGGTGTCGAGGACGGAGACGAGTTTGCCACGCTCCCAATCTCCGAAGTGTTAGATATGGGCGACATCCAGCTGGATGCAGATCTGATCGCCACGACCAACAATAACAATAATAGTTTTGACGTCATAGACAGAAATGGAGGTAGTCGGAGGATAGCAAATGGAGATCAAGTGGACGGGACATCATCCAATGGACTGACAATAACTGCATCGACTTCAAACTCGTCACCGAATAGTGGAGGAAAATTGATTAACATAGGTAAGCAGGACAGGCATAAAAATGGCAGTGGAAACACTCAATTTGTTTTCTCATTTTTCAGTCATTACCCTTGCCATAAGCTGGTGAATTGCAATCGGGTACTGGACTTTTTACCCGTAAATAACTTTCACTGAATGGAAACTAGAAATGGCCAATTTAGGTTCGGTTCATAATCAATTTAATTTTTTTCGTCTCTGGCACACATGGTCTGGAGGTAACGAATACGCCTCGGACGGCAAAGGTCCTGAGTTCAATCTGACAGGACTGATGCAATTTACATTTTAGTTGCTTTAAGTGTTTCGATTTGCTTCTGCTGTTTGTATTTTTACTAACCTTGACTTCATATGTATTGTTAATGAAAAAAAATTTATTGCGACCACTTGGTTTTGGTTTAGTCTTTATCAGCTTAGTGGCCTAATTTTGACGCGTTTCAATATAAGCGTACTTTTAATGCCCACCTCTGCTACTAGTAGAAATTATAGTTCAAGTTTTTCATGACAACAATTTTTTTCTCCTTTTTTCGGCTTGATCGGTTTTGGCCTATATAATATCGGCCTAATAGTTCATATTGCGTCTCAAAATTTTTTTTGCGAATTTATATATTGAATTTGAGGCCGAACAAATATTTTTTTATTAGTCTATTTGTTTCTTTTTCGGCTTAATGGTCTATAATTATATCGGCTAAGTGGCATCATTTCGTTTCACTTGACGAGCAAATAAAGTTTTGTGTATGTGTGTGTTTTGAGGGTGAGTTGGACTTGTTGACTTTTTTCGGCCTGAAAGTTACTGCTGAAGTATTTTCGGCTTTGTTACCGCCTGATTGAATTTTTCCGTTGCTGATTTCACATTCTATTTTCTTGGCATTTTTTGTTTGAAAATTAGCATTAATCATTTTAATTTTTGACATTTTGAATTTTTTTCCCCGTTTTGCGGCTTTCTTGTTTCTTATCGCTAGTGGTGCAAAGCACAGCTTCGCCCCTTGTGTAAAAGTTTCATTTTGCTGTCAATTTTCGAAAGTATTCAATGTTTTGTTTTCTGAACTGTTTTATATAAATTCATTTGCGAGGCCAACTGATTTGTAAACGTGAACTACATTTTTCCATTCAGGAACTTCTGTTTCATCTTACAGCTTTACGGTAGCAGATATAGGGGTTGGGTGGGTGGTCGTGGATGCCTATCCTATCAAGGATTCGACCCAAAGGTTCCCACTTTGGTACTATTTGAAGACATCAATTTTTTGCCCTAAAATTGTTCTAAAGGCACCATGGAGCGCAAAATAATGAGGTGGAGCGCACGCCAACAAAACGCGATTTTTGGTTAAAATTTTCCATAAAGTGTCTTAAGTGCCTTTTTGGCCATTTTTTTCAAAATTTCGCCTACGGAGCAGAAAATTTGGTCAGAATAGGGGCTTCATACTGATTTCTGAGAGCTCAGAAAATCAATTTGGTCACCGAAAAAAGTCGACAATGATTTGATTTAAAAAAAAATTCTCCTCAAAAATTTGAAAGTCTCCTGCTGATTTCCCTTGAAGTTCTTTTTTCAGGAGATGTGGAAACATCGATTTTTAGAACCACATTTTTCTTAGCAGCTCAACATGCGCCTACCAAATGTTTTCGGCTTAGTTGCTTCTCGTTAAATGACTCTGAAAGCTTGGGGATTGTGTTGTGGATACGATTTTTCGACTGTTTTTTGACTTTGTGGCTTTCGAATTATTTTCTATGTCTTTGAACAAGTTTTTTCTTCAAAATGAGAGTTTCAGGATCAGACAAAACAGAACTGGAAAAGCGAAGAGTGCGGATTTTGGACGAGGACGAGCGGAATCTTTTCTCCTGGATCAAGTTGACCCTAACTCTAAACATCTCGGACTTCGGCCACAAGGTCAACCAGGACTGTGTACAGTATCTCCACTTTCAGAGACACGTGATCGGATTCATGTTGCTGAATACTATTATATGCATGCTAGTGCTGCTACCGATCAATGTTGTGGGAGGCAATCAGTTCTCAAACAACACCAAGAGGTATTAGCTATGCTACTGGCACTATTAGTTTGCTTATCCTACTCACATTTTTACCACCTGTGTATTTTTTCTTGCGGCTCTCGCTGGCTGTTTGATTTAACTCATTAATCATTTTTCGTAACTTAGTTTTTGATAAAAAATTTTCGCTGTTTTACTTCAAGTTGCTTTGTTTCCTTGGAGAAAATGAAATTTCCTCGTTTTATTTTTTCTAGTTTCGGGCGTCTCACGCTGAATAACCTGGAGCCAGATAGCAACCTGTTAGTGGTCCATAGTATCTACGCATTCGCAATGTGTATTTTCATTCTTGTGATCATGGATCGGTTCGAGAAGAAGTATGTGCATGAGGACCCCTCCATGCAAACAACAGTCCTCGTCAAAAATTTCCCAATCCGAAGGTTTGATAATATTGCAAAAATCAAGTTACTCGAAAATTGAAGACAAAATTAAGTTAATACAGTTTCTCATGCGGCAAATGTTTCGTTGTAGCATTGTTTTTTCTATGTAGTAAATATCTTGAGAAAACTTTTTGCGATGATTGGGCTCAGTTTAAAATCGACAATTTGGCTTATTTGCGTAAATTGGTTGAAAATATTCTTTGAAAATGAAGCATGGGTTTAACGAATCACGGTTTTTTATAATATGTATACATATTTTTTTAAAATCTTAACAGATACTTTCATTGTTTATATATCAATTGCTTAATTATCAGTGATGCCGGTAGACATGTTAGAGCGTATTGAGTAGACTTATCTTACAGTCCCTTTTTTCGAAAACATCTATTTCATTTCTTAAGGGCATTATTCGAATCGGGAATCAAAGGAAAGCCACACTTACTACTGTCGAGGCTGGAGACGTACTTCACTCGCGTGCTAAAGATACTGCCTTCCAATTTCCAAATCTACCTCACCTTTGACGTAAGCGACCTTGAAAAGTTAGTCAAAAGGTACTATAAGTACACAGAGTGTATAGATTACGTAATGCGTAAAAATGAGAAAGCCCGTCTATCTAAACGAGAGCAACAGCTGGATGCGAAAGAACAAGTTGAACTTAATAGTCTACCGAGAAGTAAGCCAGAGGAGTCACGTGATATTATATCATTTGATGACGTAATGATTACGGTGGAGAATCAAGAGGTAGGGGCTGATGCAGAGGAAGTGGTAGGAGCTAATGGTGACGAGGAGTCACCGAGTCCCTCGGAAGTTGTGGAAAAGAGTTACGTGATGGACTCGAGGGAATTTGCAGCGAGGCAAAACTCATCATCGAAGCGTAAGTTAAAAAATATGTGGAGACTTTTAACACCTTAATCATGTCATAGACATGAAAAAGCTTCTATCTTTGCTTTAAAATGAGCATTAATTTATCTCTCAACTGTACACCAAAGCTCTAATGACCTTGCACTGTGTCTTATTAACAAAATCAATGCTGCTCATCGTTGCGTACATTGGGGTTCCGATATGAATTTCTGTATTCCAGAGATAAGAATGGAAAATCTGCATACTGAATTGAGGCACCTCTTTATTTCAGGGCTGAAGTGGCGCGGCCATGAAAAGGATTACATAAGTTTGTATATTTTAACTCAACTGCAACTCAGTTACACTATGCTGACATTCATTCCCAACTATAAACTCAAGTCACCATAAAATCAGCCAAATGTCAACTGAAAAGAGATGGATCTACCAAACTGTAGGATCTCCATAATTTTAACCGAGAATTTTGAACCGGTTTTTAAAATTCCCCAAAATCCCCTCACTTGACATCCTGCCAAATAGTATCGGAGGTTTTGCCGGCCTTGAAGTTCTGACGAACCCAGTTTGGCCAAACTGAACAATGAACCCAGTTTGGCCAAACTTTATGAGAATAATTGCACTGCAGTTTTCGGGCCTCTTTAAGATGTTGTAATCGAATCTTTCTGCAGAGAGAGGTGGTGCAAGCTTTCCGAAAATGCATCCGGCTATATAAGCAAGTGTTTGCTAAAAGTATGCTCTATTTTTCTATGATCCTCCTATTTGATAGATCCATAAACAACTGATCAATGCATATTGTACTCATATTCGCCGACAGTCCAAGATGATAAAAAGCATGACAATAATTGATAACTTGCTTGTGTGTGTAATGTAATGACCATGAAATGAGCAATGCACCTAGAAGCATTTTCTCTAGGAGTTCATCAGAAATGCATTTGGCTGATCATATGACTGCGGTTATGGGTTATATAAAATCGGTGATGGCAACTATATTGATGATTGAAAATTTCGCGAACTATTTAGAAGCTACTACCGGTAACTTCTGTTTCAGTTTCATTGGAACTAATCAAGAATGTTCCGAGCTCTAATTGGACTGCAATTTTTGTTTGAAGATCTTTGTTTGATGGTACCTTCTATAACTTTAACTAACCTTGAAAAATTGAGGAGAGTAGCCTTTGATTCCCTTCTGATCTGTTTTAATTATCGACTATGCACGCTAATTTTTTTCTTGATAATAATGGAATTATCAAATGTTCGGCTTTTAACAAAGGTGCATCGTAGATAGTTCGGTACACGTTTACTTCGATTTCATAGCAAAGTCCGAACTCTGGAAAAAGTTTCATTAATTATTTTTTTGCCTTAAATATATTTTTTAAAAGTTTTTCTTGCCTAGGTTAATAAACTCACCCTAAAGTTTTGTTAAGAATTGGCCTGGCGTTATTCTTTTCTGTCTACTGCCTGATTTGCATCGTAACTGCCTGACTGTAACTTAAATTGTTCAGATCTTCAACCAGTTTCAAACTATCTCAGCGATGACATCACCACGCTAGGCTCTGACGTCATCACGGACGCAGACGTCAAAATCGACAATCACTCTCAGCCGCGAGTTCACATAAACTGCGACGAACCCTCGACCTCGAAAGCCAACTGCACGTATAACGGCAGAAGTTCTGCTCAGTCGCCCAAAATAGCGATCAAAAAGGCCTCAATGAAGATAAGAGAGAGCGTACATTTGAATAATTTGAATCTAAAGTTCAACAAATGCTGTGCAGGTTTTCTGTGCCCATTTTGCAGCGAGACTAGAAATGCGTTCGAGTATTACACGGAGAAGAGAGAAGAGGTGGTCAAAAAGATTGTTAAGTTGATCCAAACGCGCCCATTTGAACAGAGGACTCTGCCGATGTTCTTTCTCACTTTACCTTCAAAAAAGGTGAGATGAACCTACTCAATTTTTTCTATGTACATTTAACTGCACATTTTAGATGCAAGCGGGACAGTTCAGTGCAAAGTTTGTGTAGATTAAACAGCATATCGAACAAAATTCGCTGTTTTACAACTCATTCTTTGCTGCATAATATCCAAGCCGCAATCTAACTTCTGATTTGTGATTTAGGTGGCGGACACGATCTGCAACTTTTTGCCTTATGAGCAGACTCTACACACACATCAGTGGGAGGTCACAATGGCGCCCAATGTGGATGACGTCATCTGGGAGAACCTCTCCCTCTCCACTGTCAGCAAACGAGTCAGGTATGTAAAATAAAGAATAGAACAATTAACTGGTTTTGTGCTGTTTTCCCAGAGCTCTTAATCACAGCTAATCAAAGCTAAAGTTTTCAGCAAAACTTTTTGAAAAAAGAAGTTTTGAGTAAATGATCGGGATTGGGAAGAAAGTAATAAAGAACCTCGACAAATGGTTTGCAATAACTTAAATAAAGTGATACAAATATGTTAAGTTTGTTTTCTCGTACCTAATATTCTTTCACATGCGAAAGCAAGTGAACTTTTAATCGGGAACTAGACTTTTTCTGGTAAACATTTTTTCTGGCAAATGAGTGAGAAACTGACCTTGCTTTTTGATAGAACCTCAACATTTTTCAGTACCCTTCGCCTTGGCTGAGGAAAAACTTAAGTTGTCGGACTATCGATGCTTAACTACTTATTTTTTGTTGGCTGCCTTTCCACAGTAATGAAATAAATTCGTTTCATTTTTCACTTAAAACACGTGAGAGGACGTCAAAAGGCAGTGAGCCGGTCAAGGATGCCTCAAGAGCAAAGTAAAATTAGTTTTTTTTTCTGTGTATGCAAGTGTTGACTAAAAAAGGAGAGAAAAATTGGTTCAAAAACCTCTTTGGGTGTGGTCATATTTGAATCTACCTTTCTTAATTTTCACCAGAATAACTCAAATCTATAGTTTGTAGAAATCATGCAATTAATGTATCAGTTTTAAATAAATTCAAAGATTTTTTTATGCTTGTATTATTTGCTCTTAGTTTAATTGAAGTCATTTTTATCTAATGTTCGTAAACCTCTGTTTCCGTTTTTCTGGCAGAGAAATTGGTATATTTCTTCATTTGATACTACGCTGTTGATGCTGGTGCAGGGATGCTCTTTTATTATTACTTTCGTCAATGTTTTGGTCAACTCATAACATAAAACTTGTGTGAGCAGAACATGTGATCGTTTTTTATTATTTCTCAAACCATCCGTTCTTTTTAAGTCAAAAAGAGTGCGTAAGAAGCTATTAAATAAAAAGAATGCGTAAACTCGATTTCAATTGTCAATTCATATAATAGAACTCCATATTGTAATAGCGGTTCTACATATGCTAAATAAAGTCTGAATAAAGTTTTTTGATTAAAAGTATTCTGCGAGTTTCTTTTTTTTTTCATTTGAACTATATGATGCTTATAATTAAGCTTATGATCTAAAACTACAACAAGATACGCCATTTATTCCGTATATTCTAGCTCATGACCTTGGAAATTGATAAGAGGAGGTCGCTGGTTTCTACCAAAATCAAGAATAACTGCATGGAGAAAACTTAATTGTTCTCCATCCTTTCAGTTATTTTCTGCAAATCTTGATTCAATTTTGAGCCTTTACTTGTATCTTTTGCGAAGATTGTCACAGGACTGCTGGAACAAACATTGAGCAGATCATTCACATTTTGTAAAAGAAAAAACTGAAGATCCCTGAAGTGATCGCTTGGAACTCCACAAAGTAATTTCTGCTGTTTTTACTCGCTGTTTTTAAATTCAATGTGTTATTATCTGTTTGTCAATTACCATTTGAAAATTTTATACATCGGAAGCCTTAAGCCGTGATCATAACTTTTTTTCGAAGAATTCCATAATATACCGTATCAAAAGTTTTAAAAAGATTTTCAAATGTACAAGCGACATTCTCGTTTTTAAAGTAAGTCCATCGCTCCCGTTTTCTACATCCCAATATCGCAGCTACTGCTTAATTTTTCTTTCTGTAACAGAATTGATCGGTGTTATTACCCATGCGATAGTAAGGGTATTGCAATCGGGTACTATGTTTTTCCCCTTAAATAACTTTAGGCACAGAACGGTCAAAAATAGAAAAAGTAAATATTGGTTCAATTTTTAACTTATTCTAATTTCTTTGTGTCTCCGAAGATAACGAATGCGCCTGAGACGATAAAGATTTTGGGTTCAATTCTGACAGGACTTTTTTTAAAAGGAAAGATGACGTTTCACAACAAAATTGTCGGCTCATTTGTTTGCTTATCTTTGTCGGCTTCGTTATCATATTGTAGAATTGTTTTTTTTTTAGTTTTTGTTACATTATAGTTGCTTTGAACTTTTGATTTACCCTGATGCATGTAATTTTACTAACCTTGGCAGGTTGTTCTTATTCGCTTAAAAACTTTTTTCTTCACAAAAAATTTCGCCTTGCCTTTATCGTATAAGGAACTAATTTTGATTCGTTTCAAGGAAAACAAAATCTTTGTGCTCTCCTGGATCGCAAAAAATGCTCAAAGTATTGATAGAAATTCTAGTGTGAATATTTCATGAAATTTTTTTTGGCCGTTTTTTTTTCCTTTTCTTACGGCTTGATAAGTTGTGGCCTTTGTCAGATGGGTTTAATGACCATATTGCTTAATGGTCATATTGCGTCTGTTTTTTGAGGGTCAAGGAGACTTATTAACTTTCGTCTTCTTTTTTTTCTGTTCGGCTCAAAGGGTTTCTGACAAGATACTTTTCGGCTTTTGTGCACTTTCACTTCTGATACAAATCATTTTTCGAAGACTGCTTTTAAAATGTAGCAATGAGAAAATTGGCCTGTGGTTACAACTTATAGTTTAGATTTACCCTTTTATTTATGTATCGGGTAATTTTTGATGCATCAAGAAAGTAATGAAAAACATCAAGTTATCAAAGCTCCTAAGTATTGGCAATACCGCTGGTTTTATATTTTAGGGGAAGAATTGTTTTTTCGGTTGTTTCATAGGATTGTTTGAGTACGAAAGATTTTTTGTGTAGTTTTTATTTAGAAACAGATTTCAAGTGATTTGAAAGAGATGGAACTACATTCAAAGAGTAGTCATTCAAGGAGTCCGTTGTCAAACAACATCGGTAAATCAATTTTTTTCGTCCAGATCTTTTTCTGGTTAAAAAATTGTTTATGAACAATTTTCTGGCATGGCATTTTTTTTCTTTACAGCTTCACCTTTATTTCGATAGTTTTTGTAATTTGCCAAGAAGGGTCTATTGTATGAATTATATGCTCTCACATTTATGCCTTTTTTGTTGCTATTCTTTTACAGAATTAGTCTTTCGTTACTTAGCTGTTTTTTGTTTGCTTGTGTTATTTTTTTTTGGAGCTATTCTATCTAATGAGGCGTTTATCAATTCGTGCAGGCGCGTTATAAACGTTTAATTCATGTGTTTGTCAGATACATTCAATTGAAAAAATTTTGATGGTAGAGTTCTTTTTTTTGAAAGGTTGCTCAAAATTGTTAAAAGGTCCATCTGTATTTTCTTGATCAATTTTATAATTTTTTTAAGAAAAAGTCTCCACTGAGGTCGATTCCATGGTGGTATGACATTCCATACACTAAAACTTAAGTTGCACTTTGAAAAATTGGTTAGTCCAAGTTTTCACTTAGCTATTTCTCGCTTTGGATTCTCTATCAAGCGAGCTTAGAGCCCTTGCTTTTTTAAGGTATTGCAAAACATTCGGCTATTATGATTGTTCTCTTTCAAATCAATGTTTTTTCTACCAAAAAAATGTTTGAATGTCGTTGGCATTTTCAAACAAGGCATGTGTTACTGAATAAACCTTCTGCTATGGCAAAAATAGGCGATCTTTAGAACTCTGTCATCAGTAACAACTCTTCGTCAGTTTTTTCATTGTTGAACTCTGTATGCTAGTTTTTGTTGTTCTTCTTTATTTCCTTGTCCAGGTATTCTTTCATGTACAATGCTATACCCCCTCTTCACTTGCTACGATTACGTGTTACTATTTCGCTATAACCATTCAGACTATAGAAAATTTCGTTCGTATATTCATTGCAGCAAATCTTTCTCCAGGAAATTAGTAACGGTTTTTCTTTACTTCTGATAAATATGAGAAGTATATATCAGAAGTAGAGAAAAACTTTTTTAATTTTCTGGAGAGAAATTTGGTGCTGTGAAAATACAAAAAAAAAGTTTCTATAGTCTGAATGGTTATAGCGAAATAGTAACATTGGAAAAATAGTGCGAAAATAACCGTGCAGTTTTATAAAAAATAAAGCGTCGTCTGTTTGTTTTTTTTTTATTTTATTTGACAAAAAATAATGACGTATCTCGCATGTTCCGACTGTCAATATTTGGTAAATCGTATTTATTTTCTACTAGATAACTTATCTGGCAACTTATTCCTTAAAGTTTTTTCTCTACTCCTTATCATTCTTTCACGTTAAGTTAACCAGCATTTCTTCTTAAATTTAATTTCTATAACTTTACCAAGTCATTTGCAGAAAGCTGTTTCGAAAATCGCAACACTCGTTTACAATTTTTTTATCGATTTTTGATTATGGTTTCTAATTCTAACTATGCTTCCTTGACTCAGAACTAGCTCAGTTTTTGTCTGCTTAGGAATTTGCAGCAAACCAGTCTTCTGAAATTGGTTTCGAAATTTACTGCTGGAGTATCAGTTCGAAAGAAAGTTTTTTAAATGTGATCGCCGTGAAAGTTACAGCAAATCTGCTTTTCCTTTTTTCATTCGTTCATTTGAACGCTCAGCAACTCTGCTGTAAAAAAGTGTTACAAGTCAAAATAATTAGTAGCAGCGAAAATAGCAATATACTGAAGTTTCAGCTGTGATGAGTTTGTTAACAGGTATCAGTTTTTGCTATCGCTTGCTACAAACATTGCAGTAAACCGTTCGAAAGGCATATTGCTGAATCAAAAATGCAAAGATGAAAAAGATTTTGGTGGACCATCAAAAAAGTCAGGATAAAAAAATGCTCTTTTGTTATCAAACGCGGGTAGTAAAAAAACTAATTCACTTGAAATTTTCAGTTTGCCACACAATTCAAGTTGAGTTTATCTTTTTAGCTTGAACTTGAGTTTGTCGATTTTTTTGCTTCCGTGACTTAGAGGCAAGTTTCTTGTTTTGGATTCCATTTGTTTTCAATTGCAGCTTATTTTGCAATGCATTGTCCTGGTTGGCCTGCCCACCATTTTTTTGCATTTGTCTAATTATTGGATGTTTTATGCATCCAAGTCCTTGTTGACTTGTTACCTTTGCGATCAGCAAGAGTATTGCAATCGGGCACTAATTTTTTTTCGTAACACAAGGACTCCTTCACTTCTTTTTCCTCATTTTAGTTTCTGCTCCTCTCGGTTGCAAGTAGTAGGCATGTTTTGAGTTTTTAATTATTTTAAATGTTTCTTTTTCAATATTGTTTTTTTTTGTCGGCTGTTTTTTTTTCAAATTCGATTTGTCAAAATTATTTCTTTTTGTTTTTCTTACGGCCTAAGGTTTTGGCCTATTTTATATCGCCTTAGTGCTCTCATGTTGCGCCGTTTTCTCAGTGAAAAGTTCTGTGTGTGTGTGTGTGTGTGTTTTGAGTAAGAGAGTCGAACTTGAAATTTTACTTAGTTTTTTATTTTTATTTAAATTTTTTGACACTAATGGTTCTTATCAGATATTATTATTCTTTGGCTGATCGTTTATCGGCTTAATTATAGTCGATTGAGCTCTCGGTTTAAATTATATCCTGAATATTTTCCCTTCAGAGATAAATGGCCCTCAAGGTTGCTATATGGGCTGTACTTAATTCTTTTTTCATTTTTGTTTAGCCGAAACATTCCGGTTGAACTTTTTGACTGCCGACATCAATTCCGGCGGTTAAGTTAACACGTATATTGTTTTGTAGAATTGTTAAAATTTATTTTGAAATCGATAAAATCATGGTACCAGTTTTCGAACGCTCTTATTCATACTATTTTTGCATGGTAATTTTTCTTTGGATGCTGTTTTCTCATTCTAATGCTTGGGCATGTTTTTTTAAACTATCTTCAAAAATTTCGATAGATCTACTTCGATGCGTTATTATAGGATTTGCTGAGTGTTTTCTCAATGCCGCGGAAAGAGAAGAGTTTTAATTTTTTTTAGTTTGAATTTTTTTTGGTTTTAAGGGGTTTTTGCTCAGGTATTTTTGGCTTTAATACTGCTTGGTAATGTCATTCCGATGCTAATTTCGCATTCGGATGTGTACCCTTGCGATAAACAAGAGTATTGCAATCGGGAACTTGAAATTTCTATCAGTTTCAATTTTGTTTCATTTTTTTCGGCTCTATTTGCTTCTTCTCAGATGTTTATGCTTTGTTCCTGCTTGCTAAGTTTCTCAGATATTTGGCTGCCGTCATGCTTAAAATTTTTCTAATTGTACAGTAAATTGCGTTTTTACTTGCAAAAATGCAAATCACGCAAAAATTGAAAGGCAAATGGCCAGAAGTCTGAAAGTTCATAAAAGGTCGATCATATTTGTTTCTGGTTTCCTTTAGGTCGTTTGATATTGTTGCTGGTGAAATATCGTTACGGGTGGCTATGTTCCTTGATTGAAGTTTTTGTTTTACTAGGTTGTGTCTTTTTTGTTTTTTTTTTGTAAATTTTTCAATCATTTTGAGCAAGCAACTCATTTTTTTGCTAAATATTGATTTTCTGAAAGATTCGGTGCAGAGTAAAATTGCATCCAATGTTAATTAAGAGGTTCTGAAACTGATTTTAGGTGTTGTTTAATAGGTTTTGCGATAAAAGATAGTCGTTTATTTGTTTGTATAGAAGTTTTTCGACTACTTTTGATAATGCACCTGTTATTGAGATTGGCCTGTAGTTTTCTTGTAGTTCTGGATCGTCTTTTTTGTATGCTGGTGTGACAATGGCTTTTTTGAGCTTATCGGGAAAGATATTGTTTTTAATATATTCATTGAAAAAGGAAAGTAAGATGTGCGTATATTTCATTGCAACTGCAAATGAACCTCTTTTATAAGACGTGTCTGCGGCATAATTAAATCTTGCTTGACGTTTAATTTCCAAAGTTTATCTTAGTTGTCAGTACAAAAAAAACAAATCCTAGTTTTATCATAAAGGTACTTGAAAGTCAAGTTTTTCAATAATCCATTTGTTTTGAGAAAGTATTAACCAGTATGAAAAAAAGAAAGCAGACAATTTTAAATTTGAGTAATTTCTTGATTTAAAAAGCAATTGCCCATTTGGGAATTGTCCAGTTGGGGATAGGTAGGGGTTTGAATCTCGGCGTATCACTATTAGGTCTAGTTCTTGTGTGTTGAAATAGTGGAAATTTCCGGAAAAAGTAGTTTTTTTTTGGGGGGGGGGTTTGATTCGATGAGCTCAAGTAAAAGGGTACTGCGATAGTTTCGAAGTTCAAATATTGTTGACGTGGTTTCTATTAAGCTTCCGGGTTATTAATTATTTGATTGGGAAGTCAAATGATTTTTAGTTTTCGTTTATCAGGTGGTGCATCGCTCAGGTGCTGTTCGTAGTGCTATTCTTCTTCATATCAACTCCTTCGATCGTCATTGGATTCACCAACTACCTGAACGAACACACCAAGTGGAAAGATTACCTCGAAAAGGTGCCCCTCATGAAGGTCTTTGTCGGACCCCTCATCTTTGTCATTCTAGCCGCCCTCTTACCCTTCTTGGTCATTCTTATCTCTGACGTCAGAGGATTCAGCACCAAGTCAAGGCTGAATTTCTACAATTATAGACGAGTGTATATATTCCTGTTCTTCATGATCCTTGTCCTACCAAGTATCGGCTTGACGAACATCGTCGATTTGATCCGAGAGTTCTTCGAAGGCGTGAACAACCTAAACTACACGTGTATATTCAGACCAGATAACTCAGCCTTCTTTGTGAATTATATAATATCGGCTGCCATGTTGGGCCTGATGGCGGAATTGCTGCGAATAGCCGATATGTTATTCTATCTGATTCTTCTTATTCTGATGAAATCTAAAGCGGAGCGAAAGTATGTGAAGAAACAATCTATTCTCCAATTTCCATACGGATACTGCTACGCTTTTCAATTACTGGCTGTTTGTGTAGTGATCGTGTACTCTCCAATTTGCCCAATTATTGCGCCATTTGGCTTAATTTACAGTCTGATGCGCCACTATGTGGACAGATACAATCTCTACTTCTCCTTCGAACCCTCAAAATTGAACCAGAATATCCACAAATCATCCACTGTCATTCTCCTCTCGGCTGGATTTCTCAGGTAAAACTTTTTCTCTCAGCCTAGAGGCGGCGAAATTAAGAGGCGTTGATTAGATTGTCGTAGAACCAAAACGGGTTCGAATTCTGTACTTTTTGTTTAGTTTGGTCCTGCTGTTCATCTACAGTTTAATCAAATCCGATACAGACAAGAAGCTCAAGAACCTCAACTCCATCATCCTCCTAATCCTAATCATCCTAGTAGTCTGCTACTGGACCATAAAGAAGTTCCTCTACATGGTCAACTCAGTCTCTAAAGGCGTGATCGAAACCTCAAATCTGATCAAACAGGCGAGCGAAGAAAACATTCTAGCAGCAGGGCAAGGAGGATCGAACGCACAGGCAGTGCCGAAGTACAGCGCAACAGCGAATAATTCTACTAACCAGTCTTTGAACAATATTGCAGAAGATTGTACAGGGAACTACCAACGTACGGAAAGCGAGCCAATCATTGATGTTGTCAGTCGAAACGACACAGCCATGTCTAATAACGGAAGCTTCCTGAATACACCAATGAATAAAAAAGCTGCAACTTTCGATACTGCCGAACACGATGCGGAGAGGACGTTTCTAAATACCCCGATTTCGCTGAAAAAGAAACCGAAAAAGATTTCAAAGCCCTCCGATTTTCAATTGGATCCCATAAGCGAATTGGAGAAATATTTGCCACCGATATACCATCTCTTGAAGAGTCCGGATGTGGCATCAAAATTGAAAGTTTCGTTGCGACCGAAAGGAAAGTCTTGGTTCTCTCAGGGACCGGACAAGAGTCTGACTGGAAGTATGAAAACTGGTCGCAAATTCGAGCCAGTGAGGTCTCACAGGCGAAGTGCGAGTGACGGCGGAAAATTGGACGCATCGGGAAAAGAGAAGAGTAGTTCGAAGAGTAAAGCTCGAAAGTCAAAAGACGAGTTGTTCGGTTCACAAAAAAGAGACACGGACAATCATGCTGCTACGAGCGGTTCAAACAATATTATCGGAGACGCTAATAATGCAGAACCACAGGCTATAACAGTAGATTTTGCGGTTTAATTTTCAGGTTTGAAGAGTCTAATTTTTTATTGTGTAAATATTGTCAGTTGCATTAGTGTGTTAGATAAAAAAATGTTTCGCCTAACCCTAAATAAAAATCAATTAACTGAAAATGATTGTTTGTATCGACGAAAGATTAAAAAATTAAAGACTACTGTTGTGAAATTAAGTTCTTAAAAATATCTCAGGTTTTTTTTTGCGTGCGAGCTAAGGGTTGTTGCTGTGGCTTATGCATCGGCCCAATTGGTCAAGTATTAATAGAAAGGTGGTTGAGCATCTTTCGGGCGCCGGCAAGCGCGGATTATATCATTCATTCATTCTTTTTCGTGGTTTCCATCATATACTGCGGTAAAATGTCACAAAAGAAAACAACGTACATCTATATTGCGATCTGTGTCACGTGACCGTATCGATACCCGATGGCTTTGATTAATTGTTGTGAACTATTGATTTGAGGTTTCCTTTGGCATTTATTGAAATCAATTGCACGGCTATTGGTTTCAGTTGATGAGACAATCAATAATGTGACGAGGGTGGAAAAGATGATGATCAGTCGTTCGATTCCATGCGTTTCTAATATTATCAAACTACCAATAAGATGACCTTTGAAACCAAAAACTAAGTTTTTTAAGTTTTACAGTAAATCATCATAATTACTTGTTTATTGAGAGTCGTGAACGTTGTGAATACTCTTATATTGGTCATGGTAATTTTTCGTTTGTTTTTTAAGAGTCGAACGTAATTCAAGCTCTTATTTAGGTGCTGATGATTTTTCGTTTTTCAGGAAAAGTCTTAAAATTTGTCAGGCTCTCATTTATTTTTTCGCGGCTTGACTTTTGATTTCTTTTTAAGTTCAGTTCATTTCTTATGTTAAAAGGAAGGCAAACTCCACTATCGAACAGTAAAATGTAATTGTCACAAAAATGAAATCAATTGAGCAATCTCTCCCCCTCCCCCTCCCCCAAGCAAAAACTAAACACTACAAAAAGACGTCAACAAACGCAATTAGATGGTTGATGTGTTCATGACACGCGATCAGGACCAACTGAAGTGCATTTTATGAGTATCGAGAAAAATTTTGAAATGGAAAAAAAATCGAAAAATTGAAGAAAAAAAAGCTAATTTTTGTTTGGGGGACTATTGCCTCTCATTGAGGAAAACGAGTTATCAGGGTTGGTGCTCTGACCTTGTATCTGAATACCAAAATCATTTCTACTCAGCGCCTTACTATTGTACGCAATAGCTTTTTATCATTTAGGACAGAAAAGAGTAGCTTGAAGTGCCTCAGTTTTTTTATTTTGTTTTCACTCTGAATGTAATTTTTGAGCTTTGATATTGTAAAATTTGGCGTTTCATATTCGTTGGAGAATCTCATTCATGTTTTCAAATCATTCAAAGGTTTTTCAAATAGTTATAAACATCTCTGAAGTACCTATTGAGCTATCTCCCCCTCCCCCCCAACGCGAGAATGGTAAAGTCGCCCCGCCACAACACCAGTTGCTCGAAAGCTGTTGAGAAACATCTGGGCTTGACAACTGAGCGGTCCTTGTTGTCTCGCATTCTTTGTTTCGTATCAATTGCAATGATGGTTCTGAAAAATAGGAAATTATTATTATGCGTATAATAAATTATATGAATTCAAAGCAAAAACACGTACTGGCATGTTTGTCGCACAAAATTTGGACTTGGATTTGATGAGTCTTTCAATGACGTAAATGCCTTTTTCTCGGTTTAAGTGCAGTTAGCTTCTGCACTTGCACAGGTGCTTTTTCCGCGTTCCCTCACTTCGAAGTTATCACCGTTCATTGCATCCACGACGATGTATCGTTTTTTTCTGACTCATTTCATCAAGTTTATACTGAACGGGCTTGCTCTGAACCGTCGAATGCTAATTTCTTACTTAGTGGAAGCTCTTAGTGTCTTCGGGACAACCCGCTTCCAACCAGCATCAAGAGCGGCGCCAACCAGTGTCAAAACAGAAAGTTCACATAATGCCGGTTGTATCAGCTGTTTGCTTTAGACAGATTCGCGTACACGTGTGATTTCACGCTTTTCTGAGGGCCTTTTTGAATTAGATCTATAAAGGCACTGGCGATTTTTGCGTACAGGGTACAGGAATTGCTATCGTCGCCGGTGATCTCAATATGGCCTTCAGTTTATCACTCTCCGTTCGTTGAGTGTAGTGCAGCAGCCTTCTCCTGTAGAAGACAATGAGGTAATTTTGTGATTTCTGACGGAGACGAAGACGTTTTTGCACTGAATCCAGGCTCTTTCCCACCAAAGCAGTTACCCTTTCAGAGTCCAACTGATGATTAAAAGCTACCTTCTTAACGGATAGTGCTGTTTTGCAGACGGGTAGCTGCTCTAGGATTTTTGGTTCCACAATTAATTATTCCTGGTTCACCTCGAATTGTTGTGAATAGTTTTGAAGCTGTTTCTTTGGACATGCACCACAAGATGACCCCACCAACTAATACCTTCACAGTCCACTTAAGGTACAAGTTTCGGCGAAATTCAACTCACTGGATCCCGGATTTCCATAATTACTTATACCTTTTCGGAAGGTTTTTTTAGCGTAGAATCCGAAACCTATTTTTTTTAATGGTGAAAACTAACAACAGAAAAAACTATATATACATTTTCACATTATTTCAGAAATGTAGAAATTTTGAAGAAAGCTTCATTACTGTATAGTCCGTTCTGCTATTGCTTTATGAACTCGTCCAGGTAAATCGGCGCCAAACTGAACCTTATCCCATAGACTCGACGGAGGCTCCTTATCAAGCGGGACGAGTACGACCCCACGTGATAGGTATAAGTACCTGATTCTGGGTCATCAAAATTTTGGGAATGATTTACTGTTGATTGGTGAAACCTACTCAATCCTAAATCTGTGTAAGCAGCTCACTGGTCTGAAGTGATGTGGTGCCTTGCTCCACCAATTGTTGAATCAAGGGTATCAATGTTTCGCGGTTTCTTCTTTTCTTCACGAGTCTTTTCTTCTTTTCGCAGTTGCTTCTATTCCTATCTTCCCTCTCGTACATTCCAAAAATCGATTGTTGATGGGATGTACGCACGCGCCCGACGTCGTACTTCCGCCGGAAAAGCATGCATTCATTGATCTGTACGATATAATAATAATCTATCATATATTTAAATGCGGGCTTCACTATCTCGCCATGTTTAAGCTTTTTCAACGTATTATTTTTGCATGTTTAAGCTATATCGTATATTGCAATGGTTAAGATTTTTTTTCGATTTTCCAATTTGATTTTAGTGGTTATTTAACCAAGTTTAAATTAAGCAGTCCAATATCGAATTAGGGGTTGCGAGTTCGGCCTCCAATTTTGAATGCCTGAATCATTTTAGTTAACGAGATAAGACGATTTTGAGGTTTTTTCACAAGTTTCAAATACAAAATAATTTACAAAACTTGAAGTTCCCAACCCTGTAATTGGTTGCTGTCAGAGTACTCTCAAAGATTGCGAATCTTGCCTCCAAGTAGGACTGCTCATTTTTTTTGTATTTTTCGAGATAGGACGTTTTTTTGTGATTTTTTCAAAAATTTTTAGAAAACTTAATATTTTATGATTTTTTAAAATCTGAAATTCCTAACCCTGTACTTGGGTAGTGTCAGAGTACTCTAGGGAGTAACAAATCTTGCCTCCAAATATGACTGTTCAAATCCTTGTAGTTTTCGAGATATGACGTTTTTTGTGATTTTTTTTCAAAAAGTTTCAAAACTTAAATTATGATTATTTTCAAAAATCTGAAATTCGCAACCCTGTAGTTGGGTACTGTCAGAGTACTATCAAGGATTGCGAGTCTTGCCTCCAATTATGATGATCAAATCCATGTAGTTTTTGAGATATGACGTTTTTGTGATTTTTTCAAAAATTTTCAGAAAACTTAAATTATTATTTTTAAAAATTGGAAATTAGCAACCTTGAAGTTGGCTTCTGTCAGAGTACTCTAAGGAATTACAAACCTTGCCTCCAAATATGACTGTTCAAAACCTTGTAGTTTTCGAGATATGACGTTTTTGTGGTTTTTTCAAAACGTTTTCAGAAAAATTAAATTAATTTTTTATCGCTAAATCTGAAATTCCCAACCCTGTAGTTGGGTCCTGTCGGTGTACTCTCAAAGATTGCGAATCTTGCCTCCAAGTAGGACTGCTAATTTTTTTTTATAATTTTCGAGATAGGACGTTTTTTTGTTATTTTTTCAAAAAATTTTGGAAAACTTGATTTTTTAAATTCCCAACCCTGTACTTTGAAATTCCCAACGCTATAGTTCGGTGTTGTCAGGGTACTCTAAAGAGTAAACATATCTTGTGACTGCTAAACACGACTGCTGAAATGCTTTTAATTTCCAAGATGTGACGTTTTATGATTTCTTCAAAGTTTCTCAAAGAACTTATCTGCAAAGAAACTCAAAAAACTTGAAACTACCTACTCGATGAAGATACAACCTTATTGTCAGCGTCACCCTGGCATCTCAAATCTTGCCTCTTAATATGAATGCTCAAATCTTTTTAGTTTCCGAGATAAGACGTTTTTTTCGATTTTTTTTTGGGGAAACTTAGGTTTTAAAAAGTTCGCGAAATTTTGAATTCCTTTAGTAGGGTGCTCTCAGGGACTCTCAGTGGTTGCAAATCTGGACTCCAAATTTCTCCAGAGGCCCATTAAGTTTTCGAAATGACGCTTTTAAAATGGGAATTTAAAAAATTAGAAGGTCGAAATTACCAACCAAGTAATTTGGTGCAGTCAGAGTACACTAAAAGTTTGCAGATGTTGTTTCCAATATATGCGGTTTTCATGAGTTGTCGAAAAATTTCGAAGCACCGGAGTTGCGTTAAACGCTAGTAATTATAATAATACATAATTTAGATAGTCTCAAGGGTTTTCACCCATTTTTCAGTTCATCTTCAGTTCAGTTTTATTTTACTGAGAGGATTGCAGTTGCCACATCTGCATATTACTCTCCAAGTACATTTATTTTCTTCGGTGTATTGTTTAGTTAAAAAGTTCCAGTAAATGT
Source organism: Symsagittifera roscoffensis (assembly GCF_963678635.1). Taxonomy (NCBI): domain Eukaryota; kingdom Metazoa; phylum Xenacoelomorpha; order Acoela; family Convolutidae; genus Symsagittifera; species Symsagittifera roscoffensis. The sequence continues at coordinate 57,921,874 of NC_087064.1, forward strand.
TCTGAATAGTAGCTTTATTTAGAAACTTCTCGAAACTTTCATAAACACGAAGAACGTAGTTGTAGATTAGTTTCGTCCTTCGAAAGAAGTTTTCGTTGGTTTTATTTAGTCGCGGTTTCGATAACTTGAATTAACCTCGATTGCTCTATCGACTAGTATCGCATATTGTCTCATTTTCAATTGAACTTTCAACATCAAATTCACCTGTTATAATAGATAAAAGCATTAAGAGATCATGCATTTCAACATACAGGCTTAACGGAAGAATATGCAATTTAATTAACCGATTTCGATAGCTTAAGTCAGAACCTATTATCCATTTTGTTGCATGTTGAACTTTTTCGAATTCAGTTAAATTTCCTTTATTTGGCAACCAGGTCTGGGAAGCATATACAGCAATTGGGACAACGTATCCAGCGTATGCATTTAATTTGATTCTCCAGTTACAATTTGATGTTAGATTTCGCTTTATTTGGAATAAGGCGCCCATTGCTTTGTTCGATCTGCGTTTGCAATTTTCATTCCAACTTAGGATTTGCTGCACTATGAGCACTAGGTCACGTTGCGACTGTACGGGGGTGAGTTTGGCATTGCATAAGTGTGCTTCAAGGTTTCCTTTGATGTTAAGAGTATGCGACTTTTTTGTGTTTGGTAGTATCATATTTGTATTAAGCCAGGCTTGAACGTTATCGGTCGTCTTGTTCATCGCTACTTGATTTGTTACGATTACTTTGAAATCATCAGCATACCCGAAACTGTCCATGTCGAACATACACTCTGGAAGATCATTAATAAATAGCAGAAAGCGATCCTTGGAGAACACCGCTGGTTACATTTCTTAGGGTTGATTTTGCGCCGCTTATTTGCACGTATTGCTTGCGTTGGCTTAAGTATGATTTTAGAAGTCCTTAGATGTTTCCACCAATTCCAAGAGACCTTAATTTGCTAACTAGCACACTATGCGGTACTGTGTCAAACGCTTTAGCAAAGTCGTGATAAAGAACACTTAACTCATTGACAGATTCTAGATCATTGGATTCGTATATTTTGTCGAGAAAGTTTATTAGTTGCAGTGTCGCCGATCGTCTTTTTCTGAAGCCGTATTGACTAGTGTGGAATTTTGAATGAAAGAAACAATAAATTTTATCAAAAAGGAGTTTTTCCAAGACTTTTGAACAACAAAATATGAGGCTGATGGGACGGAAGAACATTTATTGATGCTACTGTCTTATCAAAATTTACTGTTGGGGGAATTGAGGGTGTTTTTCGTATACATTTCAAGTATTTCTGTATTTTACTAAACGTTCTTCCTTCAAATACTGATTTTTCATATTCAGCGAGGTCTTTCTCGGATTCAAGTTTGATTTGATTTTCAAGGCGATTGAGTTTAATCAATTTGCTAAGAGTTAAACTTTTTCGTTTTTTCATTGTTTTCAGCTTATTCATAAGATTTGATGTAACATTGGAAATCCAGGGGGGTAGGTGGGATCTATGTTTGGTAATTCTTGGTATGTGTTTATCTATTTTTTTCCACAACCATTTTTGCCATTGTTTTAACAATTCATCTACATTACTATAGCAATACGGTTGAAAGGGTTCCTCGAGGATACTTTTATTAAGTTCGTCCCAGTCAGCCTTGTTAAAAGCGTATTTTATATCAGTTACTGCAAATTGCGTTTCCTCCTTTCGAGGTCGATGGTTGTAACAATTGGTTTATGGTCGGAAAAACTTTTGTCGTTTTGCATTGGATCATTTTGTAAACTATTATCATATTCGGAGTTGACCATGGAATCTGGATTATTGGCTAGGACGACGTCTAATTGATCAGTCGATTGATTACTGAAGTTTCTTTCTACAAGTGCATCAATTATTTGTTTTTCGTAATCAAGATTTGATGACATAGTTAACCAGTTCGTTTGTGATAGATGTAGTCACCTGTTAGAATGATCAGATTACCTTGACACTCCTTTGCCTTAAGCTGAATGTTTTCTAATAAGGTTTTCAAATCCTTAATTTACCATTGGTAGACACTTGGGTACGGAGCATTGTATATGCAACAAAGCAAAATTACGCTGTCTTTTTTAGTTTTAATTTTGATGGTTATACAATCGGAATGTTCATTTTGTAATGAGATATGTTCGTGAAGAATGTCGTTTTTGATTGCAATTAGTACTCCACCATGTTTTGTTTTACGATCATCATTTGCGATTCGGTCTTTTCTATATACCTGATATCTACTTAGAAAAAGGGCTGCTGATGGGATATCACAAGTTAACCAAGTTTCTGTTAAGCATAAAATGTCGTAATCGTGTGTATTTAGCGTATTTGAAAACGTTGTTCTACTGTTTATATCTACTAAGCTTCGAGTATTAAAAGTCATAATTGAGATTGTTGCTAGTCATTTTTCGGTTTCTGAGTCACTTGTCTCATCGCCGTAAGTGCTTTTTTCTAATGGTATCCATTTTTTGTTTTCCAATATCTCAATTATGAGATTTTTTACCCGAATATCTTTCGAGATTAATTGATTTTCATCACTGTCGATTAACTCTCTACGTTTTTTCAGGCATTCGTTTTGCTTTTTGGTGTCCGTACTATTTAGTTCAGGATTTACATAGACGGGTTTTTGATAGGGATGGTAATCTTTAAGCTTGTGTGCCGCCCTCAGCATAAGGTCTCGGCTGATTGGGTTTTCAGTATTTATCAGGAGTGTTCTTGGTTGTTGTTTACTTGCGTCATATTTACCGAGTCTTTGCGCCTTAGTAAGTTTCTCATCTTCGACGTTAAGATGTTCAAGAGGCTTTTCTACTTCGGCTAAATCAGCATGTAATCTATCATCAGCCGAGCTTGAGCTTGATTCTGGTATACCTCGTATATATACTCCTAGCGTAGTTTTTTTCGGGAATTGAAACTGATTTTCCAAGATTCACTTTTCGTAAGGATTGTTTGTTTTGGTATCTTTTTTCACGTTTATGACTTCCGATTGATTATTTGTAATGTTGTTGTTTGACTTTTCAAGTTTATCGGTTAGGGTTTTCATTTGTTCCTGAAGTTTTTTCATTTGATTATTTGTTTCGTTTTGAAACTTTTTCAGATTTTCGTCTATTTTTGTTTCCAACTTTGATTCCAAGTTTGACAAAAAATTTTGTTTTTCCGGTTTGCAACTATTGCAGATGTGGATAAGATTGCCGTTAAGTTTTATGAGAATTTCTATAGTATTCTTTTCAAACTCAGTACACTCTATTGTTAATTGAAGTGTTTTATTACAAATGCAACAAACGAATTTGTTGTCATTTTCAACTTCCCTGTTGCACGTAGCGCAGTTATCACGCGTCATTTTACTGGCTTGAGTTCGATTGGGGCAATTGGTTAGTTCGTTAGAATTGGGGTGGAGAACTTAAACACGAATTGATTTAAACTTAGCCGATGGCCCCTGAGGGGACCTTTGGTAGATTAAGTTAGTCTGTAACGGACACGTAAAGATAAGGATAGAAAAAAGAAAAGATTGATGTATACTTGAGCTACCAGTTTCAGCAGGTGCTCTGACAATTGTTGGTGGGGCACTCTTGTTCAGTAAGGTGTCCGTTGTCGTTCAAAAGCTTCGAGTACTTCTTATACAGAATTTTCCCCTTGATGAGATTTTTCAGGTTGTTCATACCGTCTTCGCTTAGATGGTAGTGATCGTTCGTAAAATATTTGTTACCCGTAATAAAATTCGCATTGTTTCTGAATTTCCACTTGACCTCGACCTTCATGTTAGATTTCCTTTCGGCTTTGGCGAGAAGTAAATCGTTTACAGATTTTGATTTCGTTTGGTTTTCGTCACGCTCCGGTACACCGATGACGAATACGTTGGAAGCTCGTTCACAAAGGAAATTTGCTAAGTCAACAATGTCGTCGGCTGCTTGGGTAGCTGGAGTTAAAGTTGGTCGGGTGTAGTTTCCTCACTGGCACCGGGTAGTGACAGACAAGACGTTCAACTTTCCTGCTCGAAGATGTCTGGCCTGGGTATCAGCAATTAGGAGTTGCCTGGTTGGAGAAGTCTTGAAGATATGGTATGTGGATCGTTGCTATTTTGTGTTCTACTTGCAAAACACATTCAGAATCTTGTCTCTAAAATTCCTCCATTGAGGGCTTTCCACACAAGATTACAGACATTTAACATGAAATATACGTACCAAATATATCAATTTTAAAACAATATCGCTAACTGTGACGTACTAAAGGTACGCCATTTATAAACTTGATATATTTGATGCCATATTTAAGTGCTGATTTCAATTATGAAAATGGATCTATTATTGCTTAGATAAAGTCAATATTGTGATGAATTGCGAGAGAGAGAGATTGCTAAAGCTATTTAGAGAAAGGTAATTAAGAAATTTTTAATCACTCAAGTTCTATTTCATAAAGTCAACTGAGATCCAATAGAGAAGAGGCTCAAACTACCGGGCTCTACGTGTCCAGAAGAGACCTGTAAAAAATGTTATACTCTAGACATCTAAGGATCTGGAAAATCTCTACTCAACCCTGCTAGAAGACATCGTGAGGCCAAGCTGAAACAAAGATCAGGCGCAGCAACTGTTTCAAGACAAAAAAAAATGAAAACTATCCTACAAACTATAGTACTTTTGGGCAATTACAGAAACTTGATTCATTTGGTATCTGGAAAAACTCGAACTTTCGTCTCTACAAACTTGTAGATCAATCCATTAAGACTATTGTACTATTTGTTGATAGAAAGTATTATATTGATGTGTTCTCAAATTGTTCTTAGTTTGAAGTCAATCGCAATTGAGTGTAAATGCTGTAAACTAAAGGTTTCACAAACAATTACCGAGCCGCAACCCAAACCCCCATAGACATCTTAGCATTTACAAACAAACACATTGAGGATTTAAACTCAAATCATACCGAATCGCTTATCATTTTGGAAAACTATCTGAGTTTGCGCAATTAAATTTTATCATATGGTTGAATCACACTGACAATAATCTAAATGTAAATGGCACATGCTCAAGGCTCAGTAAACCCTTACTGTTATTGTACCAAAACAACACTTTCAGATCTGGATATCGAGGAAGAGGAGGGTGATTCCGAAACCCTTATCCAGAGTTTCAGGGTATCAACAGCAATGCAATTAACCATCTTAGAATAATCAGAATTTATGATTTCCGCCGCCGAACAATTCTCAACAGCAGCCAACCCATCAGCGGCAGTTTTCAAATCTTGATGTTCAAAATTCAAACATGCCCTATATACCAGTCATTCAAGCAACACCAGTCATTCCGCGAGTCAATGTCACTAGCGACAGAAACCTCAAGGAAGGGGACAATCCTTCCCGTTCCAAAACCAGCCAAATAACATCTAATGCCACCAAGCCAAGAGTCAAGGCAAAAAATCTAAATATATGATAGCATCAACAAGATGAACAAAAAGCGAAGAATGGAAAACCAAATCGAAAATTCGGGTCACGAAATTCTCAATCAAGGAAAGCGCTCTTTAATAGGGGAAACAAAAAGAAAAACCCAATAACAAACTGAATCCATAAGAAATTCTTGACCCTATATGCGATCGCATTGGAAAATGATGAAATTCTATTTTCACATCAAACTTCTAGACGCGCACTAGTCGATATACCTGTTCTTCTGCAATTGTCATGTCACAAAAAAATTCATCGATCTCGTAGCAGATACAACATTGTACCAAGAAATTCAGACCCAAAATTTTGAACCAAAACGAGTACGAATGGCCGGAGGGCAGCTTGTACCAATGAACATGGAAGCAGAAATATGTTTTCGCTACTGGAAATCCAAATCAGGCATGCAACACTGAAACATCCAGACAATCGGAGTTTTCGAACGCGCTCACGCAACGCTCAAATGAATTATGAAAGTGAATGCGGATGAAAATGGTCCTATTGCACAAATACGTCCCATTAGCAAGGTTCATACATAATACGTTTTACTATACATCAATTGGATGTTGCCCTAGCGCAATCTCTCACGGACGAGAACCAATCAAAACCTTGGGTTTTCGATTTTCAACTAAAGCATTAGAATCAATAACTTTCGAATCAGATTTTGGAACCTCAACTCAATGCAAGACACAATCTTAGAAAAATTCAAAGAAACTAAGCAGAACATCATCGACTCATACCAACGATATCGAGGGTATTACGATCAAAAAGCAGCAGCATATCCGTTACATCTTCATTTGTACTGTTTACTTCTTAATCCGGAATTAACAACGCAATCAGATTTTGGAAACCAATCCAAGCAAGTGTAGATGCCTCCGACTGATTCAAAGCCGATTCAAAAAAATCCGACTGATTCAAACTATCAGAAAAGTTGGAACCATTTATACACAATGTGTTCACCAAATTAGACTTAAGCCGATCGAGCATCAACAGGAACCAAGAATATTTCGAAAATACTGTTTAGCAAGGTTTATGACAGATCCTTTATTGGGACAGTATCGCGGAGAACCAGAACTGTATGACAAATATTAACCTCACTTACTAGACTGTGTTCAATACGGACTTTAAGTTTTAGTCTAGGTGTAATGAGTAACCTGGCCTGCTTAAAACGCTGCTCCACAACGACATGACAGCAAAAATCGAACGATTTGATGAAGAAGACGACACAGTCATGAAGATGAGTTTGATGAAAATGATTAGCCGTCTAATGTCAAAACCTAGAACAGCAATGTGATTATAACATCAAGAAACGCACAGAGAACTCAAATCATCATCTGCGAAGGTGCGTACAATCCCCTGTGAACCCTGTGGAAGTTTTGTTGGGCAGCCAATGCAAACGTCGGAGAACACTGATGAAAAATGATTTTAAAAACGAGAAAAAAAGACGAACATTTTCTTAAATCCTGAGGAAAAATCGTTTTACGAATTGGAATAAGTAACTTGTCGTACTTTTAATAGAGCCTCAAACCGGCAAAACAATCCGTGCGAACTAATACAGCCTAAATATGTACCAGAAAAGTACTATTGAAAATATCTTCAAAGCAAAATAGCAGGAAAAGTCACGAAAATCACTGATTTTCATCCACGCTAACTGTCGAAAAAATAATGATGGATCAAAAAAAATGTATGGGTAGGTTATCGACCCTTCGGCGTCGATTGATCACATTAAGATCAAATCTCAAGATGATTTTTTTTGTTAATTCCGGTGTTAAACAGGAGTCCACATTTAGATCAAAAATTGAAACATTATCTTAGCTTAAAATTAGCTTTCACAGCGCTTCTTGCCTTCGATCAAACGGGAGTAGCCTGCGTAACTTTGGAGAGCAGTCACGCCGCAGAAATACTGAATTACAATGTCTATTAAAAGGAAAATATGATCTTGAGAACAGATAAAATATAGTTTAGGAAAAATGAGTTTCAGTTGGTTTCATCCGACAACTCGTACAGTGCAACCGAGTTTATGCGGAGTCTTTTAGCAGACCTCGGCAGCCAGTCAGTGCCCACGTGAGGCGAGTCATAGTCGTTAACGGTGCTAACACAGAAGATACGAGTGGAAACACGGATGAAATTAAAGAACAAGAACGAAGTCTTCATACAGAAAAAAAAAACAAGTTAATCAACCTGTAAAAAGTAAAAATCAGCACTCGATCACCTTTTCAAAGGGATGTCGAGTAGTGGTTCCGCGTAATTCCTTCAACCTATCTTGGGACATGCGGCCTGGATAAATAAAAAATCACGAGAACCGGCCATTTCATCACTAGAAGGCTATCGGAACCATGCACCTCCTTGGTCGTCATTACTCCAATACACCATCAGGTCCACCCCCATTGTGACGGCCGCACCCAAAAACTGAGAAAATAAAGCAACAAAAAACTGCTATACACAATGGTCACCAACTGGCTCTCGCTTCCTCGTGTTTTCCTCGATCTCGAATAAACTTGGTTTAAGCCCTAGCGCTCCTGCTATAACTTTGGAAAATCAGGCTTCTGCATTCTCGCCCCCATCGGTGCTCTCATGAACTTGCAATTCTTGCTCAGGGAAGTCTGCAGTGTAACAAAAACCCAAGCATGTGAAAAAATCACTAATTAACTCCATCAAACTACATTTACCTGATATGACACCAACTATTGCGTAGAAACCGCAGAGAAAAAACACCTTCCGCCTTCTTCCGCTAACCTATCCTTCGGACCAGCATCAGGCTTTCCGGCAAAGAACGTTTCGCGCGGAGCCACAACGTAATTCCGCCGATACGGATAGGCGAATTCTTTGCTTAACTCTATCTTCCGATCTTCGCCTAGTGCTCTACACTTGTACTCAAGCTCCTCATACTTCTTGAGAAAGCACGAACGAAGCTGCCTAAAGAATCAAACATATCGAGAATTTCAAAACGACATAATTTGATCCTTACGCACTTGTTCATTCCAGCTTGTAGTCCGCCTAAGTGCTTCGTTCCAAACCAGCATCTCTTGCGTGCTCATTGTACAAGTTTTCCAGGATCCCTGACATGGCCATATTTCCCTTTGAATCGAATATCGTAAAACTTTTCCCCAATATCTTCAGGAGTGGCCACTCTAGCGACAGTGCTTTTGTCAACTAAATTGCCATTCCTGTCCAATTGAAGATACATGCCAACATCTCTTTTTTATCCCAATTGCGCTTCGTTGAACCGTCTTTTCAGAGCCTGCTCATCGTGTATATTATTGAAGAAAAACTTCAAAGCGTTCAATTCAATCATTTCCATTTATGCACTATATAATCACTATCTGAAAAGCAAAATCGAATGGCAGAATTATTATCTCTAGTCGCAACTTATTAGCCTCAGCGAAAAAGAAAAAGAATTGGATAATTGCTACTACAGGACACTGAGAAATGTTCTCAAAGGATACACTGCAAGAAGTTTATCCGCAAGTCATCAGGAAGAGGGAAGCAAACCTCAGATCGGAGCGAAAACATGAATCCGCAGTTTTATGATCATTGTCACAAGAAAATTAAAGTCAATAATAACAACTATGATTGATGAATACCTGCCAAAACACCACAACCTAGAGCAGAATTTAGCTTGAACGCTTACCGAAAAGTAATGTTATGAGAAAAGAAGACAAAACTAAATTTTCGAAAACAAAGAGCGAAAACAAGTTGCCTATATGGCTATTGAATCTATAAATCTAGTCAGACTTCACGAAACTCAGTTTTGTTGACATTGTCTCGTTAACTAACGGTGAAAGTAAATTAGTACTGCTAGCAGATCCACAGAGACCCCCATGCAGCACACAGAGAATTTCCCAGTTGAAACCCTCCTCAAGAGTTAAAAACTAAAGCAGAAAATGTTTGATTAAACAAAAATATATCGGTGAACCCTCAGTTAATTACACATAACCTTTAGCCTAATTCGCTTAGCTGCTGAACAATTTGATAGAAAAGGAACTAGTTATTTGCACAAAGAAACTGTCACAACACCCATGAAAATGTGAAACATTTTGAATCGAAACGCGACAAATTTCGACCGGATTGCTATAAAGTAATAATTGCTAACCACTCTCTCCATGAATAACGACCATTTTGGAATATCTGGTACAATCAATTCAGAATTGAGTTTTTTTTCCGAACTCCCATACAGCATAGATCTAATTGGTTTCGGAGAACCTAATTCAGATGTCCCGTCAGGCGAAATTAATGCTATTTTTGCTTGCGAAGACTTGTTGGCGTTGATTATCGTCGCATACCCTTTAGGATATAAGTCCCGAATTTTATTTACCTGCCAACTCAGTACGACCGACCAATTCGATAATTCGTTTTTTGAGTTGCTAGCAAACGCTTGGTTTATACTCGACGACATCAACTACTCCATCATTTACGAAACAACACTGAAAAATTAACACATCTAGGCTCACTTAATAATCTACAGACAGAAGTCAAAAATACGAGAAGATGCAAATCTGGCTAGTTTTGCTGCAAACTAGCCAAATACTTGCCTTTTATGACAAGGCACTCTCAACGGGAATCATATTTCATATAGACAGCTAATTTCTGCTCCCAGAAAAAGTCAACAAAGCAGAATTTCTCCTCCCGTTCCCAACATATAACTTTACTAATCAAGACAATGTTACGCATCTCCTCTCTATCCTTTCGACTAAATGGAAATCGAAGTCAACAGGCTCTAGCTTTAACTTTGCGAAAACCTTTAACGCTAGTGTGAGTTCTTTCAACGTCGATTGGATGCACCAAAAGCTCCAAAACGAAGTTCTACTTGCTCAGAAAGAAGTATCAAGTATCCAAGATGAGACCTCTCATTTCCTTTTCAAAGAAGCTGAAGATAAAAAATCAAAGAGAAGACGGGGCGCACCGATGGCATTGCCCACTCTCGTCAGAATTGGATGTTTCGGACCAGGCATCCTAATGAGAGACTCCTCTAGTTGTGGATTGCTGGGAATATTTGGTACGTGTCAGTACAAAAGTCGTGCCAACGCAGAAAAACATCAAGACACTGCACGAATTCACCATCAGACTAACAGACAACGTAACTGAGTTCGAGGAACAAGTCAATGAGAAATTCGTTCTGGTTGCCGACAAACTCACTGAAGTCAATAACATCTAGAAGGAAATGATAAAATCCAGCAGGAAAACTGGAAGGTGATCGAGGACCAGTTCCGGGTCATTCCCAATAACTATGAGGTCCTAGGAAATTCTGACCATTACCTCTTCTCAAAGCAGCAACAGAACTCTAACTTCGACACTGCAGCCTCTCTACTCTCTCTTCTGTATTCAGATGGCAAGATTTACAGAGTAGCGCTCTACGCGTTTAAGACGAACATAATGAATTCGATCCCAAAACGCTATTGGACAAGTGACTCACGATGTCTCTGGTACCTAGAAATTCACTGATTGCGATCCTTAATTCATGGACGAAAGCCAGGAAGACGCAGCAGTTAGACTCACCCAAGCAATCGCGAAGACCGATCTACACTCGTACTATGACGCCAAACTACTGCGAGACGTAGTGACAGGTTGATGAAGGTCTACTAATGACGCTAGCGATACCAATGTAATCGAGTCTAACAGTCTTTTCAGTCTATAGAGCCCACTTGATCCCAATGCCACAACCGGAACAAAAGGATGCTTTCAGATTGAAAACCGAAGGTGACTACTTCGCGGTCTCAGAGAACGCAATGGAGACGTCTGTGCTCACGCGAGAGCAATACGAGATGTATCTCGGTTCGTCAATTTATATAATTTGCCACCAGACGAGGAAAACACAATTGGGAAGATCTTCATGTCTGGCGAATGTGTTTTGGCCGAGCCTGGTAGCAGCACTAACCTACACCGAAAAGAGCAACAATTTTGGGATATGGTAGCTGGCTGATAACATCAGCTTCATTATCATTCTCTTTGGGGTTATACAACTTGAATGAGGTTCACACTCCATCTCGCAAAGAACACTCAGGATGCAACATCTGCATCATAACACTAGATTGCAGTACACAACTAGCTTACCGGAACATCAAGATAAGACCAAATCTTGGGATTTGCGACAAGATTCCGGAAAGACGAATTAACGTCAGACTTTCAGATCCATTGAAGCATCTCATATCAGAAATTATGGAAGTTAATGAACTACCATAATTTGAATCTCGAACAGACGCTGCGCCCAGTCTTGTAGAAGATGTCAAAACAAAACTTATCGACAGCCCAATAGTTACAAACAGGATCAACTCCAAGAAATATCAAAACCAAACGCGCATGGAGTGACGTTACTGAAGCCAACGCTTACGAAGAAACTAGAAAGTTATGTTCCTATCAAACTTTCACTAATGCTGAACTTTATAGTAATTATTGGAAGTACACCATTTCAGTGCTTGTGCACTCTCTCTTTCACAGATTTAAAGCAATTGAAGATATTGCTCCGAAATTCTTGAATACAATTCACGGAAAACTGATAATTAAACAATAATAATAGACATCGACGAACGTGAAAGAGACGAAAAACAGCGATACTAATGGAATCAAAAGGGGGATGGCAAAACAAGTACGCATTTCTCGACGTGATCGACCAATCTGTTTCGGTACCGCAACAACGTAGATCAATGAAAGGTGATATTCTGAATGACGAGATGCAACAGTCTATGGAAGGAAGCAGAACTTGTATGATGAGATCAAGATCTCTGGGAGAAGTGTCAGCTGCAGGACATGAATCAAATTCTCGAAACTAGCGAAGGAATTAAGCTGACCCCGACACCAGGAATATTAGGTGTGAAAAAACCTTCAATCCAAATTGGAGCACAATTCAACGAACTGGTCACCGTAACGGATACTGAGACGCGAACGGATCATTTAATCTCATTACTGAAACTGACCAAATAGTTTATTTGGTCATAACGCTCCAACAGACTGACTCCAAAAGACTCTAGTGGTAGCTTATGTATGAATCACAGTCATATACATACCCCCAGTTTGGATTATGTTCATCAGCTTAAGATATGTTCGGATCCTGCATTGACAAGTTGAAAGAAAATGCTGAAAATATTATCAAGCTATCTGACTTCGCCAGCCAAATAGCTGAAATTTTCTCTTTCTGGGACAAAATCTGGATGCAAAATTCTTCATGGTAACCAGTGGATTCAGTTCAACCAAACAGGCACCAGACGAAATAATACAAATTCAAAATCGAATATGGGAAATATTTCAAGAGAACTTCGAAATTTCCAAAGAAAACGTTCACTTTATCCGCCACTGCGATCAACTTCTGTTCACAAGACAGCAGGTTAACTTAATTTTGACACGGTCTCCTCACTTGATTCGATTACTTCCGCAAATGTGACATCGGCGCTCTACTTCTATCGCATAAACATGCTGAAATTGATAGCGTCTTTACTGAATACATTTCTGCCGATGTCGTTAGTCCCGTGAGACTCATTATCAAGAATTATAGAAGAAGTTCTGATTTTGCAAAGCAAAGCCCATGATCGGCTTTAATTAGCATTCCAATGGAGGAAATCTTATCGTACTACAAAGCCCAGCTTCTGACTGACGTTATCTTCGTCAAAGAAGGCAAGGTATTGACGATTGCCATTCCGCTAGCGTTTTTTGTTTTCCATGCAATTCCAACATCGATGCCTTAGTATGAAAGGTTTCAGTGGAAAACGGAGGGTCCCCACTGCAAAATATCAGAGGACAACATGGAGAGCGCAGGATTGACAGAATAGAACTTGAAACACTGCTTTGGATATTCTAGATACCAGATTTGTCACGAAATGAACCCTGCCGAGACTGGACATGGATATTGCCTGGCGATTTTTTTTAAAGGGAGTCCAGAAAGTTTGCGACACAATAGATAGTTGTCATCCATTGAAAAAACTGCAAAACCCTGGAGTTGGGGTATGGCTCATCACATCTGCAGCATACTTGCTATACTACGACTCAAAAACGGAAGCAGGAATTGAATTATTCATGGAAGTAAAGAAGTTACTCGAAATACCAAATGTACTAAAACAAGCAGATCAGGAAAATAGCAAAGCCATTAGACCTCAATATGAACGGTAAAATGGAAAAACTGACCCTATGGTATTTCATACACCTCCACTGGCACAAGTGTCAAATGTTGACTCCTCCAAACAACTTTGAGCTCCATTTCAAGAAGCTTTGAACGATGTTAGAGAACATGCAAAATGAGTCAAAGCGTAAATGACGTGCGCATTCAACGTTATGAAAGCCCAAACGTTCACTATGCAGATGAACTGTAAAAATTACGGCTTTGCAAAGTCACACGCTCGAAAACATAGTTCCGTTGTAATGAAATTAAAAGCAGGTACATTTAATAAAGCAACCACAATGTGTAATCTTAAACCTTAAAAAAATTATTTCTATTCATTGCAATAAACGTGTATTTTGGTCTTGCTGATTTTTTTTTGTTTTTTTTTGAGGAAAAAATTTTTAAATGTCCATTCATACATATTGCTGCTTTGATAAATGCACTTGGGTATTTATGTATTTTTTGAGTTCAGTTGAAATGGATCTGCTGAAATTAACCTAAATAGCACTCCGGCAACCCAAATACGAAGGTGGATATGGCTCGAAAAAAAAACGTGGTGAACGATTTTTGGTTTCGAGAGTAGAATTTTGTTTTTAAATTTCAGCGGAAGAAAATTGGTATTTGTAGATCCAGTTTTCTCACGTTGGGTTAAAGTTACAAAAAAAAGCGCCAATCATAAATCGTTCTAGAAATTCAAAAAGCTTAAAGGGCATCTATTTTTTTCTTTGAAATTCGAAAGTTCAACAAAGATTTTTTCAACAAAGTCAGTGTTTTTCTGTTTTCTTGCGTTCATTACTTTTTTCCAATCTTCGATTGGCTATGTTTTTGCTGTCAACTTTCAAAGGCAGCTCAAATTTGAGATGTTTAACCTTTTAAAGAACATTTGATGATGTTGCGGAGATGTTAATATTGCTCATGTTTTGCTCAATGAAGGGCTGAAGTTGAAATAAGAAGTTAAACGGCTAAGTTATTTCTTCATTAAAGCGCCACTGAGGAAATCTGTTTCCAATGGCAAGAAGCAATAAACATTGAGGGCACGTACAATTTTGAAGCGACGTACGATTATTGAACGAGCAAACAAAATAGTTATCAGAACGGAGGCGTCTCTTTTGTCAACTGGACTACTAGTGTAGACTTGTGATAGCTGCTTTCTAGATTGCTAATCTTAATGAGAATAGTCGCTAGAAGAAGTAAATAGGTTATTGGAGATATTGCTCCGAAATTCTTGAATACAATTCACGGAAAACTCATAATTAAGCAATAATAATAGACATCGACGAACGTGAAAGAGACGAAAAACAGCGATACTAATGGAATCAAAAGGGGAATGGCAAAACAAGTACGCATTTCTCGACGTGATCGACCAATCTGTTTCGGTACCGCAACAACGTAGATCAATGAAAGATGATATTCTGAATGCCGAGATGCAACAGTCTATGGAAGGAAGCAGAACTTGTATGATGAGATCAAGATCTCTGGGAGAAGTGTCAGCTGCAGGACATGAGTCAAATTCACGAAACTAGCGAAGGAATTAAGCTGACCCGGACACCAGGAATATTTGGTGTGAAAAAATCTTCAATCCAAATTGGAGCACAATTCAACGAACAGGTCACCGTAACGGACACTGAGACGCGAACGGATCATTTAATCTCATTACTGAAACTGACCAAATAGTTTATTTGGTCATAACGCTCCAACAGACTGACTCCAAAAGACTCTAGTGGTAGCTTATTTATGAATCACAGTCATATACATACATCCAGTTTGGATTATGTTCATCCGCTTAAGATATGTTCGGATCCTGCATTGACAAGTTGAAAGAAATTGCTGAAAACATTATCAAGCTATCTGACTTCGCCAGCCAAATAGCTGAAATTTTCTCTTTCTGGGACAAAATCTGGATGCAAAATTCTTCATGGTAACCAGTGGATTCAGTTCAACCAAACAGGCACTAGACGAAATAATACAAATTCAAAATCGAATATGGGAAATATTTCAAGAGAACTTCGAAATTTCCAAAGAAAACGTTCACTTTATCCGCCACTGCGATCAACTTCCGTTCACAAGACAGCAGGTTAACTTAATTTTGACACGGTCTCCTCACTTGATTCGATTACTTCCGCAAATGTGACATCGGCGCTCTACTTCTATCGCATAAACATGCTGAAATTGATAGCGTCTTTACTGAATACATTTCTGCCGATGTCGTTAGTCCCGTGAGACTCATTATCAAGAATTATAGAAGAAGTTCTGATTTTGCAAAGCAAAGCCCATGATCGGCTTTAATTAGCATTCCAATGGAGGAAATCTTGTCGTACTACAAAGCCCAGCTTCTGACTGACGTTATCTTCATCAAAGAAGGCAAGCTATTGACGATTGCCATTCCGCTAGCGTTTTTTGTTTTCCATGCAATTCCAGCATCGATGCCTCAGTAGGAAAGGTTTCAGTGGAAAACGGAGGGTGCCTACTGGAAAATATCAGAGGACAACATGGAGAGCGCAGGATTGACAGAATAGAACTTGAAACACTGCTTTGGATATTCTAGATACCAGATTTGTCACGAAATGATCCCTGCCGAGAGGGGACATGGATATTGCCTGGCGATTATTTTTAAAGGGAGTCCAGAAAGTTTGCGACACAATAGATAGTTGTCATCCATTGAAAAAACTGAAAACCCTGGATTTGGGGTATGGCTCATCACATCTGCAGCATACTTGCTATACTACGACTCAAAAACGAAAGCAGGAATTGAATTTTTTAAGGAAGTAAAGAAGTTACTCGAAATACCAAATGTACTAAAACAAGCAGATCAGGAAAATAGCAAAGCTATTAGACCTCAATATGAACGGTAAAATGGAAAAACTGACCCTATGGTATTTCATACACCTCCACTGGCACAAATGTCGAATGTTGACTCCTCCAAACAACTTTGAGCTCCATTTCAAGAAGCTTTGAACGATGTTAGAGAACATGCAAAGTGAGTCAAAGCGTAAATGACGTGCGAACTCAACGGTATGAAAGCCCAAACTTTCACTATGCAGACTAACTGTAAAAATTACGGCTTTGCAAAGTCAGACGCTCGAAAACATAGTTCCGTTGAAATGAAATTAAAAGCAGGTACATTTAATAAAGCAACCACAATGTGTAATCTTAAACCTTTAAGATAATTATTTCTATTCATTGCGATAAAGGTGTATATAAGACTCTTATTTAGGTCTTGCTGATTTTTTTTTGTTTGTTTTTTTTTGAGGAAAAATTTTTTATATGTCTATTCATACATATTGATGCTTCGATAAATGCTTTTGGGTGTTTATGTATTTTTTGAGGTCAGTTGAAATCCTTCTGCTGAAATTAACCTAAATAGCACTCCCCAAATACGAAGGTGGAAATGGCGCGAAAAAACGTGAACGATTTTTGGTTTCGAGAGTGGAATTTAGTTTTTAGATTTCAGCGGAAGAAGATCGTTATTTGTAGATCCAGTTTTCTCACGTTGGGTTAAATTTAGCAAAAAAGCGCCAATCATAAATCCTTCTAGAAATTCAAAGAGCTTAAAGGGCATCTATTTTTTTCTTTGAATTTCGAAAGTTCAACAAAGATTTTTTCAACAAAGTCAGTGTTTTTCTGTTTACTTGCGTTCATTACTCTTTTCGAATCTTCGATTGGCTATGTTTTTGCTGTCAACTTTCAAAGGTAGCTCAAATTTGTGATGTTTAACCTTTTAAAGAACATTTGATGATGTTGCAGAGATGTTAATATTGCTCATGTTTTGCTCAATGAAGGGCTGAAGTTGAAATAAGAAGTTAAACGGCTAAATTATTTCTTCATTAAAGCGCCACTGAGGAAATCTGAATCCAATGGCAAGAAGCAATAAACATAGAGGGCACGTATGATTTTGAAGCAACATACGATTATTGAATGAGCAAACAAAATAGTTATCAGAACGGAGGCGTCTCTTTTGTCAACTGGCCTGCTAGTGTAGACTTGTGATAGCTGCTTTCTAGATTGCTAATCTTAATGAGAATAGTCGCTAGAAGAAGTAAGTAGGTTATTTTTGAGTTCAATATAGGTTTCCGCGGTGAGTTTTGGCGGTGATTTTTCTGGTATTCGATTTCATTGTTGTCGAAGCTCTTTCTAGGCAAGGGGGTATATCCAGATCAAAAAAATAAGTGTCAGATGAAAATTCGCTGCTAATTGGCCTTAAGCCATCTAAGTTTTCATTCGCAGCACTTTAGTGGTTCATGGAAATTAAGTTTATTTCTCATGCCTTCGGATGATTTTTTCTCTGACGGTTGTCGTTTGTCCTGGATAAAATTCTTAAGTATAAATGTGTTTCCTTCACTGTGAAGCTTATGTGTTCCATCGGTGGACATTTGCTCTAGCACAGATAATCTATGTACAGTTTAACTGGCGTTTCACTTGACACATGTTTATGAAAGCCCTATGTTGAGTGGTTAAAATGCCATAATATTGCAATCTTCAAAGTTTTTACCAATTTCGACATTTTAAATTCTCAATTCGAGTAAGTTTTTCATCCATACGAACAAAAATTGAAAGCAAGTTTCCACTGTCACTTATTGTTCTAACCACGGTCTGATCGAAGGTGAAAAACTTTCAACCCTGAAGTGGGATGCTTTCAACGATTTCTCAAGACTTGCAAAACTGGCCTTAAAATATCTTGACTCATTTCCTTGTTGTTCAAGAAATAGGAAGATTTTTTTGATTTTTTTTCAAACGTTTTCAAAACGGACTTTTAAAAATATATTTCAAAAAATTTGCCTCTCAATCACATTTTGGTGAACTCATAGGAATTTTCAAAAAAAAAATTGAATGAGGGCTAATGAAATGGAATAACTATGTTAAACAGGAGTTTCGTTGGCAATGCTTTCATTTAGCGCTCTCTTATTTTGTGTTGGTTCAACACAGATCGCACATGACCACTAGTTTTTTTTCAATAAATTTAAGCTAATTCACTGAAGTTTCATTCGGTTATAGTCGTTTTGTTACTTCAGCTCAAGCGTTTTCTAGATTCTGAACTCAATTTTACTGAAGAAGCAAAAATTTGTTATTATTTCGCTTCGCCTAACAGACAATTCTGTGAGAGCATCCGCGGATTGGTCTAATAAATCTTAGAGTAATGCATTAAAATTGTGTCATGGTCGAAATATTTCAGTTCCGAGGTACTTCATACGGTACCCGCCAACTTTAGGAACCCACAACTCTCATTTTTCACAATTATGCCAACATTTAGGTTACATTGTTATTGTAATATATCGCTTTTAAGTGAGAAGAAAAAATAAGATAAATTAAAATTTAGACAAGTCAAAATACATAAATATTGAAGAATAAAAGAGAATTTTCTGAACCTTTTTTTTCTGCTGAGACCGGCAGTGACACACTTTCTCATTCCCCATCGTAGATGCAATTTAAAGTTCAGCTTCACCGATTGAATGGAAATGAGTTTCGAGTATCTGAGTACCGGGCGGGATAATTAACTAAACTGGGCAACCAGGAAATGTCAATTACCAAATATTTTCAACTCTTAATTATTCGACATTCATCTTCCTCTCAGCCGAATAATTATCCGAAGAACGTATTTTTGACTTGGGCAGCATGGTTTTCTGTGTATTTTGGAGGTTTTGTTAAAAATGACTCAATCAAAATTTGCAATCAAGAAGATTAAGTTTTGAACTCGAACACTAATTAATAATTTTAAGCTGGTTGCGCGTTCTTGAATAAGACGCTGGCTCGGTTTAACTGGATGGTGGGTTCCATTTTGTGAGCTTCCCGCATATTTGATTAGTTTTATCGGTTTCATGACAATTTATCCCTTACCTTTTTATCCGAAACAATTAAAATAACGCAGTAGAATAATCAAAGGAATTGAAACCAAGATGCGGAAAATGAACAAACCGATCAATACAATGCTAACTTTTGAAAAAGAGCGTGAAATCAAATTCAGATCAAAGCGTGAAAATTTCAATACACGTTTTAATTCTACCAATCTTTTGAACTATCAAAGCATAAAGATATGACTTTCTAAGCTCACTTGGCAATATGGTTAAAGAATATGACTCTTGATCAAAAGATCAAACGATCGATTCACGGTGGATCAAAAGTTTTAGTTCGAAATCGATAAAAATTGTCCCCAAAACCCCTAAATCCCCCCTGTACCAGGTAACCGGTATAGGGGGGCGGGGTGAGGGAAAAGGCAAAATTATTGTCATACTAGCTTCTATCACCTCCCACAAAATGGTAGCTCTACGATGGCTATAAAGCAAAAAACTTTGCGATTTTTGGAAAATCAATTAAAAATGCAACAAAATTTGAAAAAATTATGCCGACAATTTGATACAATGAAATCTAGTATAGTGCTAAATGAGCCAGGTAAATATTTATCGGGAATTTCGAAGTGACGGTCGGTCGATGAAATCACTTCGAGTGGTCCTTGCATTTTGTTTCTATTGAGGGTTCTTGTCAGGGCTGCACGTGAAGGAAGTGAAAGCTGAATTGCCGGATTTTTGTTCAGTCTTGAGGCTAGCTGCTATCAACTGGTTGTTTACAGGATTGATTTGCGACTTTGCTGTTTCTTCCAACTGACTAACTAGCTGCCTTGCTTCTTCGCGATCGGGGTTAAACTCATGGCTGTGCTCGTGATTGAACGAAATAATGGTTTCGTCGCAAGTTATTAGAGTCATTTATGTGAACGCCATTTTGCACAACGCCAGTGAGTGGTAGATTTGGTGTCTCGCTTTTTAGTGAACTCGTGTCCGTCCAAGATAAGCAAGTTGAGTTTTGCCTTGTTGAGATTTACCGTAGATAAATTCTGTCATATCGGTGTTCATTGTATTGGTGCTATGTGTTAAATGATGTGTCTTTGCGTTGTGTTTCATTGTCAAAATTTTCTCAATTATGACTCCATTAACAGGTTGAAAAATAATATTTAATCCGTAGAAGAGTCTTTTACCATTAGCACCATCTCTATATGGCGTCTCGAAGTAATTGAGGCAGTTGAATTAAATCTCTTTTTAATTGCGATATAAATATATGCACCAATCTTTGGTAATCTATATCATAAATTAATTTTTAATCCTCTATAGGATATTTTATTTGGTTACATGTCATTTTGCCCCAAGTCAACTTGTCGCAACCCAACTTGCCCGATTTCAACTTGCCCCAGATGACAATTTGTCAATGCCTACATGTCCCAGATAATAAAAAATGAAACTTGCCCCAGATTCTTTGATATCCTCGTAGAACAATGTCGGCATAAAGATGATAGATATTTTTGTTGAACAATTAAGCTTAAATTAAAATGCGAAATCATTAAAACATGTGCTGAATCAAAATGAGTTCAAAGCATGCATGAACAAAATGAAAGCGGCAAAATTTCAATGCAATTTCTATGTCGAGGTAAACATTTCAAAAGATTGATTGCAGTTCTTGTAAGCTCCTATAGCATAGTTAATAGTGCACAACGCTCTTAATCAAGAAGTCAAGAGTTCAAAACTTGAAGAAGTCAAAAAATTTTAGTTTGAAATCGGTGAAACGGAAAACCGCAAGTACCGCCTCGCCCCCAAAACCCCCCTATACTGAGTAACCCAGAATAGGGGGCGGGGTGAGGGAAAGAGCAAAATTATTGCAAAGTATTGGCCTTTATCACCTCTCAAAATTTGGACCCTGTACGATGGCTATAAGTTAAAAAAGTGGTGATTTTTTAAAAATCAATTAAAAATGCAACAAAATGCCGACAATTAAGTGAAAATTACGAAAGAGTTAAATGAGCTAGTGCATATAAATAGTCAACAACATGGTCTTTGTTGAAATTACTAGAAATGTTTTAGATTTTGGCATGAATATCCCGATATTTCTTCCGCCCCTGATTCTGCGTTCCCCCCATCGCCTTCAAAATGTTGAACTTCTGATTTGTTGAGTCCATTTGAATCTTATTCAGGAAAGTGTAGAGGCTTGTGTGGCTCCCTTGAAGTAATGCTGTCACTCCAAGATGCCAACCTTCAACGGCGTTTGTCGTTCGTATCAAGCCTTCCGCTGCTTCTTGGGAATGGTTCCAGAGACTCATAGGGAATAACGGTTGCCTGCTGTTTTGCCCTATTGTTTCGCCTTTTATATTACTTCTCTGATGAAAGTGTGAGGCAAGTTCGTGAATTTTATCTGACAGGCTTTGCTCAAGATCTAATCGGTCCACCACATGCTCAATCTCCTCAATGACGCTCTCGAACGACTGTTCCACTAAATCAGTTGGGCAAAACTGAGAGCGGGTATTAAACGCAGTGCCAAGCTCAGCTCGCAGTTGTTTTCAGTAAAACGTTTACGGCAGCTCGTTCAAAATCTAGAAGGATCCACGATGGTTGCGCGTTATCAGAGACAGGCGATGCCTTTCAGGAATTTTGAATACGTCTGTTCAGTTTTGTTCGGCAGAAGAGCATAAAGGCATGGTGGGTAAAATTCACCGATTTGAATGTGTATAGTATAAAGCTGGTAAAATTGCATTGGGCAAATTTTGAACGTACCGTTGCAAAGCCAAAGAGAATTTTAAACTCGGAGGGCATGAACATTATCTCGATCACCGAAAATCAAAATTCGCTCAGGATCAATTACTCCACTGTCGAATAAACAAAAATCAGAATATTCCGTCGGAATTATGAAATGCCTGTCTTTAATGATTGGCAAGGACGGGACCAAGTTCTGTTTCTGGTGGTTAAGAGTTCTGTTTATTGCTGCACGACAGGGCAAGGATAATTGAACAGCTTTCTCATCTGTTACTTCTTGGAGACAAGTGGCAATTATACTACTATTAACAGGTACAATTTGCTGCCTGGCCTCTTTTTTCATTTGATGCATGATCTGGTTTGCCTGAATTTTCCCAGGTCTAACATTTTTTGTTGATACGAGTTCATCTGCTGCTGTGACGGCGAGCATGCGGCATTTGTGTGAACTGTATCTTGCGCATCTCCAGTGCTCAGTAGTTTTTGTCGTTCGCTTTTTTGTGAAATCGTGTCCGTCAATAATTAGCATTCGTTTATTTCGTCGAGATATTCCCCACATAAGTTGACTCATAGTATTTATGTTGGATGTGTAGAACAAACTGGTAAACATTGAAGCAAAATGAAAGAATAGTCGTGTTTCATTTTGTTTCAAAGGCGCTAATTGTGGATTATTGTCAAACTTTGGCGTGTAATTACCGAAAATTATGGTTTTTTAGGTTCAGCTTCAATAATTTTCGATTAGAGTCTTTGTGTACGAGTCCAGTGTAACGAGTCCAGTGTACATTAGCACTTGCTGGTCCTTAATTTGAACATCAAAGAATCAAGTAAAAGTGTTCAGTATGGGACAAAACGGCATAGGACAAAATGTCATGTGGGGCAAGTTGGCATAGGACAAGTTGCCATGTAGGGCAAGTTAGTATAGGACAAGTTGGCTGGCATAGGGCCAATTGACTTGGGACAAATAGTCCTGACACCTTTAAATTGACGTGGGCTATTTTGGTATGGGCTATTGTGTCCATTGGGATATTTTGTAATGGGAAACTTTTGTATGGGATTCTTTGTCCTGTCACCAGTTTTATCGGGTGTAAATCTGAAAAGATGGCTTAAATCCGAGAGCCTTAAGATAATATAACTTAGGCTTTCTGGAGATTATTGAGACTTCAACTTTTCCCACCTTGATTACCGCTTAGTAGCGTATTGTTTGTTGCGAAGGATTTGGAAGCTTGAGGTGCTTGAGTCACCCAGCTAATTTTATGTTAAGGTATTCCAGCTAATTTCTGAGGCCCAAATGGTGACGTTATTACCTTGAACATTTCTAATTTTTGGCCTGGGACGTCAGGAGTTCTTTTGGTTGTTTCTTAGAAATTTGACAAATGCTCGTATTTAAAAACTATCATATTCAAAAAATCGAAGGGAATATATTCTAGGATTAAAAAATGCATGCCATAGTTGCTCTTATCTATCAGACAACTGGTATGATAAACTAAATCTTTCGTCTAGTTGTCTTGAAGAATTTCTACTGCAGTAGAGTACTTAGGCGTTGCTTAGTAATATAACGCTCAGATCTTGTATTTGTGAGAAAGGCCATTAAATTCTTGAATCTTCATCTGTATTTCAACCATTGATCATGCAGTGCTCATCTTTAACTTCCGTCAATTGTTTGAACCGTGTTGATTGTAGACTAAAGCATTTTAGATAGAAAATACAATTTAAATTTGATGTATATGCTAGTTTTTTCTATAGGAATACAGATTTGCAGCTGAAAAGTCTTATCAAAACTGTTACCGAGAATAGTTGTTTGAAAGCGTTGCTCAGTTAAAAATTCTTATGGACCTTAGAAATGCTTTGAGTTTAATCTCGTGCTATTGCACTCTTCTTTCCCATTGTTAAGTTGATAGATGCTTGTATTATTGCAATTTCAGATGTGATAGCGACATGAGTATGATGAGCGGTAGTGGATACTTTGGCAAGGAGGTGGTGATCGAGGACTTGGACTCCCACGGCAGTGGTGCTGCTGGCATTCGGAAGACAGTGGTCGGAACTGGTTCTGGCGGAGTGTCTCTGGACAAGGATGTCTATGGGTATGTTAACTGGTGCTTTAATTAGAAAAATTACCGGCAAGCCGCCAAGTCTCTAGCTCTCGCGTGTATAGGGGTCAACCAAAAAAATAAGCAAAAATGCATTAAAAAGTCTTACTTGGCAGAAAACAGCTGCACAGCGCGTATGTTGTCATTTACTTTGTCCTTTTAAAAATTGACAGATGGGTCCCTAGGCATCGATATCAAAGACGTGTCTTGTCAATTTGGTGATGTTCGAACCAGCGCTTTTTCTTTTGGTCTTCCTTCAACTTGTCTATTTTTCAGCTTCATTTTTATTGGTGCTGATATTTGAAACAGATATTTGAAACCTATTTGAAACAGGCATTGATCTTCGTTTTGTGCTCGCCTTATTTTTCTTACTCCTCCAGTAAAATTGATTTTGTTTTATTTTACAGCAATGCAGCCGGAGGTATCAGTCTGTGGCAGGCTGGAAGGGAAAGCATATTTATGACTTGGAAGGTCCAAAACGACACTATAACTCTAAGAGAAGAGGGCTTCACCAGCCGATGTGTCTCTTCTGCCAAGCAGTATGTCTTTCCTAACGAGTCTATCCTACCACAAGTGTTCGTGCGAGAATTCGATTGCAATATAGTGATATTACTCGCTACTAACAAGTCAGTTCATAGACTACTCTTGAAGAAACTTGAAAACTCTAATCGAAGACTTTCAAGACTGCCATCCGGATACCTGACAAATGAGGGCTCAGAAGTTCATTCTTACTCTTTTATGGAAAAATTGTCGGGAACTGGAGCCGGATCTAAAGTTCTAAGTGCAGCATTTTGGCATCACAGCTCGTTGAAATCGTCGTTTGTAATCAGCTGCGAAGGAGACGTGCTGGTTAAAGTGTTAATGGAAAAAGACGGGAAAGCTTCAATGACTACGAAGTATTACGGTAATTCGGGATTGCTGAATATGTTTTCAAAGAAGGCGAATCAAACTTTGCATTCAGTGGTTATTGCAAACGCAATGAATAATCACTACATTTTTGGAGTGGACCGACTGAGTAAGTTACACATAGTTTCGTTAATGGGTCTGAACCAGGTGTATGAAGTGGACTTGGCTGAGTTTGTGATGGAGGAGAGTGGACTGATGGTCCCGCAAGTGAAGTGTTGCAACAGGATCAAGATTAAGACTGAAAGTGGCAGTGGCGCTGCTGTTTCTGAGGAGGCCATTGTGTACTTGCAGTATGAATACTTGAGAGTTTTCCTGATTATCAGGTAATGGCCAATTATGATATAGTTTTTTTATGCTATTATTGATGGCATTGAAGTTTGGAGTTTTCGTTGAAAAATACGGACGGATCCGAAAGTTTCTCCTGGCCGTGTGGAGGGATAAATCAATGTCCAATGTGAGGAGCCAATGTTTTAACAAGGAATTTTTGATTTAGCTCGTTTGTGCGACGCGTTTCTTGCCATAATATCCCACATTACTGATAGTGAAGTGGCTAAACCTCTCGGTCGCAAGAACGTTGGTTCGATGCCCAACATAGTCCGTGCTTGTTGCTTTGCATCAAGACAACATTACACAGCCCAAAAAATTAACCAGGAAAAATTGCTTGTGATTACACTTGCGATGCTAGTGTATTAGTACGAACCTTTTTTTTTTAACCTTAGTCGCAAGTATTGGTGCCACTTTTGTGGCACCTTTACCACTTTTTGATGGCATGTGCGTTTACATTCGAATAGTAATAAATTAACACAGTTGATGCATTTTTAATTCATTAAATGAACCGAAAAAAAGGCTATTCGTTTCACACAACATCAAATAATAAAAACTCGATTTCAGAAATTTTCTAACTCCATATATCTTGCTATTTTGAAATGCATAATTTAGTTATAATGTGGCTTTATGCTTTGCGATTTGTTACATGCAAAATTAGTCTGGATGCCTTTAGTTTGTTATATTCCAAATTAATTCTTGCAAAATTGAGTCTATTTGTATTTGGTTCCTTTTTTGCTGAATCACATTGGCAGTTTGTTTGCATTTGTAGCTGCTTTATTCGTGACTAGTGTTGTCGGTTGTTCAGCTTGTTAGAGAACCGAGGAGTCTTTTTTTCTGATTAACAACTAGTTTAACAAAATCAGTTAGTGTCATTTTTGCAACAGAATAGAATGTCCGGAAACATGGTGCTTTTGAGCTTGTTTGTATTTTAAATGGCCGTTTTTTTCGAAATTTCATTCTTATTTCTTAAATCATTTCTTTTTTTACTTCATTCTATAATAATTAAGTGTTTTAGCGGCCTTCAAAATAGGCATTTTTTGTTATTAGCGGTTTGAATTAGCGATCTCAGAATCCTGATGCCCACAATCACAAAAACTTCATGAATGGTAATGCTTTTTAGGCTATCTGCGGAAAATGGTCCGAACTTCAGTTGCACGCCACTGAGAGCTATCAAGTGCGAACTAAGTCCGACCACTGCAGATGAGAACTTGGTTGATTTCTGCTTTGACTCAGAAAGCATCTATGCCCTGTGGACCAACCCAGGGAGTGGAACTCACTCCATACGCAGATTCGACTATGTATCTTTCGATGCCAGTTCTTCAAAGTGGATGAAGGTACTCTCATCGTCCACTCCTCATGATTCTCTTCCAATGGTAGAAGATGACCAGGATCCTTCAGCTGTGTATGTGAATTACGTAATGAGTTGTGGTATGTTCTCAACGGCGGCGTTGTTGGCTGTGACTATTCAAATGAGAGAGAGGCAGAATGAACAGTCTGTCGATGATATGGAGTTGGCGAAGACGAGACTGCAGTTGAAACGTAAGTCAAAGACTGCTTGGCATGATATGTTTCAATGTATATAGTTTAAGTCCGTCTTCACTTTGATATTGATTTAGGATTCGAAAAGGGCTCATTTGAATTTTAAAATTCTTCAGAGCGGAGATATCTGTTTGCAATTAATTTACAAACAATTAATCAAGTCTGCCATGGTATTCTCTACGATCACAAGCGTACGTTTAAATATCTAAATTTTTGAGCAAAGACATAATTCGTCGATAATCAGTATGGATGGAAGCTTTCCACAGCCTTTCAACTAGTAAATGGTAAAACAGTCTCAATATTTTCGGAATATGTTACCTTAGAAAAAACATTCGGGTTAACGACAATTGTCCGAAATCTATGATAAGCAAGGATGTTTTTGCATAATATTATGTTTGATGTCTTCAGAGAGTCTTTGGGTCATTGAGGAACGACCCAAAGTCTTTGAATCTGCGTGTTCATAGCCGAAATAGACTGATATTAATATTGAACGGAAATAGTGATCAGGCCCGAACTGTAAGGCTTGAACCAAGCCTTGATCGCCGCATAGGGAATAGGAATTTTTCCTTTTGCTTAATAAATATCTGTCTAATATTACGTCTCAAGTTTGTCCAGTGATATTTTTTTTACTAGCGATCAGCTAAGTGTTTTTATTAGGAACCTTCTTTTTTCTAACCTAACTAGCAAATAAAAGTGTTCATTGAAAGTGTTCACTTATTGGAAATTGCAAAGCATCTGTTCTTGGCTTTATTTGTGGCTAGTGTTTGGTGCCTATCAATCGTCCCTGGCTGAGTGCTTCGTGCGACTCTAACTCGACTCTTTTTTTTCTAATTCGAGGCTTACTTAAGATTTTTTTATTGCATTTTATAGAGCTGCTTTTTGTCGTGTTGTCGCTTGTGTTTGCGAACGAAGCTTCGCATCTGCGTGCATTATTGTTTCGACCATTTGAAAAATGGGGAGGAACTTTGTATTCGGATGTGTTTTAGTTTTATTTTATTTTATTTTCACACAAAATCAGGCATCACAAATAATCATTGGAGAAAAACGGCTACCACAAATAATGATTATTTGCTACC
This sequence comes from Symsagittifera roscoffensis, assembly GCF_963678635.1. Taxonomy (NCBI): domain Eukaryota; kingdom Metazoa; phylum Xenacoelomorpha; order Acoela; family Convolutidae; genus Symsagittifera; species Symsagittifera roscoffensis. The sequence goes on from NC_087064.1 coordinate 57,949,815, forward strand.
ACAAATAATCATCGGACATTTAAAATTTTCAAAAAAGTTATACCTGTCGAGAAAAACCGGTTTGAAATTTTTGATTTTTCGTCTAAACTCGAGCGAGTGAGCACGCTTATTTATGCTTATTTTTAATTTTACTCGACTAAAATTAGTCTTTGAAGATTTTTAATGTCATTTTTAAAAAAAGTTCTACAAAAAAAATTTTTTTTTGTTCATCTAGTCCTTTTTCTTCAAAAACTGTTGTCCTTTTTGCCTATATTATTATGACTCAAATATGCCTAAATTATAATTTTACGTCAGATATCACACCACTCGGAAAAAAACTACACTAATGTGAAAAAAAAAATTTCGTATTCTTTTGAAGACTATGGTCGGAACATTCTGTGCTACTTGCACAGTAACCGGTTATCCCATTGTTCTTAAGTGCATTTGTTTTTCTTATCTCGACTAATTTTTGAACCTTCTACTCATTGCTATTCGAACCATATACTCATTGCTATTTGAACCTGGATTATAATGTCCCGAGCTCAAAATTACAAATAAATTTAGGCGGCAAATGAATCCGGCTCAGAAATCATTTTGAATTGAAGTTGGGTCAGGAAATTATTAATGTATTACTAGGCGGGAAAGAAATCATTTTGTAGTATCACGCGTGCGGGGCATTAAATAATTTCTAAATTCCTTCATTAGTTGAGGTCGTTCAAGTTTTTATTTAATTTTGGTTGTTTCCAAAGTACAACTTTGTTTCTGTACTTAAATGATGCTCCCTGTTCCCTATTTTTTGAGCTCAATGATTTGAATCTCCGTAATGTTTAGAATTAATCGTGGACAGTGTTGAGAGTGAAGTACAATCTAATCTTCCGCAGTACGACCCAGAAAACGAAGAACACCGGAAAACTCTCATCGAACACTGGCAGCTTTTTTACTCAATGCTGTGCGAACACAACTGCGCCGAACGAAACAAAGTCGTCGGCCTGCTATACAATGTACCGAAGTCATTCATAGGCACCGTGTCGCAAGATCAATTGGCTTATGTAATGCCGATAAGTCCATTTGAAATCCCCGCATCGGAGATTTTAGCGGAGGTGATGCGAGATCATTGTAATGCAGAAGTGACCGACACTTCAGCTTTCAATGTCACTTCAGAATCGACGGCACGATTCTCGAAATTGATCGAGTTTTTCGAGAAAATGTCAACTGAATGTGACGTTCAAAACTTTTTGAAAGTGAATTGTTTAATGAATGAAAATGGTTTGAAAATCAGACAAGTAGTAAAAAACTGTTTCGATAGTTTTGAAGAAGTCTTAACGCCGTGCGACAAGAAATTGTTGAGAAGAATGCTGAATCACGCTGACACAGAATCTCTGTGTAAAATTCTTCCCTTATTAATGGAATTTTTGACTGATGTTCTGACCTCTAGTCTTATGGAGGATCATGTTGGTTCATCGCTCATCAATACAAGTTTAGACGCAAGCAGTGCTCCAATGAATTTTGTAGCGTCCAAGAAAATTCTCAGAACTCTTATTTCTCAGAATTGTGGCGTTGTGATCAACAATACGTTATCAATGTTGTGTCCTATTGCAATGGCGTTAGCTTGTTTGTCTAAAGAGTACAGTTATTTGCCCATTGTGACGAGGTCATTTTTAACTGTATGCAAATACCTCCACTCCTGGTTATTTCTTCATTGGCTGCACGAAACTGAAATTCATGATGTTGAAACAGCCAATGAAACTTTGAGTCGTGCAGTTGGAACCAGTAGCAGAAATGAAATCACGACTCCGACTGTTAACCCGCATCACTTATTTTCAGGAGTGGACGATACAATTTTCATGGGTAAGGGTGCTTTGGAGCTGGACGAACGGAGCCATGTACCTTCTAAAAGCCCAGCTCCGAGTGTGTTTGGAGGAACAGAGTCGAAACTGACCAAAGTAACTTTCCTGTCTGACTTTGTGGAAGCTAACTCGGACATCATTTTATCATCATTGCTCGAATTTAAAAATGCTGGTAGCAAAACACTGGACGAAACTCAGATTGTTCAAGAAGTATCAGTTAAGCTTTTGGACCAGTTGAATGTTTCCACCAACGCTTCAGCTCTTAGCGCCATAGCTAAACACCTCTTATTGAAAGATACAGCTTCGTCTATGGTTGAAACCCAACCCAAGTTAGTTTTAGATATGAGCAACTTTCTAGAATTGTCCTTGACTTCGGGACAAGAAGCGTCTAAAGGGCTAATTCATTATTTGAAAATGTTGAGTTATCATACCCTTGGCGAAACAGAAGAAGCGCTGGAAATCGGTAAACGTTTGCTTGTAAACGATGAAATTGGTTTAGCGATGTTGATTCGGTTGAAAAATATGGCGACTGAGATTGACGTGAAGATGCATGTTTTGACTGTTTTTGAGCAGAGTAAAAGTTTTGCAGCGTGTTTGGAACTGATTCAAATTATATCGGACTGTCCAGACTTAAATAAAGGGGATAAATTATCTCTAAGTATGATCAAGTTCAATTGTCTTTGGGAAGTAAATCTGCTTGCAGACTGCTACGATTCACTGTGTGACATATGGAAATATGTCCAAAGATTGCCGGAAAGTTCGAGAGATTTTGATAGATTCAAAGACTGTCTGAAATGCTGGGTGCAAGCTATTTGTGAGACGCATGTGGAAAGTTCGGAAAAAGCGAAAGAAGTTGAAAAGGTTGAGCTGTCAGAATTCAGCTGTGTGCTTTTTTGTGATGAGTTGATTGCAGTTTTGGAGCAGAAAGCGAGGTTAAGTTCGCCTCTTTGCCCTGTTCCGTTCTACAACTGTCTGAAAAAGTTCTATACCAACAGAAACATGTAAGTTTCTTTTGAACGAGGATTTGATTAACCCGGACCAGCACAGTGTTTTGTTGTCAAGGTATTTAAATAATAGCTGTTTGATTTTTGCGCTCATTTAACTTGGTTAGTTAATTGGATTCATTTGTTTGTTTTTCGGAATTCACTTTTTGACGATAATAATTAAAAGTCGATTAATATGCGGGCTAATTGGGAGTATTTAGGACTATTAACTTTTTCCCATTCTAAAGTCTTATTTCTATAACGTTTTGTCGACCGATTTTTGGCCGTGGCAAGACGGATATCGGCTAATTAAACGTACGAATGTTTTCTCGATTCCAGGTGCCGCACTGCAGCTATTGTGATGTTGGAGAAGGCGGTTCGAATCCAGGCTGAGCTGCATGCAAGTGCAGGTGCGACAGAGGAGGAGCGGTTGCAATTGGGCAAACTGATTCACAAAGAGGAGTACAAGGCGTGGCAGGATTCTGAAATGTGTCTGATGCTATGTGAAGAGAAGGACCAAATGGTGCTCATGCCCAAGTTCACCAAAGCGCATAATGCATCTGAGGGTGAATATTTTTTATTGTTCCAACCATTGAAAATGGAGAGGAACTTTGTATTCTGGTGTTTTTTTTTCTTTTTTCCTCGAAAAATCAGGTACGACAATTTGACAGGGGACAGGGTTGATATCATATTAAAGCCCTTTCAGTCGTTATTCGAACGAAATTAAAAAATTTAGAACAAAAAATTTCGAGCTAGTAAGGCGAGCGTGCAGGCTTACAATAGCTTATATATGCTTAATTTAAGCCGTGAAAACTTATTTTTACTTATGTATAATTAGTTTTTGGAGTTTTAGCGCCATTTTGGTAATCAGAAATTTTTTTTCTTCGTTTTTCTAGGTTTTTTCTACAAAAAGTGTTTTTCATTTGAGCTATTTTACTTTGACTGTCGAATATGCGTTTGTTCTATGTTTTCGTTAAGATCTTTTTTATCATGCCACGCAGAACAAACGACGCTAATATGAAAAAAAAACTTGTTTGTATTTTTGTAAGACCATTGTCGGAACACTTTGTGCTACTTGCACAGTCACAGGCTATCCTTGTTTAGTTAATGCAATTTTCCAGCAGAATTGAGGACGTCAGATTAGTTCACTTGGTTTTCTCCAAATCTTGATCTACGCAAACCCATTAAGTTATTCGTTAAGTGTAAATGAGCGAAGTACTTTTTTGTGATTTTGCGATAATCACGATCTGTAGCATTGGAAATTTCGCAGCATCTGTTTTCTGCTTCATTTTTGGCTAGTGTTTGCGATTGATTAAGCATCTTTGGCTGAGTGCTTAGTGCTTGAGACTCATATTCTCCAGGTAGCTGTAGGTCGAAGATCGAATCCGAGACGTAGGCGAATTTTTACTAATTTGAGGCTTATTTCTACTTTTTCTTTTTGCACTTTATAGAGCTGCTTTTTGTCGTGTTCTAGCTAGTGTTAGCAATTTAAAAAAAAATTAACAGCTTTTGATGTCTCCGGCACACTTTGGCTAGATATTAACGACCGCGCGTGGCACAGCAAGGTCTTAGGCTCGAATCCGGCCAGGACCTGTTTTTTTTCAAACTGAATATATTCCGTTTCAAAAAATTTTCAACTTAATGTTGATCTGATTATGTGTCATCGGTTTAGCCACATCACAGTTTTTTTTGTATACTGCAAGCAGCAATTTTCATACAAATTCCAAGTGTTTTTAATTTCTTCTGTAATTTGTAAGTTTATCAAACCTGACTTTGTATGTTCTTTTTTTTACCTCAAACTTTATTTGACCTAATTGGTTTTGGCCTAAGTTTTATCGGCCAAGTGAGCTAATTTTGCGAACAACATGCAGTCCTTTGACGAAAGTGCAAATGGCGCAAAAACATGAATGACTTATTTCAAAAGTGGATATTGATTTTTAGATTTTCCACCGAAAGAAAAAAGCTTTGTTTCGGTGTTCGCAAATTGATTTGGTTGAATCAAAAATTTCAAAATTATAAACCATTGTTAAAATTCACAGAGTGAGTTTTAAAATGATATTGAAATTGTTTCTTTGAAACTCGGAAGTTGAAAGAATTTTCAAAGTAATCTATCTGACATTGACACTTCTTCAAATCATGACACTCCAAGAACAATAGTGCAAATGGAGCAAAAAAAAATCATTGAAAGTGTTTAAAAATTGGGTTTTAATTTTATTCTCCAGCAGAATGAATATCGTTTTGATTCATTTTTCTCAAATTTGGGGAATGTTAATTTTAAAGGATTAATTGAGTTCAAGGAGCTTCAAGATGATGCAATTTGTTTCATTAAACTCAAGAATAAAAATGGAAAGCAATCAGCCGGTGTTTTTCTTTTAGTTTGTCTACACTTCTCTAACAGTCTCTTTGCTATGCTTGCCTATCTTTGAGATAATAAATATTCTTTCGGATACTTTTAACAAATTTTCGGAAAGTATTGATGTTTAGTACGTTCAGTTTATCTTCGCCGATATTTCTGTTCGCTGTGTTTTCATATCAAGACAATGGAGGGTTATTGTATAAATTGCATTTAGATGAACAAGAGCAGCACGGTGGTGTGACTGTTTTGAAGCTGAAGGACATCTCCCAGTACAGAATGGTCGCATCCATTCAACACAAACTGCTCTCTCTAGACAACCGACAGCTGGATTCTGAAGTAATATTGAATGGTCGCACAATGAGCAAAGAGGACTTGATGGTGAAGGCCGCTGAATATGGTAAGTATGATTGAGTACTTTCGGTTCAAATTAGTAAAGAATTCGCGAAAAATTACGAGCTATTTACATACGACGGAAAGTACACGTTCGATAATAATCGTTGCCGTGAAATTATTAAGTAGTATCCGCTCTCGAAATTCGGAAAGTTAGATGTATATATTATTGATGAGAATAATTTTGAATGAGTGCTTTTTTTCTATATTTTTTTAAATTTTTTTTAATGACATGCTTGGAAGCTGGGGTTGAGATAGTCCATGCTAACTGTATATCCTGCTCATGTTCAAGGTTGTAAATTTGATTTAAATATTCAGGTCTGTTCAATGATGCGATGAGATTTGGCCAGACGTGTAAGTTGGATTTGTCTCCGGTGTTCCAAAAGATGACCGACTTCTACTGTGACTATTACAGGACTAGTAGCAATAATGAACACGTGAACTGCGCAAACCACTGGTTGCAACAAAACTCACTCCCCGAAGAGGCATATCTCACCATGGAAGAACATTTCAAGTGTACGTAGATGTTCATTTTCACAAATTGTAATGGAAGCCTCAAAGCGAAGGGAAATCGGTAGAGGCGACTGGTGAATCATTGAAGCAGAATGATTTAATTAAGAACTGTTTTTGAAATTCGGCTTCTCCTAAATATTATTGTTCCGACTTTCGATACGAAAGTAACGGAATATTTGTGCTCGGGGTGGGTTTTTTTTCTTCAGACAAATTTAGACTTTTTAACTAGCCATTTTAAACGGAATTTTTTTATATCATTCAAAAAGTATTGTTGTCCTGAGCTTAAATTTGAAAAGATATTTCACCTGTGATCATTTTTCGTAAAGTTATGGGGGTTTAAAGATTGCCAATTTGGGAAATTAACACGCGATATATTTCGCGCTGTTAACGCGTAGGCGGAGGTTTAATCCGTCTTAGAAATTGTTCCAAATTGGTTGGAAGAAGCTTATTTACCATAATTGATTTGTTACAAGGAGCGAAATCTATCCTTTTGTACTTTATATGGCGTGTGGGGGGATGATTTTCGTTTAAAAAATTTCAAATTTAAAAAAAAATTTCATTTTATATTATTTCATTTTATTTTTATAGGTTATTACTGCTCCTTAAACGTTAAAAGGCAGTCGGAACATTCAGGGCTTCGCCCTGAAACGAGCAGTCTTGTTGTATTAATATCTTTGTAGCTCATCAGTATTTGTATAAAGTTGTCGACTCTGGTTAACATTGTTCCTCTTGGTCCATGAATTACAATTTTAAACCGATACGAGAAAATCGTTTGTTTTTCTGAATAAATCACTGAATTTCTTATTGTAGACTAATGAAGTATTGTTCTTTTTTCAGTGATGTTTCTCCTGAAGGATCACCTGGAGAGAGCGAGTGATGACATAGTACAGACTAAGAAGTACTACTTTGTCGTACTCACTTCACAGCTGAACAAGAGAAGCATCGTGTTCACGTGGCTGCTCCAAAAGATAAAGGTATTTATGCTGTGAACTAAAGTTGCCATTGATGATCTTTCTACAAAGCAATAGCTTCTCAATGGCTCAACAGTTTTTCATCCATGAAGTAAATCACGTAAATCCAATTGCAATTCGAAGGGGACAAAAATGTATCTCTGATTTTATTCTTTTCTAAAAACTCACGCGAAAGTATAGTTGATTGAAGTTGACAAAAGAGTCTCATGACTCTAGCTCGAACAAAAATTAGACATATTTCCAATTTTCATGATTTCCAGGAGTGGAAAGAAGACTGGCAACTGGCCAAATTGTACCTCAAACACGGCTACCTTTTCCTCAGTTGCCAAGTGAGCTGCTCACTACTCGAGTCAGAGTTAGAATCAATTGAGGAAGAGAGCTACGAAGAAAGACTAGAACCATATCAGAAGAGCCCACGAGTAATGTTTGCAGACACTAAACTCTACAGAGCCCAGCTGTCAGTTCTGGCTAATATGAAACGGAAAGGAGAGTCGGCGAAACTGAGAAAGGAGGCAATAGAATGGCATAATAAGCTAAATATGATGTACAGTCAGTATGTTGAGAAACTGGTTGATAGTAGAAAACAGATGCAAGCATCAGCTTGAAAGTGCAATTTATGCAAGGTGTTATTTATTGAAAGTGTTATTTTGTTCGTGAAAATTTAATCTTGAGAGTTCTGTTTTCAAAGCAAGCTATAACCCCTTCGTTTTTAACATATTCCGTAGCTATAAGTTTAGGCGGCAATTTTTTTAAATCTATTTTAGCTATATCCCGATAATTGTTTCTTATTACACAATCGAGTTTAGTGAAATAGTAGGATTATTCTTTTTTTAAAACCTTAGTCGCAAATATTGATGCCACACTTTTGGGGCACCTTACGGCTTTTTGATAGCATGTGCTTCGACAATCGATTAGTCATAAATGAACCCAGTTGATGCATTTTTGATTTATCAGATGAACCAAAAAAGCATTTTGGTTTCAAACAACAGTACAATACTAAAAACTCCATTTCAGAAATTTTCCAACTCAAAATATATGGCAATTTTTTGAAATGCAAAATTTATTCATAAAACCAGAGCTCCTAATTTTGAGATTGAAGTTTCAATCGAATGATCGGGTTGTATGAATCTTATTTGCACACTTGGCTAAGACCTAATTTTTTTAGGTTCATAGAAAAATTGTCTTGAATTTGGGAAAAATCAAGTGTTTAATCAATTAATTAGTCTGGAAAAATCTTATTTCCTGTTGTGGACTTGCGGAAAATCAAATTTTTGAAAAGGTGAGTTTTTTGAAATTTTGTTCATACCTTCACAAACCCTTCTGTCAATTCGGTTAATACATGTCTGACCGAAAAGTTTTTTAACGTGTCTTACTTGTAATTGGGTGGCCTTCCTTGTCTTATTTAGCAGAAGAACCGCTATGGACAATCGGATGGTCGAGTTTTTGAAAATTTGATTTTTTTCGACATTTAAAACATTTTTTTCGGAAACCACTACTAATCCTGAGATTCTCAACCAAAAGAAAAGTCATTCAAGTAAATTGCGTAGAGAATCACCCATGCACCTTAGAATTGAGCTATTCAAGACTTTTTTCGAATTAAAAAAATCGTAAATATTTCGATCACTAATTAGCTTCAAGCTGTTCAGTGGTTAGAATTAATCCGTAAATTTTTAATACTACACAGCGAAATTTCGATACCGAATCGTGAAATAAACTATGTAAAATTGTAATACTAGGGCGTAAAATTTCGATACTATTCAGTGAATATTCAATAGTACACCGTGAAACAAACAACACACTAATTTTTTGAACCTACGTTGTTTAATTTCGATACTACATCGAAGAGTTTCGATACTGCAACGTGAAATTTAGATCTTCTAAAATTTTGATACTACACCGTAAATTTTCGATACTAAATTGCCAAGTATCTTTGCTACACCCTGAAATTTCGATACTAGACCGTAAAATTTCGATGCTACACAGTGAATGTTCGATATTACGCCGTGAAACAAACTACACATTAGGTTTTTTGATACTACTACGTAGAATTTTGATACTGCAACGTGTAATTTAGATACTTTGCTCTAAAATTTTGATACTACACCGTAAAACTTTGAAGCTAATATTTCAAGTATCTACGCTAAACCCTGAAACTTTAATACTAGATTGTAAAATTTCGATACTAACACCGTAAAGTTTCGAAGATAAATTATCGGTTTTGATTCGCTTAAATATTAATACCATACCGTAAAATTTCTATGTTACACTGACTCTACTATTTGCAAAAAAAGTTTTAAAAAAAGAGCCCAAGTTTAGAGCAAGAGATTTCCTTGATAACACTGAAAAAGTTAAAGCAAAGATTTTTCAGCCAATAAGCAATTGGACTCATTTTTCTCGTTTCATGGAATAGTAAGACAATGTTGGGGCTATTCTGCCTAAATATCACAAAAAAAACATTCAGGAGACTTACTCGAACATCATAGCTGCCTAATTGTCGTTTCTACTCATTCTACTAAATCTTAAGGATCTTTGTCTATTTGTTCATGTCGAACACTGTCAAATTTTCAACACAAATGTAGCACTCGTTTTAAAAACAGAAAAAATAGAACGGTGTTTTAGTGTTTTGCCAAAATTGAAGGAGCTATTTCTCATAAAATTGATGAATAAAATTAGCTCAGTTTTTGCAGTTGTTTTTATTTAAAGTTTGAGGCGTGATTAAAAAAAGAAACACTGATGTGGAAAATTTATTTGAAGGCTCATTCAGGTCCTTTAAAACATTGGGATCTTAAGGCTCATTCATCCTAGTTTTCAAAACTGAACCCATCCGGCCACCTGTTCCAAGAATGTTTATCATAATTTAAAAAATGGCACGATCCTTTGTCTGCTTTCACTGCTACAGAGGACATCATTCTTTCGTCATTTTTCAAAATTGACATACTTATCCAGGGGCGGATGTAGAAATTTCTTGAGAAGGGATCGCTTTTTAACTTATTCTGGCGTCAAAGGCGCTTCTAGAAAAGTTTAAGGGTTGTTGGACGAAAAATAACGTCATGAAATAAATCAAAAGAAGGAGTCCTTTGGGTAGTGAGGGGGTAGAATCCCTCCCTTAACCCTCCCTTGCCATTCTCACCCCGCCTCATATAAATTATCGATCAATTGCAACCCTGGTTTTTTATCTCTTGACAGCTTTAATAAGTATAAAGGTCTGCTTTTAACCATTTCCTTCCCTTAAACTCATTAGCCGTTGAGCCAATTCGATTGAATTTTTTGCTTGCAAAAAATGAAAGGTTGTGCATGTTTCAAAAAAGTTTTCACTGAAAGAATTAAATGAAAAGTTTGATGATGGAACCATGCAACCTGTTTTTCGCGGTGGCGCTTTTCGGTGTTGAAATGGATCAAATTCTTCTGTCTCAATGTAGCTCTACTGAAGTTACTGCTCCTGCAAATTTAAATTTTCTAGTGTAATAAAATTTCTCTGACCGTAACGTGGGATTACAGTTAGGTAGACTCGTTTAAATTTGTGCTCACATATCTCCTTTCAGAATCTGTAGAAATCGACAATATTCTTGTCACTCACAGTTACACAGCTCAGAAATTAAGTCCCAACACTGAGTATGAGCTCGTGTTGAAGGCTGTCATCGGAAGCTATCAGTCAATCTCAATCACTAACAGTGTAACAAAATATTCAGTTCCCGTACCGGAAAAATTCAGTGCATCAACAAAAATTGAGTCTTCTGTCACTCCTGTTTGGAATAACTTAGACTATGAAATTGCCATATTCGAAATCTCTTGTCCCCAATCTTTTTCCAACTGTCTTCTCAATAATACCACAAACGTCTCACAATTGAGAGAACAGATCAACCATCTCACTCCAGGTGCACAGTATACTTTCCAAATATGAGCCATCTTCCGCACATTTTATTCTATTTACTCTGAGGTCACAATCAGAACATACGATGTTTCTTTAGATCTATCAGTTACCCTGAACAAACAAGCTAGGAAACTCCTATTATATCAGCTGGACTTAATTCAAAACTAGAGGCCAAGACCTCACTCAGTTTAAATTATCATGTAAACCAGCTTGTGGAACAGAAGCTTTTGACCTATCGGATAGAACCTACACTTGGAATAGCCTCAATCGAGGCATGATTTACATTTTCAGCTTATGGCAATTACCTTAAAATAGCTGTACC
>NC_087064.1:57961246-58023462 GCF_963678635.1 Symsagittifera roscoffensis
GAAGACTTGAACGTTTCGGTGCCTGAAGCAAGCCGTTTCGATCCATGTTAACAAGCTCCCCCCTCAATAGACCAAACAAGAATCTCCCCCTAAAAAGAAAGGGTCAAACTCAAACCGCACGGTTATTTACGTCAGGTTTTTCAACGTTCCCAATTCTCTTTTCTGTTTGCTGTTTTTTTGCTCTATGTGTATGTTCTTTATCTTGCAAAAAATCATCCAAAAAAAATTTCCTTGCCTTGATTCAGGCCTTGATTGAGCTAGTCTGGTTCATGTACGAGCTTACCAAACTTTAGAGGTCTTTTTAATAGAAAAAAAATTCAGTTTTTCAATGAACACTTTTCAGTGTAAATCATTGTATCATTGAGCTGTTTACAGTTCTTCGGCAACCCGAGCAACTCTCTGACCAACTTCGTTTGAATGGCCAAGCAATGTTTTGAAACGATTTTTTTTCCTTGTATGCTCTGTCAATATTCTTTAAGAACTCATTCATCATATGTCAAAGTTTTTTCAGGTCTTAGTTATGAGTCTCATAATATTCCCTCTCTAGAGTTTCATAGGAATTAATGAATTTTAAAAACATTAGACTACATAAACAATGAGAATGACCATTTAACCATGAGAATGGATTTTTAAATGATTTTACGGCAAAAAACTTTGAGAGCAAAAAAAAAGTATTCATGATAATTGTTATCAAAGTATCGTGTCCTCTTTGTCATTAAAAATTTTAATCTGTCACTTAAATTTTATTCTCCCCCAAATCGAATTTAATAAGAAACTATTACATAAGCCACTTTGTTCTTTATACGTAAAATTATACTGCATCATCAAAATGTAATTGTTGCCAAAAGCTTCAAAATTTATGAATTCGCGGTGTGTTATGTATCTTTTTGCTTATCTAGCGGCAAAATTGCAGTGAGATGGATTAGTTATTCCCGAAAAAATAAATGTTCGACATCTCAAATAAGCGTGAGGCTAACTCCTGGAATAAAGTTTCCTTCGGGAAAATTTTTTTTGCTCAATTCTCACTTAGAAAGTTCATAATTGCTTTTTTCGAGAGAGCTCGCAAAAGAACAGCGGTTTTTCAAAGCAATCTCCTAAAGAATTTTTGACAAAGTTTCAGAAAATTGCCGTTTCCACATTATCGCGGTTTATTTCCAGACTAAGTCGCGTTTAAGTCCTCACTTATCATTACTCGTTTCCAGACTACCGCGATCGATTTATGATTGTTCAGTGATCATAATCTTCGGTCCGATGATCGTGTTTCAATCGATGAATTAGCATTCGATTGATTATTAAAGTCTGGAATTCACTCGCGGACCTCAACCCGGGCAGTCAAAAATACGTAAAAATTTAATAACATTCAGTTCTAACCCACTAATTTGGCACCTCACCTCCACCAAAAGAAATCTGAAGACAGATAGCTGTGATCGAAAAATCTTGAGTTGCTTGCGCAGCAACCGGGTAGTCTGTTTTGTTATTCTAAAAATAACATAACAATTTGCAAGCAGCCATCTATCAGATTGCGTCTGATGGCTTAAATATGCTTTTAGAAATTGGTATAGCTACGTTTTTTGAGCTAGGTATAACTCTTCTGTTACTTAGTGGAAATAGTAAGCTAGAATGGATGAGCCTCACTCATATTCAATACGTCGCCAATCTCGGGTAATTTGATAGTGGTTTGGACTCCGCATACACTTTCCCTGGAATCCGCATAGTTTCCTTTGCATTCCGCACTTTTTCGAAAAACCTTTTAGGTCGCAAAACTAATGAAATCGAAAGACAAATAACTTCAAGTTTGGCACTAAAACTGAATTTTAGCAAGCGAGCAAAAATTTGGTTTCTAGTGACCATACGGATTTTGGAGACCAATGCTAGGACATGCTTATTTTAGATTCCTCGGCCAAATGCTTTTTTTTTGCAGTTGGAGTAAACTGAACCGAAATTGCGTTGGAATCCAATGTTGTCAGTGGGCTCCGCAAACAATTTTTTTTTCTCGCTGAAATCAGTATGCAAATTTTTAACTGTTTGAACAAGTATCGGACTAATTTTTCATCACCCATTTTTGTTGTTTATAGAGTGAGCAAACCTCCTCCAATTTTAAATGCAGTTCTTTCCAATTTCGTTCTTTTTATGATAAATTGCATCAGCATATGAGAAAAATAATTCTATCATTTTTTCCACAAATGAGACAGGTCCCTCCATGTTATCCACTCCTCCTTTTTTCCCTGTAACAAAAGTCCCTTCAAATTACCCCCTTTTTCAAAGCTTTCAAGACACTTCCAAAATTAATCGAACAGCAAAAGTTCATTTCTTCAAATAGATAAATCTGCGAAAACCAATTACTACCTTAACAAGGATAGCCGATTGCTGTGCAAGTAGCACAGAATCATCAGACCACATTCTCAGAAAGAAAACATTCAAATTATTGTGTTTTTATGCACCTCGTGTGATGATACAACTATACAAACGAGAAGAAATTTAGTGAATTAGGCATAAGCGACATCAATTGTCTTCAAGAAACATATTAAAAAATTCAGAATTTCCAACCGATTTTCTTGACCTTAAAAACTTTTTTGTAGAAGCGAGCGCAGGAAATCAAATTTTTTCTTCAGTCCGCACCCTATTTTCTTTGAGAAAATACTACATCCGCAGCTGCGGTGCAAATAGCGCATTATTTTTGTAGCCTTACTCACTTCGTCACAGGACTTAAGATAAAAACCGACAAGATGCGTGAAAGGTTTTCGACAAGATGCGTGCACTTTAGATAAAACCGACAAGATGCGTGAAAACTTTTCGGTTACAGAGCATCTAATTATTAGCCCGTACCCAACGGAAGCTGTTTTTCCAGATAGAAATTCTATGTAGATTATCTAGCCTAGTTTTCTTATAGTTTCCGTGCAGAAGTGATCTATTTCTTTTCTAGTTTGGAAACAAACAGTTTCTGGAAAGAAATAACCAGAAATCAGTTCACTGCTCAACCGCAACGAGATAAACATGCTTCGAGTATACACAATAGCAGTAGCAAATACAATGCAAACTGACACTTGTTATAAAATTGTTATTCTCCTAAAACTAGGGAATTTTATCAAGGGCTGTAGCCTAGTGGATAAATCAAATGTCTAGGAATCAGAAGTTCAGGGGTCAAGACCCACAAGGAGACTTTTTTTAGCAAATTTTTTAAAATCAGAATTAGGATTAGAAATAAAGTATGTAAAGAAAATCCATGCTTTATTTAAACATTTCAAAAAGAATTTTTGAACAGAAATTAAGTTCGATACAAGGTATTTCAAGCCAGAAATAAAAAGAGTTTTCTCGGTACGGGTGCCGTACCGAAATTTTTTTCTCGGTCCTAAATATTTATGTCTCTAAATTTTTAGTCACAATTTCCTTCTGAATTGTTAAGCTAAGCGGTGATTTCCAAAATTTCTCTACTTTTAATGTGAGTTTGGGTTATAAATTTCTAAATTTAGGCTATTTCTAATCAGAAATTTTTTTTCTAAGTTTATTTCTGTTCGGAAAATTTTTGAGATTGGCCTGTTTTTAATCAGAAAAACCTTAGCTCTTATCTAATTTTTGTTCAGAAGTTTTCTAAATCAAACCCCTCGAATACAATTGACTTTCATGCGTTCAATTTGAAAATATCTTAAAATATATTTAATTTTTCAGAAATTATTAACACAGAAACCGTTTATCTCGGACAGTTTGTTAGAAGTCCAGTTTTGGAAGGAAATGTAGGGCAGCAGGTACCTGTATGCGAAGAAGACATTAGGAAAAAGTATGGCAGTGAAGTCACACCAGCCCATGCCTATAGAAGAGACCATAGTGATGAATTTAACTGCCCGTTGATTGGCTGCCGACTGCACACTGCCCGATTATCTGTTGTAGTACCACTCTAGGAGTGCTTCGGAACCGCCTGGAAATAAAATTCAGGTCAACCTCTAATTAAATTTCTCAAAAAACCCTGGAAGTTTGTTGTGATTTTCATTGAACGCCATTGCCAGAAACACAATGAATTTATGGCAACTTTTGTTCTCTTCATTTTTTTTTCTAATCTCAACCCAAATTGAGAAAAACGCGTTTGAAACTTTTAATTACGTTTGCTTTGTCAAATTACTCTAAGCCAGCACTGTACCTACATGCTAGCAGTCAGCTGTTAAATAGTCTCATTTAGCAATTATCTGCTAAACTTGATTTTATAAAAATTTCGTCTGAGCACTTCGCGCTGAAAACCAAGACAAAAGTTGAGTTTAAATTCCCACAACACAAGCAGCATACAAAAAATGAACCTCTGATTTCAAGATCCTATAAGATTTTTAGTTCAAAATTTTTCAAAAAAAACCTCGGGTGTGTTTAATTTTTTATTTTTTTTTGTTTTCCACGCAAAATCAGGTACCACAAATAATCATTGGAATGAATTGAATGATATAACGTATTCAAGCCCTTTCGGTCGTGATTCGAACAACATTTAAAAATTTTGAACGTTTTTTTGGAAGAGCTCAAAAACTTTAATAGATGGACATTAAAGATTACGTGCACTGAGCTTTTTGGAATCTGATCTAAACTATATTTTATGATTGGATAAATTGGATATTTTACCACTGTAAAGTATTTAATATTAACCAATCATAAACCATCTAACTAACAACCCACTTATTTGTAAGTGCTGAAATTACTTGTAATTTCAGCACCAGAGAGATTTGAATTTAACTTAGAAATTAGTTGTCTCTCCAAGAGAACTTAAACAGCCGCAATAAACCAGTATACCCTAGATATATTGAGCCTAGCAGAAACTAGTTAAACACCCTGAGACTAGAAAGTATAAGAGTAAGATTAGGATCGGTATTAGCCTAAGAAGTTGCACGAATCTATCCGGCCGAAAATAAGATAGCGTGACGAGCAGACGGTGTACCCTATCCGAAATTACTCTATGAGTTAACCACATCGGTTCTAACTCATCTGGTGCGACCATAAGTCTCGAATAAGACCTTAATAGTTTAGAACTAACCAAAAATAGATTAGAATTTAGACAAAACATTTTCAAAATGTTATACGATAATAATTTAATCGAAATGTCTCTACGACTCAATAGATCAGAGCCGATATTCCGAACAATAATAGAACTACCCGGAATTGGAAGAAGACCTCGAACAAGAGACGACATACGACAAAGTAGAAACTTACCATTTAGTTTTATGATTGTACGGCAAAAGCCAACACAAACTTTTGTATTTAGAATCTTATTAGCAATGAATTAAGATTTTCATTTGCAAACATAAA
This sequence comes from Symsagittifera roscoffensis, assembly GCF_963678635.1. Taxonomy (NCBI): domain Eukaryota; kingdom Metazoa; phylum Xenacoelomorpha; order Acoela; family Convolutidae; genus Symsagittifera; species Symsagittifera roscoffensis. Next base: position 57,966,524 of record NC_087064.1, read on the forward strand.
ATTTTGAAGTCAATCTTCATGATCATTTCAGGCGCTAAACAAAATTATTAGTGTACAATAACGATTGATAAAAAGATCTCAGATCGTTTTCTTAATTTCTGCAGTCTTATATAAAAACATATTTGAAAAAAAGTTATTGAAAATGAAAATAAAAATTAGTAGCATGACAATAAATTCTTAGTAATCATAAATCATCTGTTTTCCCAGCTTCATCACCTAAAAAAACAGTAATCAGAAGCTCAGTGATATCATTAAAATACTAAACTTTTTTCTTAAATAAATTTAAACCATTTTAAACTTAAATTCACTTAATTTTTAAAATCAGATCATCCAGGCTTATCCTTGGATCTTAATTAATTTTCTATTTCACTAAATTTAAAACCTGATCATCAAGGCCTATCCTTGGATCAAAAAGAACAATTTTGTTCTCCCCCACCCACTTAGCAAGTGTCTAACGACCTCAAACATCGATTCACTATCCAACCCTTCTAAAAGACCAAAGGTTAATAGAAATTTTTAAATAAAACTCACCATTCAAATTAAGATAAACAGTGAAGAACTTCGGTTATTCATCCTTCACTTGAACCCTCCTCTTACCAGACCCAGGATAGATCTTAGACTTAGTAAGTTTAAAATAGTATCTAACGAACTACTTGCGTTCTAATTATACCTGAACCTTGTGGATCGATTTACTATTCTGCAACCCTTGAACACAATCCTTACCCCTAAGTAAGATTAAGTAAGTTAACACCTTAGCTTAAACTAGCCACGAGAAAGTAAAAAATAATTCTTCGGAATCGATATACTTTTCTCTCCAACCCTAAATAAAAAGACCCAGGATAAGCTAACCAAAAAATTGTAAGGACTAACAGTCTAAGAAAATAGAAATACCTAACAACTTTTTGCGTCCCTCATCCAAACCCTATGTCATTCAAAAATCTACGAAATAAGCAAACACTCGTTTTACACAACTGTGAAATAGATAACAAAAAATACGATCTTGTAATCACACCTCATACACAAACAGTTGGATACATTAGAACAAAACGACAAACAATAAAAAGAAAATTATAAACAAACAAAGACAAATCACACAAAAAAGATTTTCAAAAAATAGAAACGCAGTTTCTGAATCAGAAGCCAGCAGTTTAGATGAACTCTACAAACTAAAAGAATCAATTGATTAAAATAGTCCCATTCACGATCAATTATATTTTTCCGATTCAGAAACAACTTCAAATTCATCAAAAAGAGGAAAAAGAAGAATAAAAAAGCAATACAAACAGAAACCAGTACACCTGTATAACTGGAATCAACCAATTAGACACATTTATAGCTATATATTAACAGTCATCAAACGAAAAAATGAGCCACACTCAAAGTGACGATAGTCCAGATGACGAAGAGGTTTACCCCTTCCTCATAGATTCACCCGATGATAGAGGGCAACATGATTTTTGCAAGAATTTACTCGTAAATTAGTTTGAACCCGGAATCAGTCCATGCAAAGTAGAATTCCCAGATGTAAAAATCAAAAGACAAATTATTGAACATTATTTGAAAGACATATGTAACTTAACACAACAATATGGAATCTACACCATAGAATTCAGCACACCAAATACGAATCATCGCATCGTAAATATGTAATTCAAACAGATGATCTTGAATTAGAATTTTCAAAAGTATTCCTAGAGTATATCAAAAGCATACAATAACATAATTCACAAAGAGCAAAATCTATATTCACTAATGAAGTTTTTGCAATAATATATACCTATATCTCTATATTAGAAAAAACAGAATATAATTAATATTAATATAACAGAATAGAATTAATCTAATATATAATCAAAGAAAAATTCACTAAAGATGATGTTTCACAGCACACTAAACATGACTTACAAAAAATTTTGGCATGGTTTATAAAAGATTATTTCACACATAATTTAGACTTAATTTCACAAGCAAGAAAAAATTTCAGCCCTCAAAATTCAAATGATGACACTGCCATTACAGAACAATCAAACTACGTTTGGGAACCTGAATGGTCTCATCCTACAAATATAAATATCCCACAATCTATCTCAAGTCAAGCAATAAGTACAATATCTTATCACAGAGATTATGTAAAAGTAATACCATTAACCATTGATACAACACCATTAAACTACAATACATTTTTACCAGATACACAAAATAACAGTTTAAATTCGACCGTCATACACAATGAAAACCTTAATGGAACTAGAAATCTTACACAACAAGATATTCAAACACCATCACACTTCATAAATGAAGAAATTGTCCAAACAACAACAACTACACAACAAAGTATTTCACCAATACACCCAAATTTAACAACACCAAGAAATACAAATACTTCACTGGCACAAGTAACCTTACAATCAACCGTTAAACCTTCGGTTGCTCCAAAATATTCAAATATGGATTATCAAACATATAGACCAATGACAATACCGTCAAAAACACGAAAATTATTCACAAAAAACACCTTTGCAGAACATAATTATAATTATGCTCACAAACAAAGAACAAATCAACCTCCCCGAAAAAACACACAAAATTTAAATCACGTATGTTCTCATTATTGGAATCTCCCGAAAACATCGACAAAATCAGTAAATTTTCCAGATAATCCACGACCTACACCGGTTTATACTGAAAATTACCCATTCTTCCAAGAAAATAAAAATAACCAACATACACCATTTAATACAAACTATTTATCATCCGATGAAGATGATTATCACCAACCAGATATTTTTGCACCATATACTAAAGAACATCGCACACAAAGACCACGACAACCTCAACCATCTCGAAATATAAAAATTTACCCACAAAACCCAACAGATGTACAACATCCACAACAAATGCATATACAAAATCCATTTAACACACAATCTTTTCAACCAATACAATCACAAAATCCAATGTCAATGCAATCTTAGCAACCAACTCAAATGCAAAATGAAATACCGCTTCCATATTACCTTCAGCAACACGAAATAACAAAAAATCAACTTTAAAATTTTTCGCAAATGCCAAATGCCGCAGAATCACTACAGATAACAATGAATCTATACCTCATGGGTGGATGATCAATAACATCCAATAAACCACTGATGGTATTTACAGGAACAGACCCTGAATATTCTGTAGAAGATTATTTAAATGCAGTAACAGCAAATTTAATTTTAAATATAGGACCTGAACCAATTAATACGCCACTACATCAAAATTGGATACATAGACGCACAGCATTGATACAAACAACCTTTGATGGCGCAGCTCAAAAATGGTTTTCAGTATTACCTATAGAAATAAAATCAGACTGGAAAAGATTTACACAAGAATTTTCGCAAATGTTTGACTCCGAAAGAAATAAACAACACCAAAGAGTTTTATGTAATGAAATTCGCAGATTACCAAATGAAACTATCAAACAATTAGCAGTACGCATCGAAACACTAGTTTAAAAAGCATAATCACATAATACACATGACTATAAAAACACAAAAATGACAGAATTTTTAATGATGACCTTAACACCTCAATTAAGGAAAATAGCAATAAAAAAGAGAGCATCTCATCCTTCCTCAATTCGAGAGCCAGATTTAGATTTTCGAAAACTAGTAAATAAACTAGAGCAAGCAGAAATCACAATGAAACTTGAAGAAACAGAAAATCTAAAACTACAGTATGTTAATCGAATTGAAACAAACACTACACATATAAATAACATACAGGAATCAGATACAGACCTAAGTGAAAAAATCACTGAAATACTAAATATCTATGAAAAACAACCAAATTTTAAAGTCAAACCATCCTTCAAAAATGGTGTAATTGTTGCGGACAATACGGACACAATATTTCCGAATGTAGACAAAAACAGCAAGACAATCAGAATAAACCTCAAAAGCATAAAGAACCAAATAAATCGTTCTATCAATTTACGAAAAAAGATGAAAATCTCGCAAACAAAAGAATATATAGTAATAACAGTTCAGGAAAACCACTTCCGAACAACACCAATTACACAAGGAATTAATCTTCATATATCTCAAGTTATAGAGGATGATCACCAAAACGAAGAAATACACAAAATTCTTCACAAAATAATTATAATCGATCAAATAGTCAAAAAAACTATTCGAGATCAAATTGCAATGCAACAAAATTCGTTTCTAGATCCAGTTCCCAATCAAACCCAAGAAATAAACACTATTCCAATAATCAATCACGAAACTCATCATACAACAGAAACAGAAACTATTCACATAATAGAAAAAGAAGTTATTCGAACAATCGAAATCAGAATTACTTAAACAATCGATCGAGAAATAACTCGTATAATAGATCAAACTATCACAGATCAAATGACAATTATCAAAACAGATCACAGAACAATTCACAAAATCGAAATTCAAGTTATAATAATCAATATAGAAATTATTCCCAGTCACCACATAGGAATAATAACCATTATAATAATTCTAAACATCGATACAGAAGTAGTACACCAAAACATCAAAGACATATTAATCAAGTACAGTCAAATGAAGAAACAACATCAGACCCCCCAGGTATTGATGACACAGGAAGTAACGAACTACAACTAAATCAAATAAACTGTGGATCATCAGATACAGAAAGTGATACAGAAAATACCATCTCTGTAAATATGATAACAGTCGAAAACGACTATGAACCTATCATATATGAACAACCTTTTACATCACATATATATGAAAATCAATTGGAACTACTTCACAATTATTATATTAGACCCATCGATACTACACAAACTGTACAAGAAGTAAACGAAATTAACACGGTAATTAAACCCGATGAAAAAGACAAAACACAATGTTCAAACCTAAATCATATTTATCAAATATACAAAAAGAACAACCCAGAGAAAAAATTTGGACCATACCATTTCTCTTAGAAAGTCCAAGAAACAAAGAATTTCAACCACCAGATCTTGAAATTGATTTTTTAATTGATTCAGGAGCAGAATCAAACATAATTAATATTCCCACATGGAATGAAATCAAAACATTACATCCAAAATTAACGCCTCTTGCAACCTCTAGTAAACTAGCAACAGCACAAGGATCAACATTAGTAAATTATGGAAAAATCCAATTATTCCTATTCCCCACAAGAACAATGGAGCAAAATAAAATTCTAAACAAACCATTTAAACAAATATTTCATATTACTGATATTAAGCACAATATCATTGCCATGCTATTTATATCAAAATATAAACCAACAATCAACATCTTAAAAAGTAAAATACAAATCAAAGATAAATACCTAAAAACAAAAAATACAGCTCTAACATTTTTTCAAAGATTAAACAAACAACACCATTCTTCTCAAAATTTTATCCAATTTACAATCAACAACGGAAACACCTGAAACCACTATCAGAAAATATATATAATTTTTCAATAAAAAAAGGCACCAGTACGATAAAAGTCAAAATAAACAACAACTTTTTATGTCAGACTTTGAATTTAAATCTATTCACAAGTTTTTCAAAATCACGATCTCATCTATAAAATATCTGAAAAACACGAATTCCGACATCATTTCGTTACACATGTATAAAAATACACCGTATCAAGTAACATTACCCTTAGGACTTTTAGGATATTGCGAAACAAACGCTACAATCTCACCCATACATGAAGTAGCCTATCGCGTAAGTAATATACTCCAATTATTAGATATTTGCCAGTCCACAATTCTTGACGAAGAGTTATCCATAAATAACATAATAAGTAATGAAAAGAGAAACACAGATTACTTCACAAAAACACCATATTTTAAAACAACGTTCATTATAACAAATTACACAAAAGAACAACAAAAATTTTTAACGATGTTTAATGTTGAACACTCACAAATTACACAAATCGAATTTGACAAATTAGCAAAACAACTGTTAAAATATTCAACAGTCTACTCAACATCAAAATTTGACGTTGGAAAAATCAGTTCATCACTACATCTCCCGTTAAAACCTGACGCAGTTTTCAAAAAACAAAGAGCTAGTAAAGTACCATTTCATTTACACGACAAAGTTATCTCACCAGTAAATAAAGAAGACCAACCAAAAGGTAACACTTTTATCAACCCTGTTATCATTCTAGCAAAAGGAGAATCATTAAAAATAGTTTTAGACGCTAGATACCTCAATTCACTAATTGACGAATCGAAATGCAATTGGCCTATTGAACCAATACAAGTTATCTTAACAAAAATAACTGGAAAATCTTTTACAACCGCAGGTATGAATAGTGCATACAATCAAATGCCACTAGATGAACAATCACGACGTTTAACACAATTTGTTATTGGAAATCAACAATATGAATTTAATCGCCTATTCTATGGAATTTCCATAGGACCAGTAGCATTTTCAGCTTTTATGAGTAAAATTTTTAGACCAATAATACTCAAGAAAAAGGCAATCACCTATTTGGATGATGTTTTTATGCAATCACAGACAAAAGAAGAAATGTTTACAGTTTTAGAGCACTATCATAGCATACTTCAGAACTAAAATCTGAAGGCCGCTCCCGATAAATCACACTTCTTTCTAACACGAGTTAAATTTTTAGGACATTATGTAGAAAGAAATACAATCACTCCATTAAAATCACGCATTGTTGCTATTCAAAAACTTCAACCACCAACAAACAAAAAGAAAATCCAAGAACAAAAAGAAACTCCCAGAAAGTTAAATTTCTTAAGCTAGTACGTTTATAAAATGCAATTATATTTAAGACCGTTCTATAATATCCTCAGACAACAAAATAATTTTGAATGGACCACTGAACATCAAACACGATTTGAAGAAATTAAAACACTTTTTAAATGAACAAATTTCAAACACAATTCCAGATCCAAATCAACCATTCTATGCAATGTGCGATGCTTCAAATTTTCGCATCGGCGCAGCATTACTACAATCACATAGTAGTACAAATAAAATGAACCTTATATCAGCAAATTCCCGATTATTCACTCAAGCAGAGCTACAACTCTCAACTCTAATGAGAGAATGTACAGCTATAATTTATACACTTACAGAATATGAATTTCTGATACTTGGATCAAAACATCCAACAGTTCTATTCACAGATCATAAACCAATCATTTTTCTCTTTACACAAAAATCAAATCAAAATCACCGAGTTTATAGATTTCAATTAATTCTAATGAAATTTCCAAACTTACATATAGTTTGGACAGCAGGAAAGAATCTTGCATTACCAGATACATTAAGCCGAAATACACCACCTGAATTACTTACACGAAAAACTACAGTTGAAATACCAAAAAATATAAAATTTCACCTTGCAAAAGACGAAACATCACCCCGACTAGAATGCAAATATGCAGTAAAAACTGACATTGACCAATCACAAATAAACAATCTTCAACATTTCCCACTTTACTTAGATTGCCAAAATAATCAATACGAAGTTGATCTACTTGGAACATCAACTTTCAAACCAATTCTATACTCACAATGGATAAAAAATAACACCCAACAAAAACGAATAAAACACCACTCGTATAAAAAAGACTTTTTCCATTAATTGAAAAAGAAAATTTAACTGATAAAATAAATTTATCAGGACCACAAACAAATGATTCAAAATACACAATAAATCAAGTCTTTGACCTCCATGACCCACTTGACACAATTCCCCTATCAAAATTAGAAATTGACAATACTTTTCACCCTCCAACAGATAAAGTTACACTTGAACTCTTAAAACAAAATCAAAATCTTGACCCAGTAATTAGACAACTAAAATCATGGCACAAATACAAAACTAAGCCCATAAAAGCAAATACCACAATTTTAGGAAATGAAACACTCCTCCGATATTTCCGAAAATTTAAAAATACAACAATTAATGAAAACACAGACCTTCTAGAAAATCAATTAAATGATTCTACAGTTTCCTGTCTCCCTCTAAGTATGATACTAATAGCTTTTAACATTTCACATACACAAAATACTAAAGGACACTCTGGATCAGAGAAAACATATTCAAACTTTACACAAAAAATTTTTATTTCCCAAATGCAGCATTTTGGATAAAGGTATTATGCAATGATTGTATAATATGTCAGCTAAATAAACCTTATCCAAATCAAAAATAAATAGCACAAAAACAAGATTTTAAAGGACAGAGTTTATATTTTAAACATCGTATTTCGTTCGATACAAAAGGACCAATTTTACCATCCTCCTACATTATGGTAATTGTTGATGCATTTACACAATATGTAGCACTCAACCCAGAACCAAATTGTAATGCTTATTATGCTTACACAACACTTTATGAACACTGGATAGCTAAATTCGGATTACCCGAAATCTTAGTTACAGATTACGGTACAAAATTCATAAATAATGAAATCATCACACTATATCACTTATATAACATCAAACATAAACCACGTACATCTCATGCACCTTGGACAAACGGTTTAGTCGAAGGTATGAACCGTTCACTACAAGAATATCTTAGATGTATCATAAATGGAAATGATACAAGATACACAGAATGGTCAGCAGATGTAAAATTATTTCCCTTAGCATATATTTCACAAATTACGACATCTCTAGAAATGTCACCATACGAAATGGTTTTTAATCAAAAGCCACGTAAACATGTTTACAGCAAATGCCCATAAAAATGCACAAAGTTTTTGCCAACCAAGTAAAGACTCAGTTTGTTATAACCTACCTTTACACACGCATGATGAAGATCATTTTCATCACCCACAAATCCTTAAAATAGCCTCCGGCACACACACCGAATGGATTTAAAATAGAGATAAAAACACAATTAAATTTACCAAAGTGTAACAAAAAAATTGTTACAAAGGCAAAACATTAACGAACAAATTAATTCACGCTTTACACCAGCCTCAGATTTAAAAATTGGAACATTTGTCTTAATACCTAATTTTAATACACAAAAAGGAATTTCTAAACAATTACAACCCCTTCGCAAAGGACCATACCAAATAATTGTCAAACCCACTGACGTAACATATAAAATTACCGATTCAAACCAAAAAGAAATTGTTCAATATCGGAACAATCTATTGCCTTACTACCCAAAAGAGTACGCACTTCGCGAATTAACTCAATTATATTCTTTCGCAGGTTTAAAAATTATTCAAAATCATCCACATACGGAAAAATAAATAGATGAACAAAAAGACATTCATCATGGAAAAAAATATACAAAACCAACTACAACTCAAAACAATACAAAAAAGCTAGATCAAAAAATACCTCAAAAAGAAAGGAAAAATAGAAAAATGATAGAAAAAATTTTACCACAAGAACAAGTCGAGAAATCAGAACATAGAGAATTATCATGACTTAGAAATCAACCACGTAAAAACTACAAAACATTCATTCCACAATCTAAAATATTAAAGAAAGTTGATTTTCAAAAACAACTTTAATTTTAAAATCCTCGCATCTCTCGATCATATTGAATCTTCATTTTTCAAAATAACATGCTGACAAAACACGCAACAATTCTAGTTCAAATTCAGCCAATAGGATTCATTCAATCCGTCACCTTCTATAACTATAACACCAACCTATTAGGCGAAAGATATTAAACTCCAGGCATATCTATAACTATAACTTTACAACCTCCAGGTCAAAAATAAGCAAACCACTCAGACTTGACAACTAAAATAAATACCACCATAATATCATAACCCTCCCTTATCTAATAACGCAAAGATCAACAATATTTTCCCAACTTGGACCTCAAAAACCCTCCAACCAAAATTGGTAAATTAGCCTAAAGTAAAAATACGACCGTATTCATTTGGCCTAAAGTACAAAAATCTCAAAATACCCCAGATCACCTGACAAATAAAAATAAAGCAAAGAGGACCTCCCGAACACCATGAAATTAGCCCCCAACAACTTTTCACAAAACTCAACCCACTTGTCAAAAAATCAATAAACAACTCGACCACACTTGAAAATCGCCCCAAACAACAAAAAATGTTCGATCAAGAAATCACTTCTTAAATGCTCTTCTCTCGATTAGTCAATGTCTTTAAAAATACAATTTTTTAAACATTTTTATAAACTTTTTCACAATACTTAAGCTTTTATTCATATTTCTCTTTGATACCTTTGAAGCTTTTATAATAATTTTAATCATTTTTTGCAACATTTTTTAAATTTTTTTTCCCTATTTGAAATATATCTCCAATTTTCCCAAATCATTGACCATATTCACAGGTACGATAACCCAAAGTTTATTTAAATGATACGAACAATTTTCAGTAGAACAGATATTTTTTTTACTAATTGTAATTTTTATAACATTTTTATCATCCCTAATATTGACAATGTGCAAATGTATAAAAAACGCAATAATCACATTCGCTTTAGCAACAATCCTCCTAATTCTTTTCCTTGAAGAACACTACAATAAACATAAATTTTTTCACCAGAAAAAAATTAATCAGAATACTTTCAAAAATTGCTAACCAACAATCACACAATCAGTCTTCACTGACATCATCCCAAGAAAACCCGACAATACCTACATCTACCCAAAACCCCCAAATATCAACACGAATTTCTTTTCAAGATAACCCATACACTTTTGAAGAACGACACGCTCGCTTATCCGAACTATTAGAACCAGTTCATCGACAGGCACCCCTAAGTGAACCAACATATAATTTATACCCAAAATTACCACAAGAATTAAGTAGAATAAGACACATTACAGATCAGTCAAAATCAGAATACAATTGAAATAAACAGACAAATTATACATCCACGACGAAATAGAAATTTTCAAACCCCCCGAGTTCATTTTGATATACCCCAATCCCCATCACCAATTACTCCAGAAAACCCAAATAGCACATCACCAGAAACCCCTACACTTCTTTCACAACGTAGCACCTCAAGTATACCCTCTGATTACTTAGGTTCAACTCCAACATCTGAACCAATACGTGACAATCCCTTTAACCCCCCCCCCCCCCCACCAAACATCACGACTACCATATTGGACAACACACTCATTCACACAAGGTGAACCAAATTTAATAAATGACCCAATAGATATTTCTAAGGATACAACAACATCATCATCACTACCAGAAACATTATCACTACCATCAACACCATCAATAAGCCAGATTTCACCGACACCTTTCCTCCTAAATTTTCCAAATAACCTCGACGCTAGATATCGAGAACAATCATTAACAAATATCCCTTTAAGATTAGATTGGAACACGTTCACACCACCCCCACCATTATTTGGACAACATCCAGAAAGTAACTGACTCCACAATAAGGCACTCAATAGACTACAATATAGACAAGACATCCACGAAGACATTCTTGACCATAACATCCAAATACTCCAACAAAATATTCTACAATTAAAATTCGAAATCACTATTAAACTTAACAACATTGTTCAACATCCTTACCCATTAAACCCACCCAATATAACAGCTCAATCGCTACCACCACCATTTATAACAACTGAAGTAATATATAAGTACGACAGATATACCAAAAAGACAATTGGTTACATCACATTTTATAACCCATACTCAGGATTATCATACATATGTATATTCTAAAAATATTGATATTTCAACAAATCTTTTTTCTAATATTTTCCGATCAGAACACAAATCCTTCTCCTCGCACAGGACCCCAGGACTTATTAGTAACACACTACGATTGTGAAGAAAATGAACAAAAAACACTACACAAATATGCAATAAATCAAGTATCACAATGCGAAACAGAACCACAAGCTATAGAAACTACAAATGTAATAGCGACACTGTATTCAAAAGCCCGAGCAACAACAGTCGCAGGATATAAATTTACAGCAACATTTTCCGAAAAGAAAGTATATTGTTCACAAGTTTCAAACGGAAATAAAAACCGACTTGACCACGAATCATTCTACCAAAGTAATATAGAACGACTTCTACATCTAAATCTCGATGATTGTAAAAACGAACTACTCAAACTAAATATCACAAGAAATTAAAACACCGACAGAAAACTAGTATATTTTCAAGTCTTTGCCGATTCTGTACATCAAGCAGAACTTGAAAGATATCAAGGACATATAAAACTAGATGAAAAATACCCATACAACGGCGCACACGGAAGATTAACTTATGACATACACGATAAGCACTGGATACCACACATTGGTATAAATAATCCTTCAAACTGCAAAGCAGACACAAAAAATAAAGGATATGCCACAGGTCACCCTCTAAACGAAGGAACATCATATATACCAGTTAACTTTCAAAAAAGCAATGGTCAACCTGGTGGAAAACTAAAGCCACATGACACTAGAAGTACACCTTTACAAGAACTATCACTAATGAATAACACTTATTTTGGTAATATCCACCATGATATCCACTTAGATATGAAGTTAGACTACACGATTAGTCGAATTTTTCAAGAAATGTCACTCTTCGAATTAGAAACACTTCACCAACTATGCGAATTAGAAAGGAAACAAATCCTACAATCACTCGCACTAGTATGATTGAAAATACCCTACGCAGGATATTTATTATCAGGAAATAGATCAAATTTTCTAGACTACGAAGGAAACATTTTTTGGTTTTATACTTGTACCAAAAAAGTATCACCACTATATGTTTTCGAAGATAAACGCTGCTATAAAAGAATCCCTATATTTTTTAAAAGTAAGGTACATTTTGTTGTCACACTTTCAAGACGAACATATTTTTGGGATACCGCAGTCCCATGTGGATCAAAAAATAGTCACAATGTATACAATTGAACCCTGATGAAGATAAATATTATCTTCTTACTCCATACCCTACGTTAATGCAATCACTCAAAAAATTTTCAACCGAAAGCATCAGAGCTATTGCTCGTAATCCAAATGTTGATTTACAATCAATTGGAATATATTCTAAATCAGATATCCAACATCACATTAGAACACAACAATTCCAAGAATTATTAACACAAATGGACACTATACAAAGACAATCAATCGATCAAAACTTACGAAAATTTTCCGAAACCGCAGGATTTGCAGATATTTATACACAAGATTATAGCGGATATTTTAAAGATATTAAAGACTATATATATACCTAAACGGTGAAAAATACAGACCACAAGATATTTCACCTATAAATATTTTAAGCTTTGTTACCCTAAAAATGAAATTCCCGATTTTCTAGGATGGCCCTATTACATCTTAGAAAAATTAACTATACTATACGCAATGTTTAATTTTATAGGATTTCTTTTTCACTTTTAAAAGGAATCTAGAAGACATGCGCTATACACACACAAGTAAATAGACAAGCAAACGTAGCACGCATACTATTTGCAGGATTTTTTGGAATTTTTTCTTCATCAATAAACAAATTTCATCTAGACGCACAAATAAAAGAATATAATACAAAAATAGCGACAAGACAGAACACGTACGACGAAGAACAAAATAACATAGAAGTAACACCTACCGCACCAAGTTGCCACCCCTACCACATAACCATCCATTATCCTTAGTCCCACGTAATTTCCGAAACCTAGCAATAACACATAACCCAAATTTTAGACCAAATATATCGCGAAGTCCCATACAACATATAATGACACATCATTCACAAGATGATAATACATATGAACAAATTATAGAAAAACCCCATACCACCGCTTTTCAGTCTCACAATAATCATTTTTTTTAGCCCACGATGAGCCGACAACTTGGATCCCTGCACCGCTCAAATTCCCACCCAACCAACATCCACACTCCAATCCCAATAATCCCACTTTTTGCTTTCCCACCACCCGATTTCCCAACTATTAATATATCATCAAGCACGAATTCGGATACTAACTCAGATATTTCAGTTTTATACTCCATCTCACAATTTAATAACCCTAATATAGAAAGCCCTGACGAATTTGTAGACTCCGAACCATCTCCATCCAATAATTTTCAAACCAACTTGTCAGTTTTTTCAAAACACCTTTTTCAACCAATCCCACCAAATATTTCACTCCCATCTGTTTCCACTACTTCTGGTGCTTCGCAAGTAACCCCAACCTACTCTCCACTTCATTCCGACCGATCATCTAATAATTCTCCAGATACCCCCCAAATTTCCCAGAAACTCGATAATTTTATCACCCTTCAACAACAGTTAATACACCCTAACACCCTCACCATACATCAAGTTTCCTCCACAATAGGATCCTCAAACCCACCTACTCCTACACCCTCCTCAGCTTACACTGCATCATTAGCACAATCATCCACATCCGTCGAAACATCTAATAGCACTAACCGAGCTTACCGCACTTTTAAAAGGAAATTCACGAACCATCCATTCCCGACCAAACCAGGAACAGCCTGTGAATATATTAATCATCCACAACACACCAACACGAAAGATTTTCTAGCAACCACCTTACCCTCATTCCCACAATATACATTAAACACACCTAACGACACTAACGACACACGTAGTTTTGTAGATGAACATGTTTTAGTGCCCACACTTCACTGGACAGCATATTATCATTTTACTAATCCCCTTTGCCTGCCACTATCTAGTACTCATGACGACATAGAAAAGCATAAAAAATATGCTATATAGACTCACCGCAACACTAACACCTAGACAATTTACTTATATAGGATATAAAAAATTACTAAAAACTTTCATTGCCTCTCGTGCTAACGAATTTACAATAGAATATTACGACCATAATATCATTCGAACTAATCAAGACCAATTTCTAGATGACGACCGCTTCGCTAACCCACAACTAACAGAAAAATTTTTCATCAAAACTTCATAAGTATTCACACTTAATATTTTTGATAGAAAATATGATCACATCTTTTCTGAAGCACTAAATGATATTCAAGCTTACGAAAGTTTTAAAGACAATTTTCAGTTATTTTCACTAACCTTTCACTTCCTTGCACCACATGAACGCGATTTGCACTGTTCACACGACATTATGTTACGCACTGAACAGACTCATACATATACATACTATCGCTTCATACAAAATCATTTTGATTTACATACTCCATCAAGACAACCACACCATCGTTTTCAGTTTCTTAACTCGAAGTACACTTCACCATTTTTTCTTAATTTCACTTATTGCATCAAAGATACTAACCTCCACGGCATCCTCCGCAATTATGACCCAGTAACACAAATGTAATAATTTTGTCCCATCACGAAGACCTTTAACGCCGAAGAATCCAGACCCTTCCGTATCCCACATGAATTTATCCAGCCTATAGAAATCCCAATATTAGAATTCATTCACAAAACTAAATATAATCACAAAATTTATAACCTCATTCAAAACACACCTTATGAGTTTGCAGTAGGCACCGAAGATCTAAAAACCATTAAAGCACTTCAATTGCTTTGGTCACTGCTCCAAATTAAAAACATCATTCATATACTAACAAAATTACTAACAACATCGGTCATGATACACGACATCTTCCCCCACGGCTTTTTCCTAGACAATTAACAGGTAAGTATAATTTGAAAATATTCTTCACTAATAAATTTAAATTAGTACTAAACATTCTTTATTCATGTTTCTTTTATATTTCTAGTCTTCATACCATGATCATCTGCAAAAAACAGAAAAGAAAAAGAAAAAATAAACTTGTTAAAATTCTTCTAAGCTTCATTATATTTTGCACAAGATAATATAATAAAATTCATACCAAATGTAGTAAATTAATTTATAAATTGTTTCCCCATAAAGCAGTAAATTTAATTACGATAAAAATTTATAACTTTAAATTTTCCCAAAAAAGCAGTAAATTTGAAATTCTATGTAATAAATTGATAAAATGAAAATGCAGTACTAACCTTTTGATATTTTCATTTACTCGCACAAGAATTCTATCCAAACTCGCACAGCTCGCCCACGAAGAATTGTTTAAATAATGATTTTGAGGTTCAAGTTTTAACACTCAACAACTCTAACTCACGATAACAAGTTTCAAACTTTCCTTTAACCCGGTTGGAAAGGATTTAGATACTAAACCAAACTAACCAACGCAGCTTACTAAACACCACAAATCATAAAACAACAGCATGACTAAGAAAAGAAAACCAACGGTACCCAAACCGGATTAACTCAGTTTAAAACTGGATAATTTATTCTTTTAAAGACTATTATAAAGTCTAAGAAAGAAATAATAAAACACAAAAAAAGTCGCAAGACAAACCCATACCAAAAACATTTTGATTTTTGAAAAAAGGACACAACCAAAGAAACATAAGAAAGACCAACATAAACCCAACATAAAACGTTATCACATAATAGGACCTCTGAAAGAAACAGCTCGAAATCATAATCCCACTCCTGGCCTAACCCACCAGAGAGGACGTCCTGAGCCTGCTCTATAGCCGGCCTAACCCACCGCGCTACATCCACGCTTTGTGACCACACTTCTATTTTTAATAAGAGGTACACAAGGGTGAGTAACTCTTCAAAATAACCGAACTAAAACAAAATGCTTTTGTGAAAACAACTAACTAAATTCATGATTAAAAAACCGAACTAATAAAATTTTATAAAATGTAAATCATACCTTGCAGTAAATAGATCAACACACAACAACAAAGACGAACATCCAAAGACAAAATGATTCCATCATACTCGAACAAGAATGGCTAACCACAACCGATATGCCGTCCACAATCACAACTCAAAGGATTTAGAGTACGACTTGACTTCGCAGAAAAGGACTTCATTGAACTAGATCAATGACCACCTCGATGTTCAAGTATACGTACAGATCCGAGTTACGAGGCATCCCTTCCACACACGATCTCCACGCCATTCCCAGACGAGGTTGAACACAAAACAAGTTCTCTACATAATACAGAAAAACCCGTCATAGCAAACCATTTTGAAATCAAATTGATTTCATTGGGGAACACAGTCGTTGTCACATGACGACACAACGATTGATGTCCCGAACTCCAGCGTCCTGGAACATCTTTAAACAAAGGAACCGGACAAGAATATGATGTTCGCCAAATACCAACGTTCATCATCCATCCTTTGAATTGCAGAAAGGTAATTCTAAAAACTCTGTAAAACCCGGATGGGTGGAACCTGATCTAAACTATATTTTATGATTGGATAAATTGGATATTTTACCACTGTAAAGTATTTAATATTAACCAATCATAATCCATCTAACTAACAACCCACTTATTTGTAAGTGCTGAAATTACTTGTAATTTCAGCACCAGAGAGATTCGAATTTAACTTAGAAATTAGTTGTCTCTCCAAGAGAACTTAAACAGCCGCAATAAACCAGTATACCCTAGATCTATTGAGCCTAGCAGAGACTAGTTAAACACCCTGAGACTAGAAAGTATAAGAGTAAGATTAGGATCAGTATTAGACTAAGAAGTTGCCCGAATCTATCCGGCCGAAAATAAGATAGCGTGACGAGCAGACGGTGTACCCTATCCGAAATTACTCTATGAGTTAACCACATCGGTTCTAACTCATTTTTGAAAGTCAGAACTGCCTCGGAGTAAATATCGTAATATAGTTTTCAGATAAAAACTTTTCTTTCTTCATTTGCTCAGAATCGCACTTTGAAAATATGACGAACGCCATGAGTTTACAGCTAAATTGCCCTAGTTAAGCCATTTATTTGTTTTATTTATTTTTAGGCCGTATTAATAAACAATTTACGCTTTGTTCAAAGTATAAAAAACCAACACAAGGAATGGTTGACAATTTCATCAAAATTTTTTTAAAATCGAGTCTTTTTATTTTTTGACAACTTGTTTTACAACTTTTGACTCCATTTATTGATGCAGTTTTTTTGGGTTCATAATGAATGATGTGAATTAGCTCACTCTCTCAAGGCGGCATAGTAAAATTAGAAACTGAGACTATTGACTGAAATTGGAAACGTAATGTTTCCTCCGTTCCCCACATCGCTTTTCCATTTGGTAGTTTGATTTGATTATGCACTTTCAATTTCTCACAACTTTTTTTAAATCTTTTTTTTTGTTAGCGAAGTTTTTTGGCAATGCCACTGAAACTACCCAGGGCTGCCTCTTTACACTGCTAGGGTTGCCTATAAATTGCTAGTCATAAAATTTCATTTATTAAGGTTGTATCATGGCTCATCATATAATTTGTATTAATGAGAATTATGTGACGAGCAGTTTTATGGTGGCACTAAATTGTCAGAGCAAATTTTCAAAATAGTTTCAGAGCATCATATTTCTGATGCGAAAAACAGATTTTGTACTCAAATAGTCCACAAAAGAAATAATGCGTGCCAAATTTTTTACGACCACAATGTATTAAGTAGTCCAGGGTGCTCTTTGAATTTTTTCTGCTCTTATAGATATCAGTACTCTTCTTTTCTGAAATCTCCTCTCCATTTTTTTGACAAAACTGTTGAATTTTCTGTGTTTCTATACATGTTATAACTAAAACATTCTCCATCTGTCCACTACTCTTGTAGTTTTTTGTAGTAGCTTAACCTTAAAATTTGGTGAATGTCCAATTCAGACATCGAAAACGCTTTTGATAGAAACATGTTTTTTTTTCTGAAATAAGCAAAGAAACTTGAAAAAACTCGAATTGTTGTAGCATTTTTAATTTATTTTGTAATAACAATCACCACAAAAGGTTTTTTCACTATTTAGAGTCTAATTACTTTTTAGGAATTTCATGCAGCCAATCAAAACCTCAATGTAAGGTAAAACAAATTGAAAACAACCAGTAAAGTTTGGAAATTCGAAAAAAAAAATATGTTTTCAACTAAATATACATTTTGTTAGTAATTTTGTTCAAATAAGACAAATGTTTCTTAATTTTTGATAAAAGCAGTATTTAAATAAGTTTTTCTTAAGCAAATACTGGAAAATCATTTGATAATTGGATAGTGTTTTATGTCAATTTTGATTAAATTTTGTGGCTTTGTCTGACTTTTCCTCAGATATCCTAGCTCTAAATGTGCATTTCAGTGACAAAAAATAGTTTTTAACCAAAAATTTTTCAATAACCAAACACAACACATCACAAAGCATTACTGAGGCTTACAAATATCAACAAACATAAAGTCTACCGAAAATTGGGACAGTTCTTTGAATTCGTTCAAAGTATAGTTGACATAGGCAACTTGTTTCATTGCATTATTCTCTTTTGCAGTGAAGAGTCAAATCTGAATGTAGGGTGGCTTTTTAACACTGTACTTGTTGATTGTGACACACACCTTCCTCATGTTGTATTGTGCCATTTCATATACTCTAGAGCTTCTGATCCATAGTTGATTCTTTGCCAGATTTGGCTTCATATATGGGTACGAGTCCAAGGTTTTCAGCATCGTGAATAACGGTATTCCGGATTGTCGATATTTCTTCTCCTTCTTTTTCACTAAGATGAATTGGTTGAGACGCTCCAAATTGTCCCAAAATATTATTTTGTAGTAGTTGAAAGCACGGTTCAAAATTAATTTTTCCCTTGTAGTATTTTTGGAACCAAACAAATCTCCCAAACCTTGTTTGATTTTTTGAGAATTCAAAATAATTGGGACTAGTGTCTTTTCTAGAGTACATTTTTGAAGGGCAAACTGATCAGATGAAGAGAAATGAAAGGAATGATTTTGAGATTAAATAAAAATGGAAATAAACAATATGAGTCATCGCGATTTCAATACATGGAAGTAGTATCAAATATGGAATGTTTTGTTTGAAATTTCCATATATCGAAATTGAGTAGGCGTTACTTTTACTATATAAATTCACAATTGTTAGCAAAATCTTTTTTCCCAATGGCGGCTGCTATGTGTCAAGCTCTTCCCAGTTTTTTTTCAGATTACAGTAAAAATCGCTATTGAATTCTGTTTCCAACGAATTTTACGAAAAATTCATAGTAACCCAAGATTATTGTGTGTCTACCCCCCACAATTTTTTATGTTCTTTGGAGAATTGTAAGTTTTATTTGGTTGTAATCGGAACATTTTATAGCCAATTTTTGCAGAGATTTGATAAATATATTTTCATATATCAAGAAATTGACTGTCTTTACTGTTTGTTCAAACACAGATTCCATTCAAGTATTGTTACATCAAACGGAGAAGTATTCAATCAGCTTAATCGAGCAGTTCAACATAACTTACGATAGAAAGTAGTCGAAAATATACCTAGTATTGCAAAGAAACGAATACTTCGGAAAAATTTCAAGAGACATTATCTAAGTTCTAATCAAAAAATTGTTTCCACACAAACTCATGGTTGAGCGTTTCTGGACAGAATTCAAAAAGTTCAAAATTCAAAGTATGAACATGATTTGTTGAAGATTACTGATTGTTTTATTGATGGTTATGGATTTGTAATTAGTGATCATGTCAATTTTTCAAAAAAAAAAATTTTAAAATTTTGATAACCCATCTATTTTCTCCCATTTATTTACGAAACAATCAAAAATCTTACTAAAAAAAATATACCGCTACTAACGAATTTGCAAAAATCTTTTCAAAATTGTGAACCAGAGGTAATGTTTCTTCTGATTGTCAAGAAGCTGCAAAAAACGTTTCAAGTTTTTTCACAAGTTGCAAAAAGCGTTTCAATTTTTTTAACAAGATGAGAAAAGTGTTTCAGTTTTTTTGACAAGATGCAGAAAGTTTTTGACTTTTTTTGACCAGATGCAAAAAATGTTTCACTTTTTTTGACAAAATGGGAAAAGTGTTCCAATTGTTTTGACATTATGTGAAAAGTGTTTCATTTTTTTCCTATAAAATGCAAACAGTGTTTCAGTTTTTTCTACAAAGTGCAAAAATATAGTGAGATTTTTTGAAAAGATTTTCTAGTGGTGTACAACTTTTCTACTGTTTTTCCTGATATGTGTGCAGAAATTAATCAAGTTTCTTAACGAGTGTGCGAGTTCGGAGCGCTAAAATAGGTTGTATACTACTTGTTTTTCATTGATTTACCCTGAACTTCTCATCTATTCTAATTATTAAAATGAAATTGAAGAAATCATTTAATTGCGAAGAACGAAGTTAAAACGAAACAACAATTAATTACAGACACATTTAATCAAAGAGCTTTCGAGTAGCAGAAGATTTCTGGAGGTTCTCTATTGAACGCAGAGCTGGACGAGGTTCCATTTCTGGTGGTTGTTGTGAAGGGGTGTTTTGAGGCGTCATTGTTTCTGGGAAACCCTCATCTTCATCTATTGTGATGGGGTTTTTGGCTGATTCTGCTTCCTCCAATCAGGGTAAACCAATGAAAAACAATTAGAAAACAACCTAGCTTAGCTCTCCGAACTCGCACACACATTAAGAAACTTGATTAATTTTCGCACACATAATAAGAAAAACACTAGAAAATTTGTACACAAGTAACAATATCTGATGAATTTTTTATCTTGTCAAAAAAACTCAAACACTTTCGCATTTAGTAGAAAAAGTTTAAACCTTTTTTGCATTTTGTAGGAAAAAAATGAAATACTTTTCACATATTGTCTAAAAATTCTAAAGTTTGTTGATAACTGTGAGTCTCAGTATTGCTTTCTGATGTTTTGTATGTTTGGTAATTGAAATTGTATTGGTTGAAAACTATTTTTTGTCACTGAAACGCACAATTAGAGCTAGGAAATCTGAAGAAAAGTCAGACAAAGCCACAAAATTTAATCAAAATTGACATAAATCACTATCCAATTATCAAATGATTTTCCAGTATTTGCTTAAGAAAAACTTATTTAAATACTGCTTCTATCAAAATTTGAGAAAAATTTGTCTCATTTGAACAAAATTACTAACAAAATATATATTTAGTTGAAGAAATAATGTTTTTTTTTCGAATTTCTGAATTTAATTGAATGTTTTCAATTTGTTTTGCTTACATTGAGGTTTTAATTGGCTGCATGAAATTCCTAAAAACTAATTAGACTCTAAATAGGCAATAAAGAAATAGAAAATGATTGGAAATAGGAAAATTGAAAAAATTTTGATCGAAATTTCAAAACTTGAAATAATTATCGAAAAATTGTATAAACCAGACAAGAAATCTCATTTTTCTCACTCTGTTGTCAATTGAATTTGTCAGTTAGATTAGATTGATTAGGATGGGAAGTTGATTGATTGGGAAGTTTCATAAACATAGTTTGGTTCTGATCTACAAAGATTGATTGATTGATCTACAAAGGCAAATTGATTGATTGGGAAGTTTCATAAACATAGTTTGGTTCTGATCTACAAATTATTTTAAAATCTGTGAATACTTCATTCTGATTGGTTATTACCACAACTATTACCTGTGAAGGAATGCTCGATTGTTTGATATTAAATTTGTTGAAAAACCATGAGCAGTAGAGCTCAATTATGATCGGTTGACATTAACTTTGTTGAATTTTCCATGACCATTGAAGATCGATTCTGATTGTTTGTTACCAAAAATGATTAAAAAAATCTCCTTATAAGTAATGCTCGATTCTGATTGGATGATAGCAAAATTTTTGAAAACTCCTTGGTTAGATTGAACAATTTTTATTTCAGCTAGGCTAAATAACAGATCCTTTCTGATTTTCTCTCATGATAAAAACAACTGGTTAAGAAATTCACATAACTGTTTTTATTTAGTTTTGTTCACTCTTCAGGCTATTCAACTCTTCTTTTCTAAAAATTTGGGACATTCTAAATCTCCCATTTTTCTCAAATTTTTTCTTTACTTTTTGAGATGCATTCACTGAATAGAAAAGAAAAAGTTGCATTTCGTGCACGTGGAAGAGAGTACACGCGTAAAGATGCGTCAAGGCGTCTTAAGCAATGTGGCTTTTTAAAGTGTTCCAATTGTAACTTTTATACATAGGGCAGCGAGGAACTCACTAATCATATCAAGAAGAAGCATTGTTTTTGTCAACATAATGTTAAATTATCTGCTGAGCAGTATCGAAACACACTCCAACAAAAGGTAAAATTAATATATTTTAAAAAACATTTTTACTGAATCTGAGAAGTCTCTACAATTGTGATAAACTTGCAAGTTTCTAGTAAAATTTATACAGTTTTTTCATCACTATTCTCGATTTTTCATGTATTTTTTTTATTCAAAGGTTCTGATTAATGATAAACCCAGCAACAACCGAGTTCAAATTATCGTGAAACTTTCAATGGAAACTGATCCGAAAGTTTTTAATCTACAGTAAAAACTCCATTGGTTGCACACTTGCGCAGATTTTGTTGCGATAAATTTGTAGATTGAATGAATAAATTACGCTAAAGAGTGTTTGAGTGTTGGTTGAAGTTTTGTTTAAAAAAACTGAATATTTATAAAACATCGACTAATTGAAAGGTTTTGCCGAGTTACTATTTTGAAATTTTTTTTGTCTACTGCTTTTAAAAGTGTTCAAAGAGTAGTGCAAATTTAAGCAGATAATGGGGTTGATTTATTCAGAATTATGGTTTTTTACTGTTTTTTGACAATTTCAGAAAAAATTGAGAAGTGACCTAGAAAAGCTTAAAAAAATATATGTTTTTGCCAACTTGTGAAAATTTCAATTTAAAAATATACAACATTTTTAACCAAAAACTTACTTCAAAATAGAAATTTAGAGTTCAAACAGCAACATACTGTTATTAGGTTGAGCAATCATTTGAACATTTCTTGAAAAAGATTTATGGTATTAACTTTGTTTCGGATTGTTGAATTTTCGTTGAAATGATACATTTTTCCATCTAAAATTCAATTTTCAGGTAAAATTTTGTTGAAATCAAATTAAGTTGGAAGATAGTAGAAACAGAAACAGAAAAAACACTAATTTGAGATAGAAACTCAATTTTATTCATTAGGAAAGTTGGGATAATTTGATTAGAATTTAGCTTGTAATTTGTATATTGAGAAAAAATCCAACACAAAAGTGTAGTGTTTGGAAAATTTTTTATCATTTGATATTTAGGTAAATTTATACAAAAATACAAAAACTCAGATATTTTGAGGTTTTTTTTGTGAACCAACTCCGACATCTTTTTGAAGATGATAATTGAAGTATAAACCAAAATTTTGTTTTCAAGATCTACATCTCATTATTTCGGATAAAAAACAAAAAAAGTTTGATTTAAAAAAGATTTTTAGCGAAGCTTGCTGAAAATTTCTAAGCAAACTGATACTTTGGCAGAACCAGCTGTAGGATCTCTCAATTATTTGAGTTTTAACTTGAAAAACTCAATTGGAAAATATTTTGTTCTGGTTAGCTCCAATTTTTTTTTCAATTAGAAAAGTACAAAGAACTATAGTTTTTTTGCTTAATAATTTTGGCAAAATTATTTAGTTGTTACAGTTTGCACCTTGATTTCCATCTCTAAATCGAATTCTCTAAGAAGCCTTCTTTTTGAAATGCTTAGATGTTGCAGAAGTCAGGAACTACACCCACTTGCAGATTTCTACTTCCAAAGGTTTTCAAATTAAAAACAATCATGCTGCTCTTAATTTGTTCCAAAAACTCAGCGTAAAAATACAGCTTTATATTCTCATTTTTCACACGTTTTCTCTCAATTTTTTCGATTGCTTTAACAAGCATTGATTCTTTCTCACTGAGAGTTTTCTGCGAAAACTTCCGACTCATCAAAAATAAAAAAAACGAATTGAAACTTGTTTTGCAAGAAAAGGGATAGTTAATAATCCCACAAGTTGTACTTTTGCTTAAATTGTTTATTGCTATAACTGAACAATGGAACCTAAAGCAGAACATGTAAAATTTATAAAGTAATCATCAGCTGTTATCCTTCCTAATTTTATTTCTGCCAGCAAATTGTTCGCTCAATTGATACCATTTTCCTCCTAAATTCCCCAGTTCTGACTAAACTTTCTTGCAAAGTGAGTTCAATAGCGAAAACATGTAAAAAGCAGAAAGCAAAAAAAAATTAAAAAATAAAATTTCACGAAGAAACAATCATGACAATTATGTTATAGAAGCAACAGAGAGATAATCGTTAGTTTTGGAGAAGATTTTGTTGAATTTCATTCAAAGTAAAATAAATTTTTTAAAAAATGTAGCCAATTTTTAGTCAATTTTAGCAGTAAAAATTTCATTTTTCAACATCAGCAATGATCCAAAACTTGTAAATATTATCAACGTGAAAAAATTCTCAGAAGTTGTAATTTTTGTAAAAATTTGGGTTAATCATTGAGAAAAAAACTGAGGAGGAGTTGGATCATAGCGTTTGATATAGAAATTTTGAGGAATATTGCACTTAGTGTTCATCTGAAGTGAGATTTTTTATGAGTTCTCCTTCCTTCGGATAAAAAACCAGTTAATTACACAAATTAAAGTTTAAAAATGGAAAACTTGGATCGATTTGATTAATTTTTACTTTCTCGAAAATTACACGACTAATTACACTTTTTTCTCGAGAAATCAGAAGTTTCAATATTGACTCAGCTAATATGAGCTTTATATATGTTCAGAGCATTATATAAACCAATTCTTAGTTCAAAATAGAGTAAATTTTTTATATTTCAATATTTTGAGAGAAGATTGTAGAAAAATCTAGTATTTTATTCAAAGTTTTGTATCACTGCCTCAACATGATACCAATTGAAATACAATTTGAGCTTAAATTTAAACTCTACACGTATGCATATTTTTTTTTCGATTAGACCAAAAGCAACAAAAAACAAGCCAAAATCTTGAGGTTTTTTCAATTCTTTCCAAAATTTTGAAGTTTTTGAAATTTTTTCGAAAAACTTTGAAGTTTTTGATCTTTTTCCAAAACTGAAATTTTTGCATTATTTTAAAAAAAATTGGACTTTTTCTTAATAGTTTCAGTAAGTTTCAGCATAGTTTAAGCTAGATTGAGTACATTTTCAAAAAAAAATCACATAAAAAATATTAAGTCAAATTATATCAAATCTTATCGTGTTTTGAAGTTTTTTGAAAAAATTTCAATTTTTTTGATAAAAATTTCAAATTTTTTGCACATCTTACCATTGACTTACCATGAGCCAAAAAACATAATATCTTTTTTACATAACCCACACGTAATACTCAATAATTACAAAACGCGTGCCGAGATTTTTGCGAAAAAAACTAGACATTTCCACACAAAATTTTTTTTTTTTATTGGATTATTGGATTAAGCCATATTGATGTTTTCGTTTTTGTTCTGTTTCCTGATACTGTTGTGTTCTTCGTACGAATTTGAAACTTGGAGAACTATTTTAATTGTCACGAACGTGAACAGAACAATTTTCATCGCAATCATTCTGACAGTGTGGTTTCTGCGGCGCAAGATGTGCAAAAAGACAAATCAATCGTAGATTCAGTTTTTCAGTCGTTCTGTAGGTTCAGTCTTTCTTTTTTTGTGCTTAGATCTTGTTGAGTCTTTCAAAATGGCTGACTTTAGTAAAAGTCGGTGAAAAAATTAAGTTTTCAAAAACGCCGCATTTAAAAAATTCTTGCGCACGCATGCACACCAGCTAATTTTCTCCATATTTCGGTCAAAGTCTCGCAAAAAACAACATACGTATGTCAGTCAATCCAGTCAAAAATAAAAGGCTAAAGCAGACAATTTTAACTGGTTCTTTTCTTAGATTTTGTTAATTATTGGAGAGGAGATTCAGTACATGGTACAAAATTCACACAGGCTTAACCGTTGGTTTTGTTCTTCATAGAGATGGCAGTTGTTTTACTAGGTACCACAAGGGAGATTGTTAATAAGGTCCCTTTTCTTAGTAGAATGTTTCACGTTCTTTGAGCAATTTTTTTAACATAAGCTTTCCAAAAAAATTGAAAATTCAAAATAACTAATCCGACTAAAAAATCTTGAAAATTTTCTGATATATCTAGTAGTACTTCCCAAGACCTTCAATCGTTGATATATTTAGTTTTTTTAATAAAAATTGGCTGAATCCTGGAGAAAATTTTGGCTATAGTGGCAAGATTTTGTCATAGAATCCTTGAAAATTTTTTCGAAAAACTCGAAAGATTTTTGAAGAAAAAACGTAGATAGCAAAAAATATACATGCTTTGCAAAAAGACAGAAAATTTTACTTACAAGGTTTTACCAGAATTTCAAAAAAAATTAGCCCGAATTTTTGAAGATATGGTTCGAGATTTTCAGAAAAAACTGAAGCATTTTCTCAATGCTCAAACAAAATTGTATAAGGTTCTATACTTAGATTATATGTGGTTAAAGCCAAAAATTGCGTGTCTGACCCTAGGAAGCCAAGAAAGTCAAGAATTGCATGTGTTCTGAAAATCGTCACCAAAATTAGTTTAAGTAGTCTATTTAGGATCAGATTATCTTAACATTCCGTTTGTTGAGTTTTTTTTGTAAATTCAGTGATGCGGAAGGTGAAATCCAGAGCCAACACAATTGTCAAAGTCTATACAACGATTTAGAACCCGATTCCCAAATTATGTGGAACCCATTTCTCTCAGTAACTTGAGTACAGCAGAGAGAGAGAGAGAGAGAGAGAGAGAGAGAGAGAAAGATTGAAGAATCCGTGAAATCCACACAATCATGTGTTCTTTTCAAAAAAAACTTATTTGATTGCTTCGCTGTGATAAACATTTGAGTGGCGGTAGGAATTTTAGCAGATTTAAAAAAATTGAACAACCAGAACGCTAACTTCAAACGCGGCGTTGAAAAATGGAATACGCTTGCTCCGCTTCGCTACGCTGCGCCTACATCCTGAACGAGAGGAATACTGCACGTGAATCAGTGCTTGCCGTTAACTAGTTGGTTTGGGGCAGTACAACAGTGCCAAACTGAAACAGTACCAAAAAAAAACTAATTCAACTGTCCCGAAAATGAAAAATTTGTTCAACAGAGCCGAAATTTTTCTTTTGTTGAACAGTGCCGAATAATTAAAAAAAAAGAATTTATCAGAAAACTTGAATTATCGTTAATAACAAATATTACACAAAACGTTCCAGTAGTTTTGAGGTTCTGATTTCTCAACGCATATGATTGCTTCAATGCCGTTATTTGCTCCCTTTTTCTACTGTCTTTTTTCTCAGCTTTCCGTGGAACGTATCTATTATTAACAGAATTCATGGCAATTTTTGCAATTCTCGCTTAAGTTTTCGGATCGAAACTAAACAATTTAGGTGAAATCGACCAATTTTTGTTTGAGATATTACGTCAATTTTCACAACTATTTGTGATGGAGAGTAAAGCTGGTTTTTCATACAAGTTTTTTCAAAATAAATTAAAAATTTTGAAATTCCGTCGCAAATTCATACCAAAATAAAATTTTTCCAACCGATTCGCGTTTAGTTCGCGCTGACTAAGCCGATAGACAAAAAAATGTAAGCAATTGTTGAATTAATTTTCGAAATTTTTGTTTTTGCCGATACTCAGTTGCTATCTGAATATAACTCGACAGTAATTGAAATGACAGCCCAAATGCTGAGGTTCGGGAAAAATTTCGCGAATTGCTGCGATAAATCCTTTTTCGTGATCAGTCAAAAAAAGTTCTGGAAAATTTTTTTCCAACTGTATTGCATTTCAGTACAAAAACACTCAATAAAAATTTGTGAAACTCTTTAAATTTGTTTGAAAGGAGAGCAAAATAAAGTTTTTTTTTGATTTCAAGAAAACCAAAAATTTTACAAATTTGAATAAATGGTTCCGGCACTGTTTTGAAAGTTCCGTTGGACCAAAACTGTGTCGCAATCCGCAAGATTTTCATTGAAATTGCTGGTTGGCATGACAACTGCCCAAAATCTACGTTTTTTTTCTCCGCAAATTTTAAAAAGTTATATCTGAAACTGTTTGGGGTGTCCCAGGCAATGAAAATATAGCAAATTTTGATATATCCGGAAATTTGAAATGAGATTTTTTGTCATTTTCGGGAAATATTTTGACCACAGCTGACAAATTGTTTGGGCGAATTTCCGCAGACTTTATGTAATCATCGACCTCGGCATGGTTGTGAATAGTTAGACAATTAGTATTTTCGCTCAAATTAATAACAAGGGCGGTTGTTGCCTGACAATTTTTCTCAACACAAATCTAAACTTTTTTAGTTTCTGTTGTTTTTGTTTTTTTCTTTTGAAACCAGTCTCTTTTGAAGGAACAAATTTAAACATATCAAATATGAATAGCACTTTAAAATTTTGAGCAAGAAAATTTGCAACTTAGGCGTTTTGGCGCCAAAACAGTTTACTAATTCGCATTTTCAGACATTTTGGCGCCAAAATTGAAATTATTTTCTTCGATATTTAGCGTCAATATTTTCCTGCTACCTAGAAACTGCGTTTAATTTATTCTGAACTTTTCCCCTTTTTTTCGTCACTGTTGTACTTCGGCACTGTTGAACGCCCCTGTTTGTTTTGATTTTAGTTTTGTTGACAAACAGTGAGGTAATTGTCTTAATTAGGGAAACTCACGCCAGTTTACGCGCCATTTTACCTATGTCAATTAATTTTGCGTCAATTTTTTGCTGCATCCACTCAGTTGTCACTCAAAGTCTGCTAAAAGACCTAAATTTCACTTTTTATGCTAAACACCGGTCTGCAAAACGATCGGTCCCCCATTCGGCAAAACTAAGATTGCAATCGGTTTCAATCTATTTTATACAGATGTTCTTAAAGTAAAAATTCGATTGTATGTTAATCATTAAGACTCTAAATTGGATAATATAAGGATTTTATACAGTTTAGAAAAATCAATTTTATAGTTTAAAAAATGAAATTTTTGCGGTATCTGTATACAATTTGTATAAAATTTTAACAGAATCTGTATAAAATTGATTTTAAATCTTGGATTTGATACTGAATTAGCTGTTTCTTTTTCCAAATCAGGGATTCATGAAATGATGCCCTATACGAATATGTGGGCAACCAGGTCAAAATGATTACGTCACTCCCGCGCCCTTTAAATCTGCGGCTGATGCGACACAAGAGAGGGAGACTGGAAGTCCTATCAGAAAGTAAGTCTACAACACTTTGTTTTGCTGGTTAAGGCATATTTCACTAATTTTTTGGTGATTTAATTATATAAAACTCGCTATAGGATATTCTACTGATTCTACTGAAAAATAATCAGTGAGCAAAATAGAGGGTTTGACATACGTTTCGTACCTGAAAACTGTCTTTAAAAAATAACTATGTTTGATATTTTTGATGCAGTTGTACAAAACTAGAGAGAAAAAGGAAACTAGCCGCTATTCAATAAAAAAATTATAATTGTTTTCAATGCTTTGCCTAATCTAAATCCACATTCATTTGAATAGATACAGAGAGATGGGGGGCTATTCTCATGGGCGAAGGGCTCATGGGCGAAGGACCGAAAACAAAGCAGCCGAAAGTCGGTTATTTAAATGCATGAATTCCCGTCCAATTAAAATGAATTAAATAAAACAATAGTTTGATTCTTTTATAACGAATCCCTTGAAATGTAAAATTTGTTTCAATTCGCCGGTGGTCAGTGAAAATATTGCATATTTCTATCGTTCACGCTTTTCACGCTTTCTTTTCACAAAAAGATTTTCACGCTTTCTTTTCAATTTTTGGAATACTGAAATCTGATTGGCTCATTTTATTTTTCGCCCACTCGGTTCTTCGCCTACGATGGATTCCACCATGGTATGATCTGTATGATCTAGAGCTTCTGCAAAAAGAAACTGTTGTGAAAAGCATCTTTCAGAAGTTGGCCTCTTGAACCCACTGGATGAAAACCATCAATCAAAATTTCGTGATTATGCTGGTTAGCAATCTCAGGTTAAAAAGTATATGTATGAGCTCTAGATTTTTTTCACAAAACTATCTTGTTAAGCTTCTTTTTTTCAAAGTTACAAAAAAAACTGAAAATTATGCAAAAGTCCTAACCATAAGCCATATTTTAGCCTCTTCGAGTTTGAATGGATCTTTTTGATTACAAGGATTGAAAAAGTTGATGTAATAAGCTCTCATGGCAATAACTAGCAAAGTTGGAAACTGTTTTTTTTTTAGTTGCCTTATGTTCCAATTGACTTGACATCAGACAAAAAAATTAACAAAAGAAAAGTTCGTAAACTATTTTTGGCTACCAAATGAAAAACAGACTGCTTGTATCAGGGCGAAGCCTTTTAAGGTCTATGGAACAAAAATAAAATGAAAAAATCAATTGTAATAAAATAAAACGAAAAAAAAATTAAAATTTGAGATTTTTTTTGAAAATCATCCCCCCACACGCCATATAAAGTAAAAAAGGATAGATTTAGCTCCTAGTAACATATCAATTATGGCAAATAAGCTTCCTACAAAAAATTTGGAAAAATTTCTACGACGGATTGAATCTCCGCTTACACGTTAATAGCGCGAAAGCGAAATGTATCGCACGTTGATTGTCCAAAATTGGCCAAAATGGCAATTTTTAAACCCCCTATAATTTTACGAAAAATGATCACAGGTAAAATATTTTTTAAAAGTTAAATTCAGACAACAATAGCTTTCAAATGAATTAAAAATTCCTTCAAAAGTGGCTAGTTAAAAAGTTGACATTTGTCTGAAGAAAAAAACCCATCCCGAGCACAAATATTCCGTTACTTTCGTTACGAAAGTCAGAACAATAAATAAGTTGAACAAATCTTAGGATAGTTTGCCCTTAGTTAGGTCTTTTTGATCTATATTTAAGTTTTTGCACAATTTTTGATTGACATTAAGAAACTCAAAAATTTGTAGTACAATTTTGGCAAAAGAAATCTTATGAAATCCGTTGCATTTTTTGATATGATCACTCTATGTCTTAGGTCGACTCAATTGGAGAAAAACTCGTTCGTAACGTCTTCTTTTGTTCACTTTTACTGTAATGTTGCATCAACATTGTACAACCTAAGCTAATTTTTTTTATTTCTATCACAAATGGTTAATTCAATATACATGCTCTGGATTTCATTTCCATGAAACTACGATGGAATTTTTTTTGGTTTAGAGGAACCAATACAGGGCAAGCGTTTCAGAAATGAAAAAGGTAAAAATCAAAAAATGAATAGCTGTTGTGTATGCAAATGCTGATTTTTTCAATAATGCATCATCTATTGTTTTTGATTTAAAAAAATTAACATCTTCCTTTTCTGTTTTGTCAACTTTTTATGATGAATTTATGATCCTGTATGATATTTAACTGAATGTCAAAAATTGAAAATTGATCTAAAGGTTTTGCTGACGGCTCCTTTTTCTGTATTGTCAAGTTTCTACTATTTCACAAAATACGCATTTTTTTGCCTATTTTTTCAAAGAATTCAGAGCCTATCCTCAGCTCCTTTGCAAACGTGACGGATGAAACTTAGATGCTTTTCATATTAGCAAGCCTAAGTCAAAACTTATTCAATCCAGAGCATGTATATTGAATTAACTAATTGTGATAGAAATAAAAAAATTAGCTTAGGTTGTACAAGGTTGATGTAATAAGCTATCATGGCAATAACTAGCAAAGTTGGAAACTGTTTTTTTTTAGTTTCCTTATGTTCCAATTGACATGACATCAGACAAAAAAATTAACAAAAGAAAAGTTCGTAAACTATTTTTGGCTACGAAATGAAAAACAGACTGCTTGTATCAGGGCGAAGCCTTTTAAGGTCTATGCAACAAAAAAAATGAAAAAATCAGTTGTAATAAAATAAAATGAAAAAAAAAAAATTTTGAGATTTTTTTTGAAATTCATCCCCCCATTTGCCATATAAAGTAAAAAAAGATAGATTTCGCTCCTAGTAAAAAATCAATTATGGCAAATAAGCTTCCTTCAAAACTTTGGAAAAATTTCTAAGACGGATTGAATCTCCGCTTACACGTTAATAGCGCGAAATGTATCATACGTTGATAGTCCAAAATTGGCCGAAATGGCAATTTTTAAACCCCCATAAATTTACGAAAAATGATCACAGGTAAAATATTTTTTCAAAGTTAAATTCAGACAACAATAGCTTTCAAATGATATAAAAATTCCTTTAAAAGTGGCTAGTTAAAAAGTCGAAACTTGTCTGAAGAAAAAAAACCCACCCCGAGCACAAATATTCCGTTACTTTCTTTACGAAAGTCAGAACAATAAATAAGTTGAACAAATCTTAGGATAGTTTACCCTTGTTAGGTCTTTTTGATCTATATTGAAGTTTTTGCATAATTTTTGATTGACATTAAGAAACTCAATTTTGGCAAAAGAAATCTTATGAAATCCGTTGCATTTTTTGATATGATCACTCTATGTCTTAGGTCGAGTCAATTGGAGAAAAACTCGTTCGTAATTTCCTCTTTTGTTCACTTTTACTGTAATGTTGCATCAACATTGTACAACCTAAGCTAATATATTTTTTAATTCTATCACAAATGGTTAATTCAATATACATGCTCTGGATTTCTTTTCCATGAAACTACAGTGGATTTTTTTTTGGTTTAGAGAAACCAATACAGGGCAAGCGTTTCAGAAATGGAAAAGGTAAAAATCAAAAAATGAATAGCTGTTGTGTATGCAAATGCTGATTTTTTCAATAATGCATCTTCTATTGTTTTTGATTAAAAAAACTAAAATCTTCCTTTTCTGTTTTGTCAACTTTTTATGATGAATTTATGATCCTGTATGATATTTAACTGAATGTCAAAAAGTGAAAATTAATCTAAAGGTTTTCCTGATGGCTCCTTTTTCTGTATTGTCAAGTTTCTACTATTTCACAATGCATTTTTTTGCCTATTTTTTCAAAAATTTCAGAGCCTATCCTCAGCTCCTTTGCAAAAGTGACGGATGAAACTTATATGCTTTTCATATTAGCAGGCGTATTGCAACTTGGTATTAGACGTTCCCCTCTTTAATAATTTTGTTCACAGAATTCAGCACCTGGTTTAAATTGCATGCTGTACACGTGCGCGCTAATTAATACCTTTGTTTTCCGCAATATGCACCTGATAAAGTTTTTTACCTTAAAATATACATTGCCTACTTTCTGGCTATTTATAGAGTCTGATAAATGTTTGAATGTCAATTTCATCAAACGTGAAAATGTCGATTTTTCGTTTGAATAGTTGTTCGCTTAAATTAATTGGCTTTAATGCTTACCGTTTTTTTTTCAAATTTGTGATCTGTTTTCACTTCATTTTTACTTTTTCTTTTTCAAAAAAGTTTCAAAAAAACGAGAAAAATTATCGAGAAAAATTGGATTATGTTTATCAATTTTTTGTCTAATGTTGAGCTAGTAAAACCATTTTTGAGTCAAAAACTTCAAAAACTCAAAAAAATTTCTGCAAAAAATTTTTAGAAAAATAGGATTTTTTTGATTTTTTTGTTTTTCTTGTCATTTTTTTTCAAAAATTATTGTCAATTTGCTTATTTTATAGTGACTGTCGAAACAACGACACTAAGTAACCGGCTATCCCTGTTTGAATGTGTAGACGTTCCTATTGCCTAACCAATGAGTTTTGCACAAAACGGAAATCAGTAGTAACAGTAATTGGAGTGTTGCAGCACATCAAAGAAAGTTTTGCTGTACTTTTGCGGCAGATAAAAATTAATTTTTTCTGTTCGATTTTTCATTTTTAAATGGTATTAGGTTTTTTTTCCAATATTTCGCATTATTTGAAACTTCATGTATCTCCTTAATTTTAAATCAAGTTTATTTTCAAATTCAACTTAAATAGTCTGGAATTATTTGCTTGCTTCAAGAATTTTGCTATTTTTCAGATTATTGAATACTCAGTTTTGATTGGCTGTAATTAACAGAATAAATTTCGAACATTCGGTCCCTCCATTGTGAGGGACGCCACCCTTATTTGCGTCAAATTTATAAATAATGAATTCTGATTGGCTGATAAAAATTTTGGGGTTCCCGGTGAGATATTTTTGTTATCTTCCTCTTTCTATTGTGCAAAAACAGCTGGAAAATAAGTATAGCCGGTTGCTTTGGAAGTAGCACAGAATGTTTTGACCACTTTCGTAAAAAAAAATCTCCAAATTAAAGTTATCTTCAAATTATTGTCGTTTCTTCTGCGTGGTGTGATTATAAAACTATACAAACATGTAGAAAAATAGAAAAATATGCATATAACACTAAAAATAACTTTCTTATATTTATATTTATTTATATTTATTCTAGAATATTTCCTAAATTTTTGCACTAAGACTCTCAAATTTGTATGAACTTTTTCATGGACAAGAAAGCGATTAATGAAGCTCCTAAAATTGATACTTTTTTCAGTAAAATCAATTTTTTTCAGCCTAAATGGCTAGTATTTAGATATAGCGAACAATACTCGATCAACTACTTGCTTGAAATTGGACTTAAACTCAAAAAAGTTAAACCGGTTTTTCTCAACACTGGGAAAAATTTTAGAAGTATTGAAACATCCTTTGAGTCACGACTGAAAGGGCTTTAATGTGATACATCACTCGACCTATTCCTATGAGTTTTTGTGGTACCTGATTTTGCGTAGAACAAAAAAAAATTAAAGCAAACCCGAAAACAAATATACTACCCATTTCAATAGTTGGAGCAATAAAATGAAGTTTATTAGACGCAATGCTAAAAGTTGGACAAAACTGGATTGAAGATTTGGACGTTTCGGTGCCTGAAGCCGCCTCGGTTCATTTGAACAAACTCCTCCTCCTGATTAGACCAAAAAAAAATCTCGCCCCAAAAGTTCAAGCAGTACTGGCCTGCATGTACTATACTCAGTTCTGAATGGGCATATTACTATAAAAATGCGTAGAAAAATAGTGAAATGTTCATATAACACTACAAAAATAGTGAAATGTGCATATAACAAAACAAATGTGCAAATAACTTCAAAAAATGTTTTCTATCTTTTTCACTAAAAATTTTAAAATTGTATGAACATTTCCATGGACAAAAAAGCGCTTAATGAAGCTTCCAAACTTTTTTAGATAAGGCCAATATTTAGATATAGCGAACGTTACTCGATCGATCACTTGCTCGAGATTGGGACTTCAGTTCAAAAGGTTCTAACCGGTTCTTCTCAACACTGGAATTTTTTTCGGAAAATTTTATATGTTATTTGAGTCACGACTCAAAGGGCTTTAATATGATACATCATTCGACTCATTTCCATGAATTTTTGTGGTGGCACCTGATTTTGCGTAGAACACAAAAAATTAATGCACACCCGAAAACAATGTTTTTTTAAAGTTGGAGCAATAAAATGAAAAGTTATTAGACTCAATGCTAAAAGTTGGACAAAATTGGATTGGAGACTTGGGCTTTCCAATCCCTAAAGCCGTCTCGGTCCATGTGAACAAACTCCACCCTGAATAGACCAAACAAGAATCTCCCCCTAAAAAGTAAGGGCCAAATTCAAACCGCACGGTTATTTACATCAGGTTTTTCAACGTTCCCAATTCTCTTTTCTGTTTGCTGTTTTTTTGTTCTTTGTCTTGCATCACCTTGTGGCCAAACCAGTGTGTGGCCAAAAACTCGTCCAAAACAAAATTTTCTTGCCTTGCTTCAAGCCTTGATTGAGCTAGTCTTGTTCATGTAGACCCTCAGCTAGGTTATATCTTACATTTCATTTATTTAAGATTTTTTTTTAATTATCAAATAGATTGATGACTTTTCTGTCAAACTGTATCGTGTACGAGCTTATAAAGTTTTAGAGATTTTTTTGTTAACAAAAATTCAGTTTTTCAATGAACCTTTTTGATTCTAATTCAATTTGCTATTTACAGGAATCGCCTGCAACCAAAATAACTCCCTGACCAATTTCGTTGAATGGCCAAGCAATGCCTTGAAAGCATTTTTTTCGTTGTAAGCTCTGTCAATATTCTTTAATCCATCAAAATCTTTCAAATTTTTAGTTATGGATCTCAAGCAACTCATGGGAAATTGATCAAGCTTAAAAATTATTAGACAACATAAACGATTTTAATGGCCCATCTAACCATGAGAAAACCTTTAGAGCAAAAGCCAGTATTCTCGATAATTGCCATTAATGTATCGTGTCCATTATATCATTAAAAACATAAATCTGTCACTTAAATTTCATTCACCTCCAAACCAAAACTAGTAAGAATCATTTAGTTGTGGCATTTTATTCTTTGCATGTAAATTTTAAACTATACTGCGACATTAATAACTAATTGACGCCAAAAGCTTAGGAATTTATGAACTTGTGGTCAATTTATGCTGATTACTTGAAGTAATTGCATATTTTTTGATGTATTGGGGCGTCTTTTTGTTTCCCCACCGGCATAATGAACCACAATAAGACTGATTATATTCCAGAAAGATAAATTTTCGACATCGCAAATAAGCGTGAGACTAATTACTGGGATAAAGTTTCCATTTTTTGCTCAATTTCTACTTACGAAAATCAGAATTGTTTTTGTTTCGAGAAAATGAACAATGATTTTCAAAGCAATCTCCCGAAGAGTTTTTGACAAAGTATTGCGACATTTTTGCTACATTGTTCCAGACTAGGTCGCGACTAAGTCCCTATTTATCACTACTCGTTTCCTAAAAACCGCGACCGCATTACAATTTTTCCGTGATTATAAGTTTTTGCCCGACTATCGTTTTTCAGTCAACAAACTAACATCGAACCGGCTTTTAAAGTCTGGAAAACAGCCGTGGACATCGACCCGGGAACACAAAACTATATAAGAAATTAATAACTATCAGTTCTCTAGAACCAACTTAGCACCCCATTCCCACAAGAAAAATTAGTGGTTCTTAGGATTTTTTCGATAGACAGATAGTTGTGATCGGGAAACTTTGTGCAGCAACCGAGGGGTCTGTTCTGAACAATTGTTACATACCAAAATTTGTAAGCAACCATCTACCACATTGCGTCAGATGGCTTAATTCTGCAGTTAGAAACCATAAAGTGAGGTTTGTTTTTGAGAAAGTAAAACTATAAATAGCGTAACTGAATTATTCTTCACTTCTGTCACTTTTTGGCAAGGGTTAGTTGTCATGAATGAAACTCCATCATATTAACTGTTCACCATTACATATTTTCAAGGATAAAAGTTATGTTTCCTCAAAATTATTCTTATAAATTAATTATTTTTGAAGAGTGGAAGCCTAATAACTTGTCGAACGAGCAATTTTGTTCTTTTTAGCGATGCTTAAGCTTTTTCAACAAACATGTTCCCTTAAGTTTGTATGTTGAGTTGGGAAAAAACGAGAGAAGATTAAGTTACCTTTGGGAGTATGTGCAAAAATATTTAACCAACCTTCAGTACAAACTTAACGTCATAAATATCACAGAATGTTCCTTCATTCCCAAAGTTAGTAGTTTGGTTTTGTTCTTTGAACAAAAACTTATTTTTCATGAAAGCAAATTAAATGCCAGGTAAGCAATTTTTGATTTTTTTTTCTCAACCCACGCTTGATTTACTGTTAACTCTGCTTCTTTTATGATAAACATGCCATATTTGGGTTAATTAGTTGCCTCAATTCAGTTTGAGCAGTGTTGTTTAGCCACCTACGGACTGTTCAAAGTATTAAGGCTAAATAAACCGAAAGGTTTCAAGACCAACCACCATAATGTCAAATGAAAACTGTTTTTTTTTTAAACAAAATACCTCAGGGCCATATCAATTAGTCAAAGCCCTGGATAATAAGTGATTCCGTTATTGACGTTTGCCATTCAACTCAATAACAGATAGGATGTATTAAATATTTCTTAAGGCGAGAACTCCTTATGATATTTTAGTAACTAAAATCAATGACTGAAATCGTATGTTTTCATTGATTTTTTAAGTTGACATCATTTGACATCATTAGATGGGCCATTAAACTCCGATAAGCAGATAATTTTTTGATGTATCCTCCCATTTTTGTTTAAATTTTAAGATGATTTTAAATTGATTTAAATTATATCACATAGTTATAAAATGATTAAAAACATATCACGACCTCGCTGGTTACGTCAGAAAAACGTTGCCAACTTTCATCAAAATATCTCAACAAACAAACAAAGTGAGTTTCAACTTTAGTATCAAATGATCCATCTAAGTAGGGCAACTTCAGAAATTTCAAGCTTTCCTTAATTTTTCCCAAATAACAAACGTTACTTACAATTATTGAATTACATCTTATGGCTTTATTCTCATTCAGGTGCCATTGATCGTTTTTGCTCCTGTGTTCTGGAATCAAAAACTTTTTAAAACTTCAAGTGAAAAAAGATTGGGCTAACGGACAGTTTGATTATTTGAAAAATCCTAATCCAGTTTTGCTTATACCAAAGCATTAGATGATAAATTAGTTTTCTTGCGTTTTTTTAAAATTACGTTTTATTTGTCAACGCAAACCACCTTACTTACCAGGCAACCTCAATGTTGTTTCAACTCTACTCCACATTTGGCATTAATTGATCGTTGGTGATGAACTTCTGCTCCAATGCGCAAGTCAATGATAACAAACCTTTCGAAGAAAAAAATGAGTTGCAGTCATTACATAAAAAGATTGTGCTCCTGTAAAAATTGGAGATAGAATTGTTTGTAACAACACTTCATGGCCCACATTTGAAATTTAAAAAATACTCACCGAGCGAAGCTAGATGTTCACACCTTTTCCCGAATAAGTGCCCGTAGGTTTTTTTTCGGCGTTCTTCAACTAAAAATTAATTCGGTTCACAGACAGGTTCATACTCCAAAAACTGATAAATCATTTTTGCCTAAATCGTAGCTAAAATTGATATTTCACATTTCTTGCGTTTTTGAATGAAACCACTTTCTTTCTTTCTCTGAACGGAAACAACATTACTTAGTAGGCAACCTAATTCTTGTTTCAACTCCGCTCCATATTTAGTCTTCAAGGGCTGTTGCTCATCATGAATTTCTCCTCCAATGCACGAGGCTATCTTACCGTATTTATCTAACCAAAAAAAGGAGTCGCAGTAGTCACATATGGAGCTTGTGCTCCGGTAGAAATTTGAAAAAAAATTCTTTGAGAAATTTTCCACACGAAATCAAACTTGAAAAATTGCGCAACGAACAAAACATTAGCAATTTCGGCAAAAAGAAAATCTCCAGTCAAAAAAACTGTTTTGATAATTCGTCCAATTTTGAATTTTTTCCCATAATTTTAATTTTATAAATAGTCAGATCAGCTTTGCCAATTTTCATCAAAATATATCAACAAACAAAAAAAGTGAGTTTCAAGTTTAGTATCAAATGATCTATCTAAGTAGGGCAACTTCAGAAATTTCAGGTTTTCCTTAAATTTCCCAAATGACAAACGTTACTTACAATTATTGAGTTACATCTTATGGCTTTATTCTCATTCAGGTACCCATAGATTGTTTTTATTCCAGCGTTCTGGAATTAAAAAAGTTTTTTAAACTTCAAGTAAAAAATAAATGGGCTGACAGTCGGGTTTGATAATTTTGGAAAATCCTAATCCAAATTTTCTTTATATCATAGCATTTGATGATAAATTAACTTTCTGAATTAGTTTTGTTTGAACAAATTTAGGTTGTATTTGTCAAAGCAAACCACCTTACTTACCACGCAACCTAAATCTTGTTTCAACTCTACTCGGTAATTGGCACTAATTGATTGTTTGTAAAACAGTTTGTAAAAAAGTTCATGGCCCACATTTGAAATAAAATTGTTACTCACCGAGAGCAGCTAGATGTTGACACCGTTTTCCAAATGAGTGCCCATAGATTGTTTTTTTTGGCGTTGTAGAAGCAAACATTCTTTTTGTAAATTTCAACTAAAAATTAATTGGGTTAACAGACAGGGTTAACTTACTCTAAAAAAATTAGGATGAATGATGTAGGTTCATACTTTAGACAGGTTCATATTCAATTTTTTCTTAAATCATAGCATATGATGATATTTTATATTTCTTGCGTTTTTGAAAGACGTCACTTTCTTTTTCTGAATGGAAACCACCTTATTTACTAAGTAACATAATTTTTGATTCAACTCCTCTCCAAGTTTAGTCTTCAATGGCTGTTGCTCATCATGAACTTCTCCTCCGATGCACAAGCCTATAAAAACGTATTTTTTAAACAAAAAAAAAGAGTTGCAGTAGTTAAATATGGAGCTTGTGCTCCTGTAAAATTAAAAAAAAATTCTATGAAAGATATTTCACACTAATTCTGAGTTCAGAAAATCACGCAACGATCAAAATTAGAGTCTTCACGCCTTTTGCACAGTTTTTGCAAAGAGAAAAAAATCAGGTCACCAATCATTTTTCGATGATTCGTCCTATTTCGAACATTTTCCCCTAGTTTTAATTTTCTAAATAATCATTTCACGACCTAGCTGATTACCTCAAAGAAGATTCGCCTACTTTCATCAAAATATATCAACAAACAAAGAAAGAATGAGTTTCAAGTTAAGTATCAAATGATCCATCGAAATTGGGCAATTTCAAAAATTTCAAGCTTTCGTTACTTTTTCTCAAATAGAAAACGCTATTTACAATTTTAGAATTACATCATATGGCTTTATTCTATTTCAAGTGCCCATAGATAGTTTTTTTTCCTGTGTTCTGGAATCAAAATTTTTTAAAACTTCAAGTAAAAAAGATTGGACTATTGATTAATTTGAAAAAACCTAATCCAGTTTTTGTGATACCATGGCGTTAGATGATAAATTAGTTTTCATGCGTTTTTAAAAAAAAAAAAGTTTTATTTGTCAATGCAAACCACCTTACTTACCAGGCAACCTGAACTTTATTTCAACTCTACTCCAAATTTGGCATTAATTGATCGTTGGTGATGAACTTCTGCTCCAATGCGCAAGTCAATGATAACAAACCTTTCGAAGAAAAAAATGAGTTGCAGTCATTACATAAAAAGATTGTGCTCCTGTAAAAATTGGAGATAGAATTGTTTGTAACAACACTTCATGGCCCACATTTGAAATTTAAAAAATACTCACCGAGCGAAGCTAGATGTTCACACTTTTTCCCGAATAAGTGCCCGTAGGTTTTTTTTCGGCGTTCTTCAACTAAAAATTAATTCGGTTCACAGACAGGTTCATACTCCAAAAACTGATAAATCATTTTTGCCTAAATCGTAGCTAAAATTGATATTTCACATTTCTTGCGTTTTTGAATGAAACCACTTTCTTTCTCTGAACGGAAACAACATTACTTAGTAGGCAACCTAATTCTTGTTTCAACTCCGCTCCATATTTAGTCTTCAAGGGCTGTTGCTCATCATGAATTTCTCCTCCAATGCACGAGACTATCCTACCGTATTTATCTAACCAAAAAAAGGAGTCGCAGTAGTCACATATGGAGCTTGTGCTCCAGTAGAAATTTGAAAAAAATTCTTTGAGAAATTTTCCACACGAAATCAAGCTTGAAAAATTGCGCAACGAACAAAACATTAGCAATTTCGGCAAATTTTTCCTGTGTTCTGGAATCAAAATTTTTCTAAAAACTTCAAGTAAAAAAGATTGGACTATTGATTAATTTGAAAAAACCTAATCCAGTTTTTGTTATACCATGGCGTTAGATGATAAATTAGTTTTCATGCGTTTTTTTTTTAAAAAAGTTTTATTTGTCAATGCAAACCACCTTACTTACCAGGCAACCTGAACTTTATTTCAATTCTACTCCAAATTTGGCACTAATTGATTGCTGGTGATGAACTTCTGCTCCAATGCGCAAGGCAATGATAACATATTTTCCGAAGAAAAAAATGAGTTGTAGTCATTACAATGAAGGTTGTGCTCCTGTGAAAAATGGAGATGAAATTAATCGTAAAAAATTTCATTGCTGACATTTGAAAAACAATCACTCAACGAACTAGAGTTTTCACACATTTTGCACAGTTTCTACTACAAGAGAGTCTCCGATAAGCAAAATCTTGTTTAAGAAAAGAAGTTGTTGTCATAGTTTTAAAATAACTAAAAAACATGTCATGACCTAGCGGGTTACGTCACAGAAGCATCGCCAATTTTCACCAAAGTATATCAACATACAAACAAAGTGAGTTTCAACTTAAGTATCAATTGATCCATCTAATTTAGGCAACTTTGAATGTTTCAAGCTTTTTTCGATTTTTTCCGATCTTAAAAACAGTATTGATAACCATTGAATTACATCTTTTTATTTTCTTTTCATTCAGGTGCCCATTGATTTTTTCCAACTTTCTTGAAACAAAATTTTTTTTAACTTCAACAAAAAAATAATTGGGTTAACCGACGGGTTGATACTCTGAAAATTGATGAATCAGTTTTTGGTAAAAATATAACAGGTGATGATGAGTTATACTTCTTGTGATTTTGAAAGAAGAATTTTTTTTCTCTCCGAAAACCACCTTACTTACTAGGCAACTTAATTCTTGTAACAACTCCCTTCCAAACATGGTCTTCAATGGCTGTTATTTAATATGAATTTCTCCTCCGATGCACAAGGCTATTTTAGCCTTTAATAACGTCTTATTTGACCAAAAAAATGAGTTGCAGTAGTTACATATGCAGCTTGTTCTCCTCTAAAAGTTTGAAAAAAAAATTTTGAGAAACTTTCCGCTCGAAAACTGGTTTAATAAAAAAACACGAAACGTTCACGCCTTTTGCACAGTTTTTGCAACGAGATAATCTTGGGTCAAAAAGTCAGTTTTTGATAGTTCGTTCAATTTCGAAATTTTTCCCATAAATTCAAACTTATGAATAATCATATCACGACCTAGCTGGTAACTTCAGAAAAGCTATGTCAACTTTCAACAAAATATCTCCAGAAACAAATAATGCGACTTCCATTTTCTGTATCAAATGATCCAGCTAAGTTGGGCAACTTCAGAAATTTCAAGTTTTCCTTAATTTTCCCAAATAACAAACGTTACTTACTATTATTGAGTTACATCTTATGGCTTTATTCTCCTTCAGGTGCTCAAAGATCGTTTTTGCTCCTGTGTTCTGGAATCAAAAAGTTTCTTGAAACTTTCAAAAAAAAATAATTGGGCTAAAAGACGGGTTTGATAATTTTGGAAAATCATAATCCAATTTTCGCTTATACCATAGCATTTGATGCTAAATAATTTTCCTGCAATTTTTAGAAAAAAACTTACGTTTTAACTGTCGCTGCAAACCACCCTACTTACTAGACAACTTAAATTTTGTTTCAAATCTGCTCCATATTTGGCTTTATTGGATTGTTGATCATGAACTTCTCCTCCAATGCGCAAGTCTATGATAACATGTTTTTCGGAAACAAAATGAGTTGCAGTCATTACAAATGAAGCTTGCGCTCCTGTGAAAATTGGAGAAAAAACAGTTTGTAAAAAAGTTCATGGCCCACATTTGAAATAAAAATGTTACTCATACTCACCGAGAGCAGCTAGATGATGACACCGTTTTCCAAATGAGTGCCCGTAGATT
This sequence comes from Symsagittifera roscoffensis, assembly GCF_963678635.1. Classification (NCBI taxonomy): domain Eukaryota; kingdom Metazoa; phylum Xenacoelomorpha; order Acoela; family Convolutidae; genus Symsagittifera; species Symsagittifera roscoffensis. The sequence continues at coordinate 58,010,938 of NC_087064.1, forward strand.
GTTTTTTTTTGGCGTTGTAGAAGCAAAAATTCTTTTTGTAATTATCTACTAAAACTTAATTGGGTTAACAGACAGGGTTAACTTACTCTAAAAAAATTAGGATGAATGATGTAGGTTCATACTCTAGTCAGGTTCATATTCAATTTTTTCTTAAATCATAGCATATGATGATATTTTATATTTCTTGCGTTTTTCAAAGACGTCACTTTCTTTTTCTGAATGGAAACCACCTTATTTACTAAGTAACATAATTTTTGATTCAACTCCTCTCCAAGTTTAGTCTTCAATGGCTGTTGCTCATCATGAACTTCTCCTCCGATGCACAAGCCTATAAAAACGTATTTTTTAAACAAAAAAAAAGAGTTGCAGTAGTTAAATATGGAGCTTGTGCTCCTGTAAAATTTAAAAAAAATTCTATGAAAGATATTTCACACTAATTCTGAGTTCAGAAAATCACGCAACGATCAAAATTAGAGTCTTCACGCCTTTTGCACAGTTTCTGCAAAGAGAAAAAAATCAGGTCACCAATCACTTTTTGATGATTCGTCATATTTCAAGATTTTCCCCTAGTTTTAATTTACTAAATCATCATTTCACGACCTAGCTGGTTACCTCAAAGAAGACTCGCCAACTTTCATCAAAATATATCAACAAACAAACAAATTGAGTTTCAAGTTAAGTATCAAATGATCCATCTAAATTGGGCAACTTCAGAAATTTCAAGCTTTCTTTACTTTTTCTCAAATAGAAAACGCTATTTACAATTTTAGAATTACATCATATGGCTTTATTCTATTTCAAGTGCCCATAGATCGTTTTTTTTCCTGTGTTCTGGAATCAAAATTTTTTAAAACTTCAAGTAAAAAAGATTGGACTATTGATTAATTTGAAAAAACCTAATCCAGTTTTTGTTATACCATGGCGTTAGATGATAAATTAGTTTTCATGCGTTTTTTAAAAAAAAAAGTTTTATTTGTCAATGCAAACCACCTTACTTACCAGGCAACCTGAACTTTATTTCAACTCTACTCCAAATTTGGCACTAATTGATTGTTGGTGATGAACATCTGCTCCAATGCGCAAGTCAATGATAACAAACTTTTCGAAGAAAAAAATGAGTTGCAGTCATTGCAATGAAGGTTGTGCTGCTGTGAAAAATGGAGATGAAATTAATCGTAAGAAATTTCATTGCTGGCATTTGAAAAACAAACACTCACCGAGCTAGAGTTTTCACACATTTTGCACAGTTTCTACTACAAGAGAGTCTCCGATAAGCAAAATCTTGTTTAAGAAAAGAAGTTGTTGTCATAGTTTTAAAATAACTAAAAAACATGTCATGACCTAGCGGGTTACGTCACAGAAGCTTCGCCAATTTTCACCAAAGTATATCAACATACAAACAAAGTGAGTTTCAACTTAATCATCAAATGATCCATCTAAATTGGGCAACTTTGAATGTTTCAAGCTTTTTTCACTTTTTTCCGATGTTAAAAACGGTATTGATAACCATTGAAATACATCTTTTTATTATCTTTTCATTCAGGTGCCCATTGATTTTTTCCGGCTTTCTAGAAACAAAATTTTTTTTAACTTCAACAAAAAATTAATTGGGTTAACAGCCAGGTTGCTACTCTAAAAATTGATGAATCAGTTTTTGGTAAAAAAATATAACAGGTGATGATAAGTTATACTTCTTGCGTTTTTGAAAGCAGATTTTTTTCTCTCCGGAAACCACCTTACTTACTAGGCAACCTAATTCTTGTGTCAACTCCGCTCCAATTTTGAACTTCGATAGCTGTTGCTCATCCTGAATTCCTCTTCCAGAGCACAAGGCTACAATGATGTAATTTTTGAACCAAAAAAATAAGTTACAGTTGTTACGTATGGACATTGTGCTCTTGTAAGATTATGAAAAATCTTTTATAAAAAAATTACGCCCGAAAACCGATGAAAAAAAAATCACCCAATGAACAAATTTAGAGTTTTCACGCTTTTTGCTCAAATTCTGCAACGAGAGACTCACTGGTCAACAAAAAGTTTTGGATAGTTCGCCCAATTTCCAATTTTATCCCATTATTTTAAAATGTGTGGTAAGCATATCACGATCTGGATGGTTTCGTCAGAGAAGATTCGCCAGTTTTCATCAAAATATATTAATAAACAAAGTGAGTTTCAGTTTTACTATTAAATGAGCCAACGAAAATAAAATGGACAACTTCGAATGGTTCCAATTTAAAAATTTTGAATTACATATTTTGGCTTTCTTCACTCTCAGATTCCCATAAAAAAAATTTTGTTCCGGTATATTCAAACCAAAATTTTCATATCAGTTCTCATGAAAAAAGACATAAGATTAATAGAAAGGCAGATAATTTCAGAAATCGATAACCCAAATTTGTATTATAATTTAGCAGAAGATGATAAATTAGTTTTCATGCGTTTTTTAAAAAAAGTTTTATTTGTCAACGCATACCATCTTACTTACCAGGCTACTTGAACTTTATTTCAACTCTACTCCATATTTGGCACTAATTGATTGTTGGTGATGAACTTCTGCTCCAATGCGCAAGGCAATGATAACATACTTTCCGAAGAAAAAAATGAATTTTTAGTCATTACAATGAAGGTTGTGCTCCTGTGAAAAATGGAGATGAAATTAATCGTAAAAAATTTCATTGCTGACATTTGAAAAACAATCACTCACCGAACTAGAGTTTTCACACATTTTGCACAGTTTCTACTACAAGAGAATCTCCGATAATTAAAATCTTGTTTAAGAAAAGAAGTTGTTGTCATAGTTTTAAAATAACTAAAAAACATGTCATGACCTAGCGGGTTACGTCACAGAAGCTTCACCAATTTTCACCAAAGTATATCAACATACAAACAAAGTGAGTTTCAACTTAAGTATCAATTGATCCATCTAATTTAGGCAACTTTGAATGTTTCAAGCATTTTTAGATTTTTTCCGATCTTAAAAACAGTATTGATAACCATTGAATTACATCTTTTTATTTTCTTTTCATTCAGGTGCCCATTGATTTTTTCCAACTTTCTAGAAACAAAATTTTTTTTAACTTCAACAAAAAAATAATTGGGTTAACAGACGGGTTGATACTCTGAAAATTGATGAATCAGTTTTTGGTAAAAATATAACAGGTGATGATGAGTTATACTTCTTGTGTTTTTGAAAGAAGAATTTTTTTTCTCTCCGAAAACCACCTTACTTACTAGGCAACCTAATTCTTGTAACAACTCCCTTCCAAACATGGTCTTCAATGGCTGTTATTTAACATGAATTTCTCCTCCGGTGCACAAGGCTATTTTAGCCTTTAATAACGTCTTATTTGAACCAAAAAAATGAGTTGCAGTAGTTACATATGCAGCTTGTTCTCCTCTAAAAGTTTGAAAAAAAAATTTTGAGAAACTTTCCGCTCGAAAACTGGTTTAATAAAAAAACACGAAACGTTCACGCCTTTTGCACAGTTTTTGCAACGAGATAATCTTGGGTCAAAAAGTCAGTTTTTGATAGTTCGTTCAATTTCGAAATTTTTCCCATAAATTCAAACTTATGAATAATCATATCACGACCTAGCTGGTAACTTCAGAAAAGCTATGTCAACTTTCAACAAAATATCTCCAGAAACAAATAATGCGACTTTCATTTTTAGTATCAAATGATTCAGCTAAGTTGGGCAACTTCAGAAATTTCAAGTTTTCCTTAATTTTCCCAAATAACAAACGTTACTTACAATTATTGAGTTACATCTTATGGCTTTATTCTCCTTCAGGTGCTCAAAGATCGTTTTTGCTCCTGTGTTCTGGAATCAAAAAGTTTCTTAAAACTTTCAAAAAAAAATAATTGGGCTAAAAGACGGGTTTGATAATTTTGGAAAATCATAATCCAATTTTCGCTTATACCATAGCATTTGATGCTAAATAATTTTCCTGCAATTTTTAGAAAAAACTTACGTTTTAACTGTCGCTGCAAACCACCCTACTTACTAGACAACTTAAATTTTGTTTCAAATCTGCTCCATATTTGGCTTTATTGGATTGTTGGTCATGAAGTTCTCCTCCAATGCGCAAGTCTATGATAACATGTTTTTCGGAAACAAAATGAGTTGCAGTCATTACATATGAAGCTTGCGCTCCTGTGAAAATTGGAGAAAAAACAGTTTGTAAAAAAGTTCATGGCCCACATTTGAAATAAAAATGTTACTCATACTCACCGAGAGCAGCTAGATGTTGACACCGTTTTCCAAATGAGTGCCCGTAGATTGTTTTTTTTTGGCGTTGTAGAAGCAAAAATTCTTTTTGTAATTATCTACTAAAACTTAATTGGGTTAACAGACAGGGTTAACTTACTCTAAAAAAATTAGGATGAATGATGTAGGTTCATACTCTAGACAGGTTCATATTCAATTTTTTCTTAAATCATAGCATATGATGATATTTTATATTTCTTGCGTTTTTCAAAGACGTCACTTTCTTTTTCTGAATGGAAACCACCTTATTTACTAAGTAACATAATTTTTGATTCAACTCCTCTCCAAGTTTAGTCTTCAATGGCTGTTGCTCATCATGAACTTCTCCTCCGATGCACAAGCCTATAAAAACGTATTTTTTAAACAAAAAAAAAGAGTTGCAGTAGTTAAATATGGAGCTTGTGCTCCTGTAAAATTTAAAAAAAATTCTATGAAAGATATTTCACACTAATTCTGAGTTCAGAAAATCACGCAACGATCAAAATTAGAGTCTTCACGCCTTTTGCACAGTTTTTGCAAAGAGAAAAAAATCAGGTCACCAATCATTTTTCGATGATTCGTCCTATTTCGAACATTTTCCCCTAGTTTTAATTTACTAAATCATCATTTCACGACCTAGCTGGTTACCTCAAAGAAGACTCGCCAACTTTCATCAAAATATATCAACAAACAAACAAATTGAGTTTCAAGTTAAGTATCAAATGATCCATCTAAATTGGGCAACTTCAGAAATTTCAAGCTTTCTTTACTTTTTCTCAAATAGAAAACGCTATTTACAATTTTAGATTTACATCATATGGCTTTATTCTATTTCAAGTGCCCATAGATCGTTTTTTTTCCTGTGTTCTGGAATCAAAATTTTTTAAAACTTCAAGTAAAAAAGATTGGACTATTGATTAATTTGAAAAAATCTAATCCAGTTTTTGTGATACCATGGCGTTAGATGATAAATTAGTTTTCATGCGTTTTTTAAAAAAAAAGTTTTATTTGTCAATGCAAACCACCTTACTTACCAGGCAACCTGAACTTTATTTCAACTCTACTCCAAATTTGGCACTAATTGATTGTTGGTGATGAACTTCTGCTCCAATGCGCAAGTCAATGATAACAAACTTTTCGAAGAAAAAAATGAGTTGCAGTCATTGCAATGAAGGTTGTGCTGCTGTGAAAAATGGAGATGAAATTAATCGTAAGAAATTTCATTGCTGGCATTTGAAAAACAATCACTCACCGAGCTAGAGTTTTCACACATTTTGCACAGTTTCTACTACAAGAGAGTCTCCGATAAGCAAAATCTTGTTTAAGAAAAGAAGTTGTTGTCATAGTTTTAAAATAACTAAAAAACATGTCATGACCTAGCGGGTTACGTCACAGAAGCTTCGCCAATTTTCACCAAAGTATATCAACATACAAACAAAGTGAGTTTCAACTTAATCATCAAATGATCCATCTAAATTGGGCAACTTTGAATGTTTCAAGCTTTTTTCACTTTTTTCCGATGTTAAAAACGGTATTGATAACCATTGAAATACATCTTTTTATTATCTTTTCATTCAGGTGCCCATTGATTTTTTCCGGCTTTCTAGAAACAAAATTTTTTTTAACTTCAACAAAAAATTAATTGGGTTAACAGCCAGGTTGCTACTCTAAAAATTGATGAATCAGTTTTTGGTAAAAAAATATAACAGGTGATGATAAGTTATACTTCTTGCGTTTTTGAAAGCAGTTTTTTTTCTCTCCGGAAACCACCTTACTTACTAGGCAACCTAATTCTTGTGTCAACTCCGCTCCAATTTTGAACTTCGATAGCTGTTGCTCATCCTGAATTCCTCTTCCAGAGCACAAGGCTACAATGATGTAATTTTTGAACCAAAAAAATAAGTTACAGTTGTTACGTATGGACATTGTGCTCTTGTAAGATTATGAAAAATCTTTTATAAAAAAATTACGCCCGAAAACCGATGAAAAAAAAATCACCCAATGAACAAATTTAGAGTTTTCACGCTTTTTGCTCAAATTCTGCAACGAGAGACTCACTGGTCAACAAAAAGTTTTGGATAGTTCGCCCAATTTCCAATTTTATCCCATTATTTTAAAATGTGTGGTAAGCATATCACGATCTGGATGGTTTCGTCAGAGAAGATTCGCCAGTTTTCATCAAAATATATTAATAAACAAAGTGAGTTTCAGTTTTACTATTAAATGAGCCAACGAAAATAAAATGGACAACTTCGAATGGTTCCAATTTAAAAATTTTGAATTACATATTTTGGCTTTCTTCACTCTCAGATTCCCATAAAAAAAATTTTGTTCCGGTGTACTCAAACCAAAATTTTCATATCAGTTCTCATGAAAAAAGACATAAGATTAATAGAAAGGCAGATAATTTCAGAAATCCATAACCCAAATTTGTATTATACCATAGCAGATGATGATAAATTAATTTTCGTGCGTTTTTTGAAACTAATCAATTTAGTTTTGTCAGCGCAAACCACATTACCTACTAGGCAACCTAAATGCTCAAGGCTATAATAACGTATTTTTCGAAGCAAAAAATGAATTGCAGTAGTTTCATATAGAGCTATGTTCCTGTGAAATTTTGAAAACGTTTTACGAAAAATTTTCCGCCGAAAATCTGATCAAAGCTAGAGTGTTCACGCTATTCGGAAAGTTTATGCAACCAGAAAATCTCTGTCAAAAAATTTTTTTGTGATGGTTCGCTCATTTCCAGTTTTTCCCATAATTTTAAAATATAAGGTAAACATATCACGGCCTGGCTGGTTTCATCAAAGTATATCAACAAATAGAGTGAGTTTGTGAGTTTTAGTATCAACTAAAATGAAAGTGGACAGTTTGAAAGGTTTCCAACTTAACAGCGCTTCCAGCTTTCCAGCTTTCCAGCTTTCTATTATGAATTTAATTTGAAACGGGCAGTTTTAAACGTCCCCAGCTTTCTTTGTTTTTTTTTCAAAATTAAAAAAGTTATTTAAAAATAGTGAATTATATCTAATGGCTTCCTTCGTAGTTTTGTTTCCGTGTTCTGAAACCAAATTTTTTTAATCAAGCTTCATGTTAGAAATTTGGGGTTAACGGACAGGCATATGATTTCGAATATCCATAACCCATTTTTGGCTTAAGCCTTAGCTTTTTATAATAAACTTTTTTCTTGAGTTTTTTGAGAAAATCACTTTATTTTTCTCAACGCAAACCACTTTAATTAAAGGGACAACCTAAATCTTGCGTCAACTCAATTCCGTATATACTTTTAGTTGGGGGAGAACTAGTTGTTTGTCAAGAAGTTCTCCCCCAATGCGCAAAGATATGACAACAAATTTTTCGAAGAAAAAAAAATGAGTTGCACTCAATACATATGAAGCTTGTGCTCCTGTGAAAATTGGAGATAGAATTGTTTGTGAGAAAAGTTCATGGCCGAATTTGAAATAAAAATATCGCTCACCGAGCAAAAGCAGAGCATTCACACCTTTTGCACAGTTTTTACAACCGTAGAATCTCCCATAAACAAAACCATTTTTGATGGTTCCTCCCATTTTTGTTTAAAAAAAGTGGAAAGTTTTGTCATAGTTTTAAAATTATTAATAAGTATACCGTGACCTAGCTGGTTACGTCAGAGAAACTTCGCCAACTATCATCAACAAAAATATATCAACAAAAAAAGTTTCAGTTCTTACTATCAAAGTAACCAACGAAATTTAAAATGGGCAACTTCAAATATTCCAGCTTGTTTCTGATTTTGCTCGAATTAACATCGTTATTTAAAAATATTGAATTACATTTTTTGGCTTCCTTCTCATTCAGGTGCCCATAAATTGTTTTGGTTCCGGCGCTCTGGAACCATTTTTTTAAATTTCAACTGAAAATAATTAGTTAACAGACAGGTTCATACTTTTGGAAAATGATAACCTAATTTTTGCTTATATCATAGCACTTGATGATAGGTTATATTTTTTGCGTTTTTCTAAAGAATTCATTTTTTTCTTAATGCAAACCACCCTACTGACAAGGCAACCTATTTCTTGTGTCAACTCCACTCCATTTTTGGTCTTCAATGGTTGTTGCTCGTCTTGATTTCCTCCTCATTTGCATTGTTCAAAAAAAAAAATTTTTAAACTTCAAGCAAAAATGATTGGGTTAATAAACAGTTTGAGGTTTTTTTTTAAAATCATAATCCATTTTTTTTCTTATATTATAGCATTTGTTGATAAGCTAATTTTCTTGCGCTTTCTAATTTTCTAATCCAATTTTTTTTTGCAACCCAAAACTGCCCTACTCACTAGGCAACCTAATTCTTGAGTCAACTCCGCTCCAAATTTGGTCTTCGATGGTTGTTGCTCATCTTGAATTGCTCCTCCAAAGCACAAGGCTACAATGATGTAATTTTTGAATTTAAAAAAAAATGAGTTGCAGTTGTTACCTATGGACATTGTGCTCTTGTAAGATTATGAAAAAAGTTTTATAAAAAAAACTTTACTCCCGAAATCTGATTTTTTTTAAAAAAATCATCCAACGAACTAATTTAGATTGTTCAAGCCTTTTGCATTTTTAAAAAAATCATCCAACGAACTAATTTAGATTGTTCAAGCCTTTTGGACAAATTCTGCATCAAAAACATTTTTTGATGGTTCGCCCAATTTCCAATTTTAACCCATTATTTTAAAATTTGTGTTAAACATATCACGATCTGGATTGTTCGTCAGAAAAGCTTCGCCAGTTTTCATCAAAATATTTTAACAAACAAAGTGAGTTTCAGTTTTACTGTCAAGTGGACCGATGAAATTTAAAATGGGCTGCTTTCAATGCTTTCAGCTTTTTTTACTTTTTCCCAAATTACTATCGTTAGTTAACAATAATGAATTACATCGATTGGCTTCCCTCTCATTCAGATGTCCATATTTATTTTTTGTTCCGGTGTTCAAAACACAAAAAAATATTTTTTAAAACACTAAGTAAAAATGTTGGGTTAACATTCAGTTTGATATTTTGGAAAATCATAATCCAATTTGTGCTTACTAGGCACGCTATGTCGTGGGTAAACTCCGCTCCATTTTTGGCTTTAATTGGTTGATAGTCAAAAGCTTCTATTCCAATGCGCAAGGCTATCATAACGTATTTTCCCCAAAAAATTAAACGATTTGCAGTAATTACATATTAAGCCTGTGCTCCTTGAAAATTGGAGGTGAAAATTTTAAATAGAAAGATTTCATTGCCGATATTTAAGTTTAAAAAATCACTTAAAAAACAAAGCTAGAGTGTTCACGTCTTTTGCACAAATTCTTCAACGATAGAATCTACGGTCAACAAAGTCTTTTTCGATGGTTCGCCCGATTTAGATTTTTTTCCCATGATTTTAAAAATTGTGGTAAACACATCACGGTCTACTTGGTTTCGTCAGAGAAGCTTTGCCAACTTTCATCAAAATATATCAACAAACAAAGTGAGTTTCAGTTTTTACTATCAAATGAACCAAGGAAATTTGAAATGGGCAACTTCAAATATTCCAGCTTGTTTCTGATTTTGCTCGAATTAACATCGTTATTTAAAAATATTGAATTACATTTTTTGGCTTCCTTCTCATTCAGGTGCCCATAAATTGTTTTGGTTCCGGCGCTCTGGAACCATTTTTTTAAATTTCAACTGAAAATAATTAGTTAACAGACAGGTTCATACTTTTGGAAAATGATAACCTAATTTTTGCTTATATCATAGCACTTGATGATAGGTTATATTTTTTGCGTTTTTCTAAAGAATTCATTTTTTTCTTAATGCAAACCACCCTACTGACAAGGCAACCTATTTCTTGTGTCAACTCCACTCCATTTTTGGTCTTCAATGGTTGTTGCTCGTCTTGATTTCCTCCTCATTTGCATTGTTCAAAAAAAAAAATTTTTAAACTTCAAGCAAAAATGATTGGGTTAATAAACAGTTTGAGGTTTTTTTTTAAAATCATAATCCATTTTTTTTCTTATATTATAGCATTTGTTGATAAGCTAATTTTCTTGCGCTTTCTAATTTTCTAATCCAATTTTTTTTTGCAACCCAAAACTGCCCTACTCACTAGGCAACCTAATTCTTGAGTCAACTCCGCTCCAAATTTGGTCTTCGATGGTTGTTGCTCATCTTGAATTGCTCCTCCAAAGCACAAGGCTACAATGATGTAATTTTTGAATTTAAAAAAAAATGAGTTGCAGTTGTTACCTATGGACATTGTGCTCTTGTAAGATTATGAAAAAAGTTTTATAAAAAAAACTTTACTCCCGAAATCTGATTTTTTTTAAAAAAATCATCCAACGAACTAATTTAGATTGTTCAAGCCTTTTGCATTTTTAAAAAAATCATCCAACGAACTAATTTAGATTGTTCAAGCCTTTTGGACAAATTCTGCATCAAAAACATTTTTTGATGGTTCGCCCAATTTCCAATTTTAACCCATTATTTTAAAATTTGTGTTAAACATATCACGATCTGGATTGTTCGTCAGAAAAGCTTCGCCAGTTTTCATCAAAATATTTTAACAAACAAAGTGAGTTTCAGTTTTACTGTCAAGTGGACCGATGAAATTTAAAATGGGCTGCTTTCAATGCTTTCAGCTTTTTTTACTTTTTCCCAAATTACTATCGTTAGTTAACAATAATGAATTACATCGATTGGCTTCCCTCTCATTCAGATGTCCATATTTATTTTTTGTTCCGGTGTTCAAAACACAAAAAAATATTTTTTAAAACACTAAGTAAAAATGTTGGGTTAACATTCAGTTTGATATTTTGGAAAATCATAATCCAATTTGTGCTTACTAGGCACGCTATGTCGTGGGTAAACTCCGCTCCATTTTTGGCTTTAATTGGTTGATAGTCAAAAGCTTCTATTCCAATGCGCAAGGCTATCATAACGTATTTTCCCCAAAAAATTAAACGATTTGCAGTAATTACATATTAAGCCTGTGCTCCTTGAAAATTGGAGGTGAAAATTTTAAATAGAAAGATTTCATTGCCGATATTTAAGTTTAAAAAATCACTTAAAAAACAAAGCTAGAGTGTTCACGTCTTTTGCACAAATTCTTCAACGATAGAATCTACGGTCAACAAAGTCTTTTTCGATGGTTCGCCCGATTTAGATTTTTTTCCCATGATTTTAAAAATTGTGGTAAACACATCACGGTCTACTTGGTTTCGTCAGAGAAGCTTTGCCAACTTTCATCAAAATATATCAACAAACAAAGTGAGTTTCAGTTTTTACTATCAAATGAACCAAGGAAATTTGAAATGGGCAACTTCAAATATTCCAGCTTGTTTCTGATTTTGCTCGAATTAACATCGTTCTAATTTTTTTTCTGATTTTTCCCAAATGAAAATCGTTATTTAAAACTATTGAGGTACAGTGGCTTCCTTCTCATTCAGATGCCCATAGATTTTTGTTCCTGTGTTCAAAAACCAAAAAAAAATTTTAAACTTCAATTAAAAAATGGTTGGATTAACAGGCAGTTTGATACTTTTGGAAAATCTTAATACAATTTTTGCTTATACCCAAGCATTTGATGATAAACCAATTTTCTTGCGTGTTTTGAAAAATCTCACGTTTTCTTTCTCAACGCAAACCACTTTATTTACTAGGCAATCTAAACTTTGTGTCAACTCCGCTCCATTTTGTCTTTAATTGACCTTGGTCTTCAATGCGTAGGACTATGATATGGTATTTTTTGAACAAAAAAAATTAGTTGCATTACTTACTAGGCAATCTAACTTTTGTGTCAACTCCGCTCCATTTTGTCTTTAATTGATGTTGGTCTCCTTCAATGCGTAGGTCTATGATAACGTATTTTTTTGAACAAAAAAATGAGTCGCAATAATTACACATGAAGCTTGTGCTCCTGTGAAAATTGGAGAGAAAATGTATGAAAAAAAGTTTCATGGCCGACTTTTGAAACAAATATATCACTCACCGAGCAAAACTAGAGTGTTCATGCTTTTTGCACAGTTTCTACAACAAGAGAATATCCTATCCACAAAATGTTTTCGAGGGTTTTCCATTTTTCCGGAAAAAAATTGTTTTTTTTTCTTTTCCATAATTTTAAACTTTTGACTAACATTGTCGGTCGCGGATGATGTACGCTGGGTTATTTTGATTACAGATCTTATCCATCTGTTGACATACACAAAACAGAAACCTTATTCCGCTCTTCACGTGCTATGTACTTGTTCCGTTACGCTCCCACATGCTTTGAATGTTTTTTTTTTTCATCATA